>NC_079233.1:4345245-4655620 GCF_028502605.1 Trichoderma breve
CTGGGCTGAAATGTCGGGTCGGGCTAGATGGTTCCGCTGCAGGCGGACTGGTCGAACTGCTAAAGATGCCTCTGCTACCAGGGCTACCTCTACCAGCAGGACTGACTCTTCGACCTGGGCTGCTTGTATCGGAAGAGCTGAGGCCTCGAGGACGCGGGCTTTCATTCCTATAATTTCTATCCGGATACACCTCCCGATGCGTTCTAGCAAAATCTTTGAGCAGATCATCTGTGGTTAGTCCATCTTCACGCTCAAGTGCAAAGAAGCACGAGTATTGGCCTCGCAATGACTCCTCAAGTCGCAGGGGAGGATCTCCGAATTTCATGATGAGCGCAGCTTCCAATTGCTCCAACGTGAGTGATTCTTCGGCACAAGACACCCACTGCAGCATCTCGTTGAGGTCACGAGCATCCTCCTCCGATATGGTGACAGAGAGATTGGCGAGTGTCTCGTTGAGCATTCCGTTAATCTCCTTTGGATAGGATTTCAAGCTTTTAAGGATCGAACTGGGGTGTCGCTTCTGATTGATCTCATTGAGCATAAACTTTGCTAGAATGAAGAGGCCGTCGACTTGCTTCTTCATAGACTCGATAACTTCTTGCTTGAAGTCTTCCGGAGATCGACTGAGTATCCTTGAATGACGCACACCTTCAGAAATGAAGGCGCTCACATCATCCGCGATGCGATCCGGTGTCACGTAAATCGTTGTGAATACCTGGCCAACCGCATTCGGATCCAACGCAAAGGACACTATGTCTGCCAAGTAGGACCTTCCAGTCAAGGCGAATTGCAATTTTGAAGGCTCAGAGTCATCTTCGGGGGCAAGCAAGGAGAGAAGCTGCTCGATGTCACTCTGTTCCGCCTCGTCAATGCCGTCAAGAAAGATATAAGTAGTCTTATCGCGAGTATCATCCAAGAACGGCTGTACAAAAAGCCTTCTGAACGCGCTAGGCACCGTCTTGATATCGTCGCTGCTATGAAGCTGCCTTGCAAGCTTTTCGGCGTAAAACGCATCGGTTTCGCTAAGTTGATATGCGACATCGCGTAAAGCCTGGAGCACGGATCTTGTCTCGGGATCATTGGCGGAGAAGAAGAAATATCCTAGCTGTGGGAGATTCTCGAGGCCCCATGTAATAAGTCGTGATGTTAGGAAGGATTTGCCAGTGCCTTAAAGTAGGAAAAGTTAGTATAGGCAATCGTTGTTTTGTAATCAAGTCGTAAGGACGACTTACCAGGATTACCGCACACCCATAGATGGCGAGTCTCGCCCTGAATCCAAGACTTCAACCCTTCATCTTCCAGCAGCCAATCACCAGTACCTTGGACTCTATACTTGTTGAATGCATTGTACGAGTCTTCCGCATACGGAGTAGGCTCTAAGACCTCTCTCAATCTGTCTCTGTAGGAAAGACCCCCATTCTGTTGCTGTCCCAGACGCATGTCCAGAATATTTTGATTCATCTGTGCGACGAGGTTCTCGACTTTGTCTGTCTTGAGGTTGAGTTCGGCAACACCGCCATAAGTCTCTGCAATGACTTGCCGCTCCTCTCCTAGAGTCAGGGCATTGAGCCTTTCTAGCGCTGGTTGAACAGGACTCTCGATCCCAACGAGCTTTTTAAAGTACGCCTTGAACCTTCCACTGCGCGCGACTTTGGTGGCGATAACGAGAACCTCGAACAAAGTTGCCAGGATAGTAACGAGTTTATCACGCAGTGCAGGACTAAGTGCGTGGTTTAAGTAAACGTCCAACCTCGATGTGAAGTCCTGTCACGCATTAACGTTACCGTCAACATGCCACCTAATGTGTCAGAGCTGCCTTACCTTGAGTTGATCGAATAGTTCTAAAATGGAATCGTACATGGAAGAAACATCGTGCGCAGCGTTTATGAGATACATGACAGCGGCAAAGATACCCTGTGCCGGCGGGAAAGCTTCTGAGACTCCCTCGGCAACGATGTCTCCTATCAACTCTACCGGTCTCAGAGTCACTGCGATGGCATCGAAGATACTCTGGCGCTTTTCTCGAAAGTGGCTAAACTGGTCATTCTGAGTGATCAACTGCTGCTTTAGATCGGAGATGTTCTTCATCGGTGGCTTCAGAAACTCGTCTAGTGTTAGGCCTTTGTCGGTTGGGTCTTTGAAGAGCTTCGCAGCATCCGCCAGGATGGCAGCAAACTGCGTCTCCATCCCCGGCGACTTCTGAGATGGCTGCTTCTCATCAGCACCCATCTTTGCGATCATGATGCTGTTTCTCCCAGCACTATCCGTCGCATACGAAGAGTTGGGTATTTTAAATGTTCAAAATCTCATTTTCACGACTTTGGCTACACCAGCGTTTAGTCACTCCGCCTCCTGTGGGGGGCAAGACGTGCCAGTAACAGGGGCTCAAGAGCCTCAAGTGACAGACTAAACACTTTCTCCGCCTCACTTACGCGCGCTAGATACCGAAAAGCCATCGACCCGCATGCTGATCCATACCTAGTCGTTTTCGCGGCGGGAATCGTCACCTGCGCAGGGGTTACCAGTTGCTGCGCCGTCATCGAACCTTTCGACTGCTACCTAGAAGAGGCGGGGGCTTGCTACATGTATGTATCCGTCAAAGTTTCAAATTCGGTGCTTCCACGTTGCATCGGGAATAGGGGCGAACTCGCTGGAGCAGGTCAAATGTGACCAGCTGCCTTTCTTAAACTCAGGGCTCGCTTAATGCATGTACAATACTGGGCTGTGCTTGGCAGATCTTGGCCACCAATGCCACACACGTTGGGGTCAGTGTAACTCCTTGGTGTCTTTCCGAGTGGAACTGGCTCTCTCTGACTATTACATGTTACAAGGGGGTTTGACTCCTGCTGCCACCTGATCATCCCACTATCCACTCATGTCTAAGCGTGTAAATAAGCTGTACATAAACAAGGCTAAAGGGCGATGACCAAGGCGATGCTGAAAGTGGGCGCGAGAAGCCCACGTACATGTATTCAACAAATCCGCCAATTGCTCCTTGCCACTGCTCTAGCATTGGTACCTAACGAGGCGCGGGGCGGGCCGTTGGTGGCATTTCATCCATTGTCTTACGGAAATACAATCCATAGGATTCCAAAGCCGTCTGCATGTGCTTTTCGGTTGTAATGCAACTCGCATTATTTTAAATTAGCTGGCTGATTTTATTTTATAGAACGCTAGCTATTTCTATTAGAAATGAGATTATGAATATAACTATACCGTTATATTCGACCATTTCCCCCACATTACTACTTCAGGTAAAATAGTTCCCCATCCAAATGAACACAGAGAAATGTAGTAGATGGTTAGCTTCACATACGCATCTATCATTCTTCTCTTTTATGGCTTTTTAAAAGTGACACTTTCTGTCCCACCTCGCACGGTGAAGGTAATTTCATTACCGGACACTATGCAGTCAGACATGTACAGTAGTCTTAAAAAGTTGGAATTAGGCTAACTTACGCTCAACATCTAGGAGCTTTTGTTCTGGAAGAGTATAAGATTCCGTGGGGAAAAAATCGCCTAGTCTCTTTCGATCAAAGTCGTAAACCGTAACGTAAGGAACAAAAACATTTTCAGACCCGAGATCCCTGCTCATGGGGGGATCCTGGATCCAACTCCACTTGCCATCTTCATAGACAGTAAAGGCGATTGTACCTATAACTTGCAAGACAGAATCAAATTGAAAACGAACACCTATATAGTCGTCGGTGTTTAAATGCGATACCAGTGTTTCGTGGCGAGCTTGGAGCTCGGTCTCAGGAATAGGCTCTCTATTGATATTCGCCATTGCTGTACTCAAACTTGTTTAGGTAGAAAATAGTATGTTTACCCAGAGAAGAAGGGGATGTCCAAGACATATATATATATACTGATTCGGTCTAAGACTGTAGGAAGCATACTTACCCCTCCAAAAGATGTGGGAAATGGGCACCGTATTGCTTGCTGGCAGTTCTCTTTGCGGAGGTTTGGGGTTGGCGGAGGCAATCTCCATGTAGGTAGTTATTTCTTATTGGCGGTCTAACACCGCGCGCTATCGTAAGAACAGCATAGATAACACGAATATAGCTAGAACAGAGAAAAGTTAACAGCTGTCATCCAAGTACAGTTTAGCCGCCATGTACAATACCAAGCTGAAGGTGACGTGGTGCCCCTCCGGATGCCCCTCTAGAGCGGCTGAAGCCAAACTTCACGCACATACATTTGAATGGAGGATTTGACTGGGTGTTACGACCCGACTCTTGTGGTCGCAGCAATTCATGCTCTCAGGAAAGTGGCGAAACCGGTGAGCTCGGTGAGAGGGGGATTCGAAGAACACGAGCGGTCTGACCTTTGTGACCGAGACTTTGTTCGACAACTTGTTAAAACCATGGCAATCCGGAAATGATGGGGAAGCACAGTGTTTCATAGTATATATTCAGCTTACAAAGCCGACGATCAAGGAATCACCTCATTCGATCACCAACGGAATGACAAATCAACATGAACTACAGTATTCACTATGTAGACATAAAACTACATGTATTTAACTGGCGTAGTAATTCGTTGTATCAAAGATGCAACCGCGTACACCAAGAAGCCACTTCAAACGCTGTGTATCACATTTTGGCGCCTCATTTACCGCACATACAAAGATTATAACTTACCCACACGGAGAAGCCGCAATGACCTCGGTTACCTCTCGCCAAGCCTTTCGCAGGACAGACAATTACACCCCAGGCAGCGCCAAAGTGAAGCTCATCACGGAGGACTTGCCCCTTCCTCTCCACCCAACCGCCGTTCTGATCAAAGTCCACGCCGTCTCTCTCAACTATCGTGATGCCAACATCGCTAATGGCGGTAACCCTTGGCCGGTCATTCCCAATGGCGTGCCTGGTAATGATGCGGCTGGCGAGATTATCGCAGTAGGCGATAGAGTATCGCTCGTGTCCGTAGGAGACCGAGTAGCCCCGATCACCGACACCAAATACGTTAGTGCTCGCTCGACTGAGCGATCTTGGCTCGCGGCAAATGAAGATGGCACCCTCGCAACACATCTTGTTTTCGATGAAAGCCTTGTTACGCGGCTTCCTGAACATTTAGACTGGGTCCAGGCG
This sequence comes from Trichoderma breve, assembly GCF_028502605.1. NCBI lineage: Eukaryota > Fungi > Ascomycota > Sordariomycetes > Hypocreales > Hypocreaceae > Trichoderma > Trichoderma breve. The sequence continues at coordinate 4,350,339 of NC_079233.1, forward strand.
AGCATCATTCCTTGCGCTGGAACAACCGCTTGGTCTGCACTCAAGGGTGCCACCATGGGTCAAACCGTTCTAATTCAAGGTGAGTCTTTGAGGAATTTATGTTGTCCGGTGGCTGACAATATCCCTAGGTACTGGCGGGGTTGCAACTTTTGCTCTGAAGCTCGCCCGAGTGTCTGGCCTCAGGATTATCCTGACCTCTTCCAGTGACGAGAAGCTCAATAAAGTTAAGCAGCAATTCGGAAAGCCTGAGATCCAGACCATCAACTATAAGACGAATCCAGAGTGGCATGAGGAAGTCTTGAAGCTCACCAATGGCATTGGTGTCGATCTTGTTGTTGAGAATGGCGGCAGCAATTCTCTCGTCAAGAGCATGCTATGCACCCGACGTGGTGGTATTGTTAGTCAAGTAGGCTATCTTGGGGGTTCAAAGCCCGAACATCTGAAGGAATTCGTTTCCACCATCATCGACCGCAGGCTGAATATTAGGTCAGTAGTCTCTCTCAAGTCCACATAGTTCATGGGTGACCTAATCATGATACTAGGGGAATCAACTGTGGCTCTAAAGATGATCAGGATGATCTCATGACTGCTATTTCAGCTTCGAAGATGACCTTTGAGGATATCATTGACTCAGTATGGCAATTTGACAAGTCAGAAGAGGCGATTGAATTCGTCTGGCAGGGTAAGCAACTTGGGAAAGTTGTTATTAAAGTTGGACTGTAAAAAGCACGCATACTCCCTAGGGATATGCTGCTGAAGCGGCGGCAAGATGAGGTTATTCTACCCGCTCGAGTATGTTAAGAATTTTCTTATATTCATTCCCTCGTACTATTGTAACTGCTGTATTCCCACCCTCATTTACACTTTAATTACTAGAGTTTCTAAAGGTACCTGCGGGTCTCCCAATTAATATACTAGGTAAATTAAATAAAAGTACTCTTATAAGCCAGCTAATTTAAAATAATGCGAGCTGCATTAGAGCCTTAGGCACTTGATACGACCGCATCCTTTCTTCAGTGCTGCCACGTTCGCGAATAGTATTCAAATGTACCATCCCGTCATTTCGGACTAGAATCCATCCCATCTCTCAAAGGATGGTAACTCCTATTCGATGCGAGATATGTGCTTCGGAGAGTTACCGCCGCCTTGCTTACACATAAGCCTAGGTTTTGCCCTTTACGGTTTTAAAACCTGATCACCACATATTAACACGCAGAAAGGCGGGGTTGTCTAAGCCTGGGTCGGTCCTGGTCAAGAATACAAATTAAGCGCTGTTATTTACTCGATACCTTGTACAGCTCCAGCCTCGAACTCGTCAACAGTTTCACAACTCCTGTCCTAGATATTCGGAGGATCTAGCGCTGTAACGCCGCCGCCTAAAGAGACACGAGATGTTTGAGACACGGCACGCTTACCATACGAGTTAAGACTCGCTGGAAAATTGTGCATTCAACTCATATTGTTTCCTTGTTTCTCCCCCGCCATTCTACTTGAGCTCAGTTAGCATTGCCTTGTCTGCTGTCATAAAGGCTTAAACGAGATAGACTGAAGTATACGTACAAAAGCAACCACTTTAATATTAATTCCGAATTCAATTTTAGGCCTTGTACTCAGGGCCAACAACATGCTGCTGCGGGGTACGACCTCTAGGTGACCGATTTCGGGTGACTTGAACCAACAGCTTTCCCCTCCCGAGGATTGCCGCTCATTACAAAATGGATCATCATGGCTCATCAGAATAGGCTTTGTGCCACAATTTGAGTGGCCAACGTCAACGAGTTGACTCGGATGATGAGCCAAACGGAAACTTTGGTGGTAACACAGCTCTGCTCTTGTTTTACAATGCTATAGCCCAACTGGCATCGTTGGTGTAGGGCACTGTAGGCACGCATATGCGTCAAATGTGCATTCCCGGATCTCGGGCGATTCCGTTGGCAAGCTCCCATCAGATGCAATTCAATCTTTTAAACGTCGCACTAGACTATCACGCAATTAGAATTCGCCGATGTTAGGTCACCAAATTAATACTAGATCTAGTAAGGACGGAGTACGGAGCACTAGTATACGAGTACAATGCTGATTATCGCTCACAGCGTATGTTTGGTAATGCCAATGTCACCTGGCCCTTGATATCCTCCTCCCTTAACTATATATATATATTCCAGCAAGACACTCAGGGACTCCAAGCTTGCAAATACAGATGACGACTCGGTTTATTTCTTTTCTCATTGCAGCAGTATCACATTAATTATCCAACCAAATTTTAATTACCCCATTGCCCCAAAATGTTATCCGGGCCACCCAGCAAGATCGCCGTCGCCCTGTTTTCAGGCTTCCAAGCTCTCGACGTTTTTGGGCCTCTGGACGCACTCAACATTCTCTCATACACCAACCCCTTAGAATTATATTTACTCTCTACGACCTTGGATCCAGTCTCTACCATCCCCATGAAAGGTCCAAGCCCCGGCGCAATTGGACAAAGCCTAGTCCCAACACACACATATCAAGATGCTCCAAAGGATATAGAAGTTCTTCTCGTGCCAGGAGGTCGGGGAACCCGTGACCTTGAGCTCACACAGCCCGTCGTGGATTTCATTGAGGCAACGTTTCCGAGCCTCCGCTTTCTCCTTACTGTCTGTACGGGGAGCGCCCTTGCAGCTCGGGCTGGTGTTCTCGACGGGAAGAATGCCACCTCCAACAAGCTGTCTTTCGAATGGGTATGGCAATGGACAATTTATACCTCTTTGCTAGCGATATAGCTAACAGGCCTTCACTCTCCAGGTCATGACGCAAGGTCATAACGTGAAGTGGGTTCGCCATGCGCGATGGGTACAAGACGGCAACATTTTGACCTCTTCCGGTGTATCAGCTGGTATTGACATGATTTACGCCTTTATTGCTGGTCAGTATGGCGAAGAGGCCGCCTCGAAAGTTGCAACCGTGTCAGAGTATACTAGAAACACCGACTCTACGAATGACCCGTTCGACAAGGCTGCCTAATATAGGTAACCTGAGATACAAAGTGTTATTGTTATATAACATTGTATCCCAATAGACAGTCTATATAATGAGAATTATGACTTGAAAGCAGAACATATAACCACTTGCCCACAAATTCACTCTACAAACAAGCGATCGAGCTAATTTTGCCTATACCGACAGCTCACCGGTTTGTTATTGTCCAGAGTCCTCGCCGACATTCCCAAGCAGCCCGTGTTGCCGCCAGGCGTTTGGAAGCCCAAACCCAGCCAAATCCTCCACGAGCCGTCAATGCTAACCGGACAAGCAATCAAGCCGGCATCCTTGAAGTACAAATTCTTATCTTTACCAACCCTCCACCCCTTCAATTCCCCATACCGGGGAAGAGACTGGCTCCCGGTAAGGAAGCCTACTATGCCCTGCCCTGTTTCCACACATTCAAGTCAGCTACCATCACAACCAACCAATTAAACAGAATAAAACGTACCCATGCCAGAGCGATCGACAAAGACCTTTTGTTTCTCCCCCTCGCAGGAATACAATACCAGCTCCTCGTTTGCAATGTAAAAGGTCGCGTGGCCGCTATCCTCGCCTTTGCAAGTGGCATTCTGCAGAGGAAAGTTTAGATATAAACCGCTCTTAGCTGCACTCATCTGTGCGAAATGTATGGGACTAGCTGAACGAAGTGCCATCACGTCAAAGGTCCTGGGTGCAGTTGATGGGGCTGCAGTAGCAGAAGATAATAGAAGGGAGATGGCGGAGATGATCTGGAACTTCATCGCGACAGAGTAACTTAATGTTTGAAGAATGTAAACCAAATTTTTAGTACTAGAGAAGAGCCGTGAAATTTTCAACGCAATTACCATCTTGGTATCGCTCATATCCAGCACTTTTTATATCCCTCTCCTTACCGCCCTAGAATCTCAGCTTCTCGCCAGGTGAGACATTGGAGCCGCTAACACCAACGTCGTGATACAATGAATGCTAAGCCACCACAATATCGCTTCGGATCCTCTCCCAGAGTGCAACACATAACGATCTAGATGCATCGGCACACCTTGGCAGCGTCCACTAAACAGCTGTCAAGCAGCTAACACGTAACGCTCCCACCGAGAGCTGAACTATATCCAGAGTAACCTCGTATAACGGTCTGCCCTTTCGAACACGAGAATCCTATTCGATCTGCGATGGGTCGTGGCTGCAGCGTGGCTGCATTTTCAACCTACGTGTAATCAGCTGAGAGCACATGCAAATGGTAAAAGAAGCAAGGGAGACGCTCGCTTACTTATTCACGCCAATTCATAATGTTTGCTTAATTTGTATAAGATTGGAGATCACTTGCTTATGCTTCGAAAAAAAAAAAATGATCCTTGAAATCTTTCATAAACTTCCAGCTTGTGTGCTGGATAAACTCAATATGCGTTAAATTGACTCTATATGGTATCTATGCATAATCCAATCCGCTTGCTAATGTGTCCTTGCTAGAATTCCCATCTGCTCTGAATAACGCTGAAAAAAAAAAAGGTGTTCATGAAAAAAAAGTCAATGACTTGGTTTGGTATCATATCATACGTCGTTTGCTGCCACGTCTTCTGCATCTTCTTGCACTTGCTGATCCGACAGCTTAGGATTTCTAAGGGCTAATGCAAAACCAATCATGGGCAGACATATAAACATGCCCGTAATGCAAAGTATCTGCTGAATGCTTTGGTAACTGTGAATGATGGCGCCTCGAATCTCGGTGCCGACTGGGTATTGAGAAACAATTTGAAACGGGTTTTCGTAAATGGCTCGTGCCAGCGTGGCATTAGGTTGAAATGCCAGGCTCGCCTCCAATGTTGGGTATAGAGTTTGTGTCCAGATTGCTCCAGATAAACAGGTGCCGAGCGCGCTTCCGACATTGTAGAAGGAGAGGTAGAGACCTGTCAGGATGGCAACGTGATCTCGAGAGGCGGAGGCCTGGATCGAGGCCTGAGTGGGATAGGCAAACAAGCCACTGGAGAGTCCCAGAAGAATCTGGCCGCCGATAAGTCCACTTCTGGACGCCGTAGTTGCACCTCCGGGGAATTTGATGAGAACGCCCAGAGCAATCATGAACAAGATAGTGCCGAGGACAATGATGTGTTTGAGGCGTCGAAACCTGTAGATGACGAGGCCCACCGCCACGCCGCTGACAACGCCAAAAAAGGAAAAGAAGGATAGGATTCGGGTTGCGCTCTCAATGGGGAAATCGAATGCAACAATAAGAACGGTATAGAGATAGTTGCCCTGCACGTACCAGGCAAAGTTGAGCAAGCTCCGCACGGCTAGAGCCGCCCAGACCCCGCGATCCTTTAACAGGTGGAAGGGGACAAGGGGGTTTCTGGCGCCGTTCTTCTCCCAAAGGACGAAAGCGGGAGCGAAGAAAAGCCCGATGACCAGCGGGATGACGACCTGCGGGTTCCTCCAATGAGATACCGTGCCGCCTGCAATCGTCAGAGGAGTCAGAACAAGACTAAACGCCGTGACGAGAGTAAGCAGGCCGATGGCGTCCACCTGATCAAAGAGCCGAACACTCCATTTGCGAAGGCTGTCGAGACCAGCGTAGGCATCTCCAAACTCGCTCTTCTTCCTGGACTTATTAGGCCCTGTGCGACGGTCGATCGAGTACAGTGTGATTAGGAGGGGAAGTGAGGCGACAGGGTAAATGATGCACCACATGCCGATTCCCCAACGCCACGTGGTTACGCGCAGCACGGCAGACGTAATGCTGCCGCTAATCCATGTGTTGATCACAAAAGGCAGGGCGGGTATGTAGCTGAAGAAGACGCGAGCCCGCATAGACGAGAAGTCGGCAACAAGGATCTCCAGCATCAGGACGATGCAGGTGTAGCCGACCTGGTACGTGAGGGTGCCGGCGCAGAACGCATAGACGGAGTTTGACGTCGACTCGATCAACATGCCGACGACGTAGAACAAGGTGGACGCAGCCACGACTTCGAAGCGTCCAAAGACATCGGCAATCTTGGCTGCTGTTGGCTGGATCGCAACCGCAACAACGCTTCTGAGGAGATTGATGGTGGCCAGGTATGAGTGTAGCGAGAAACTGGATGTTGCATACGGCATGTACGTTGACCGGACCTGGCTCTCGAGGCCGTATGCGTAGCCTATTAAGAAGATGCCCGAGAATATCCAGAATCGCTCCATGTGGGAGAGTTGGGCCGAAATGGCCTCCATGCGAGCAACACCAGCAGCCCGCTGGCTGGATCCTGCCACTGTGGAATCCGCATATTCGTCGTCCGCATAGCTGTGATGATGATTTTGAGTTGAAATTACTGTATAATCATGGACCTCGGTCATGGAGCGCGGCTCCGAGCCGAGCAACGGGGCCTGTTCGCCTGAAGCCGCCATCGCCGAGTTTTTAGCCTCAGTGGCGATGAAAGGGCAAAACTGGCTGGGCAGAAAAGTCCCGAAAAGAAGAACAAAAAATAAGCCAGTGCCTTATTAACACATGCCTTTACCGCATATTGAACAAAAAAACAAAAGGCTGCAACAAAAAAAAATGAAACGGGAGTCGGGGGGAAATTGAACGGGGATGAGGGCTTTATGAGAGAGGCGAGCTTTCGTACGAGCCTTCGGATCAGATAAGATCAGGTCGGGCTGGTGACAGGCAGCCACGGCCCACCAGGGTCCGCCATAGGCGTACAGAGACCCCGTAAGATCCCAGTAATGGCTCATTAATTGCTCCAGCTGTGGCTGGCATGATCATCGTCACATGGCCGGGTTTGGGCGACTAAAATTAGCGGGCTGTGCCAGCAGGATGAGACCAGACGGCAGAGGAGCACGGCTGAGAGAGGAGAGAGGAGAGACAGACAGAGTCATACAGAATGACTAATGCCGTTGGGCTTACTTGAGTTTTACGTCAACCTCCCCTTGACTAAGAGGCTACGAATGTTTGTCTCAACCAAGGGGAGGGACATGGAAAAGGCGAAAGGATAGGAAAAGTGACAGAGAAAGAAATTGTATGCGTACATGTACTTTGGATGGAGTGCAGAGTACAAAGACGGAATAATTGACAAACGGACCAGGGGTGCTGGCACATGTAAATGCACAAGCAGCCTTGTTCCGAATGCTGCATCACCCCAAGACGAAAATATTTTCAGCTTTTGTCACACACATCGATCCAAGCAATGATGGTTTTGTTTTTCATTTAATTTACTTGGTCTTCGATCTCGCACATGATGAAACATCATCCACAGTTATTGATCTACGACCTCCCTATTATCAATCTCCAGGCTGATTGAAAATCACACCACACTGACCATGGGCGCCCCTCCCGCTCGTTCCCCAATTTTACCCGCACTAACCGCGGCGCTATGAAATGGTGATCGGATGGACGAAAAAAAAAGCTGGACAAGTTTGTGAATCCGTAAATCTTCATAGTCAACCCACGTACAGAAAGACTCTTCTCCAAATACGAATAAGAGAATCGGTGATCAATATTTCCTATAGCACTGTGCTCTCATTACTATGTAGAAAATTAAATACGTGTACTTGGAATGATGAGAAAATTACAACTACATGCACTCGAGAAAGAGATTGCGAGCATGTCCACCGTCTTCAGGCTCAATTTCAAGCGGGTCTAGCCTCGGAGGATTAGCTATTTGTGTTCTCAGCACCGCTAAATGCTTGCAGGTAGCATGCTGTGCGAGGCACCTGTGAGACTTGGCTTACTTTGGAACAAAGGTGAAACAGGGCTTGGTGAGCCAATCGAAGCCACAAATGACGGCCTGTAGACATCGGCGCACAGTAAGATGAATCTCGCTGCTGGAAGAAGAGTATCCCGTATCATCATATTCCGGGGTGAATAATTTGCTATTTTATAATTGCACGTCGTAAGTGCTAGCAGATGAGGTCGAAACATCAAGATAGAGCCAGCCTTACTTCCCGAGAATTGGAGGCATCTCCTCTCCCCAGATTGACGGAACGGGGTTCAGTAGGATGCATGTTGCCTGTGCTTGAATGTAACGCTATCTGCAGTTTTGCAACCCTAAAATTCTCCATATTGTATACAGCATTCATACCACAAGGGATCAGTTGATGTGTGACTTTAAAAGAACTGCACGTAAGATTCCAGCTCTAGTGTTGACGATACGCACCACAAGGATGCAGTATTACTTGGCACCCAGCAGACCTGGCCATTTGCGTCAAGCAAAAGCTCCATGATATTTCTGTCACCAATCCAAACAGACACCATTGTCCCAACTCCTGTTTCAAATAATTCTGCTTTCGTATATCTAGGTGGTTTTTCTCACCGCTGTCTGCAACTCTAGGGTACGAAAATACCTGTAGCATGGAGTCATACGGAAACATGTGAGCCCAGTTGGGCAGCGAGTTGGCCGTGCTCCGAGACATTTTCTCCAGCCTAGTGGATGCCCTGCTGAAGATGTGCACCCAATGTCTTGGGCCGGCTATCGTTAAAGAGGTTTGATGTACTATGTGGTCATCATTCTCAGCTGCAGGCGCCTAAATCTGCAATGCAAGGGAGACGCTGAGCAGCACACACACACACAGTGCTACGCTCTTCTTATCATCGATACTTTGTTCCCAACGCTCGAAAGAAAATATCATTAATCACTTAACTAATCCTATACAAACTCATCCAGTAGAGAACATGATACGGAACAAAACGGAAAAGCAGCCGTAGAAATCATTGGCATCTTCCCCAGACTCACAAGACGTGCTAAGGTGAAATGAGTAATTTTCCCGACCCAGATCGCAGCTCCGGGTGCGGCCCCGTCAATTCACGGGTAGCCCATCGGCGACATCGGAACCCCATCTTCCGGCGTAAGACATTCAAATCAGAGGCACCCGCTAAGCATTTGATATCTGCACTAAGAATTGCATCAATTCCAGACGTCAAAGTCTCCTCCCCCACCAAACCGCTGCCTTTTGAAACAAGCACAATGGCGACGGTCGCCAAGGAGCCGGCAGCTGCTGACAAGAAGCAGCGGCCCAATGCGCTGCGATCAATCATTGCTGGCTCAACCGCCGGCGCGATTGAAATCGGTATGTCTTTTGTCGCACGTGCTTCAGATTCAAAGATTTTTTCGAGATGCTAATTTTGAGATATTGCGCAGCCATTACCTATCCCGCCGAATGTGTGTCTGCGCCGCTGCCGTCTTGAACGAAACGGGAGAAAATCCTCGTACATCCCATCACCAGAAAACTGACCAGATATATGTGCAGTCGCAAAGACAAGGTCGCAGCTCAACAGACGGCTAGCAGAGGGCAAGAAGCTGCCATGGCCACCCTTTGGAGCGCAGTGGTATGCGGGATGCACCACGCTCATCATCGGCAACTCTGCCAAGGCGGGAATCCGTACGCAAGAATAACCCAATTGGCGATTTGGATTTACTGATGCAAGGTGCTGACGTGGGTGACAGGATTTGTTGCGTTTGACCAGTTCAAGAGCATGCTCGCCGACGAGAACGGGAAGCTCTCTGGCCCGCGAACTGTCTTGGCCGGCTTCGGTGCCGGAGTCACAGAGTCGCTGCTCGCCGTCACTCCTACCGAGAGTATCAAGACGACTCTGTATGCTCTCTCTTTTTCCTTTTTTTTGTATTATGTGCTGATAGTGGATCTCTTAGCATCGACGACCGCAAATCCGCCAAGCCTCGCATGCGCGGTTTCCTCCATGCCGTCCCCATCATCGCCCGTGAACGTGGTATCCGTGGTTTCTTCCAGGGCTTCGTCCCTACGACAGCTCGACAGGCAGCAAACAGTGCCACCCGCTTCGGTGCCTACAACTTCTTCAAGCAGATCGCCGAGTCATATACTGCGCCAGGAGAGAAGCTGGGCACCGTAGGTACCTTTGCCATGGGTGGTCTTGCAGGTCTAGTGACGGTGTATGTGACTCAGCCGCTTGACACAGTCAAGACACGCATGCAGAGTATCGAGGCGCGGACCCAGTATGGCAACACATTCAGGTGTGCTGCCATGATCTTTAAGCAGGAGGGCATTCTTACGTTTTGGAGCGGAGCGCTTCCCCGGCTGGCCAGATTGGTGCTCAGCGGAGGCATTGTGTTCACCATGTATGAGAAGAGTATGGATCTGATGAACAAGCTGGACCCCGAGATGAAGTACATCTAAGAGAGGCAGGGAACCAAAAAAAAAAAAAAAAAAGGAAGAGGAAGCAGTCTGGTCTGGCGTTTAGGATTTAGATGGGGATTATACAGCCTTCGTATTGATACAGCGACTAGTTGTACAAGTGTATATACATAGTATACAGTGATGATTGCAAAAGATTCTTGGTTTGATATCTCTTTTTGCCCTTGCCATGTCCATTATTGTTCCATGAAATGCATTTTTTTCTCTCCTCGTCTCTCCTTTTGAGATGCCCTTTTAAATTGATGTTGATATCGATATCGTGTCGCCGTTTTGTTCATTACTTCATTGCAGTCTAATCATTCCCGACAATCTCTTGCCCAATCTCTCCAACCAGGTTCTCTTCGGCGCCTCCTCAATCTCCCTAACCAAGTCTTCGAAATATGTCGGCTGGCTCTTTGGTTCCAGCATAGGACCTTTAAGCTTATACTGCATAGCCCACCTCGTTAGCGAAATTTGCCCGTTTCGCCCCTCACGCAAAGGGAAAAAAAAAAAAGGATCGGCTGCACACCCTATCTCTAAACTTGTTCTGCACCAGGAATTGCAGCGCTCGCGCCTTTAGCAGCTCCTCGGGCTCGATGGACGGCTTGTAGTTCTTGAAGCGCTCGTCAACAACCTTGGCGAGGACATCCTGGAACTGGTAATCGGGTCGGAGGTCCTGCTTGGGCCATTTGGCGAAGACGTCGGAGTAGATGCGGCGCTGTTTGTTTTTTTTTGTCAGTCAGGCATGAGCTGGATGGTCGATGTGGGAGTTGAGGGGATTCTACTTACTGCTAGTGATCGCGACATTGTGCAAAACTATCGGAATCTGCGATGCGCGTGCTTGCGCAATGCAATGCCGCAACTTTGGAACTTTGAATCAATATGCACCGAGATATTGGATTTCTGGATTGGAGCAAAGTTTCCGCCGAACAGTGCTAATCTCACAGTGCATCTCGTTTGACACACTGAGAGTCCGAGTATTCAGGTACACAGTACATGCTGCAACTACTTTGATAGTGCAGGATCCAACGTCCCAGTTACCTGCATCTATGTATTGAGTACCCGCAGAGCTAAAAGGCCGCCATAGAAATGCAAAACACATCAATGGATGGATCATTGACAGCGCCTTGAAAGCTTCTGCTGCCTGAGGCCCAGCCAAATAGCGCTAAATAAGCCCCCCCAATCCCGGCAAAAGTGCCCCAAAGGGACCCAAAGGGACCCTGGATTGTTCCAGATGGTGCTTGACTTGGCGCCCAGAAACAAGAAGAGTACGAGTACGACTACTGGCTAGTACCTAAAATTGCGCGGGCGGCCGGCAGGGTTCGCAAGTACTTTGCGTGCATCAGCAGGTTGCCTCCAGCGCCTCCCTCGCATTGGTCATCAGTGGCCGCATCATCTGGCCTGGCCTGCCCGTTCTGTTTTCGTAATTCCATTCAATCTCAATCCATCCATTTCCCCATCATTCTCACCAAATTCCTCCACGTCGGATTGATTGCGCTTCTTTCTTCTTCTTCTTTTTTCGTTTCGTTTACCCTCGTCGCCCTCACCCTTGTCCCGACTTTTATCCCATCTTCTCCTTTGTCGCCTCTTCCTCCCCTTTGCCGTCGCCGCTCTCCGATTCGTGCTCCTTTTCCCACGGGCGCTCGTGACCGATTACGACATCACCAACTACCATTTCCCCCAAACACCTCACAATTCACGGCGCTGCGCGATTTGACGGAACACTGCTGCAGCCATGTCTGGGCGTTACGAGAGGGTATGTGGACATTTGACGCATATTTTTCTTGATTGCATTCTTGGGGCGATTATCGGGAGGTTACTTTGTCGACGCTGAGGCTGACGATTTGATTGTTAATTTGCAGGTAAATGCCCACGATGAAGACGAGGAGCACGATGTTCCCCAGCGACGAGTCCAGATCCCCAACTCGCCACCTCCGTCCTTTCATTCCCGCGCCTCTTCGCCAAATAATCGAAATGGCCGGGTCAACAACGACCTCGCCGATGCGTTCGACGACGACGACGCCAGCGACGACGAAGCCGACGACAGACAGAGACTAGTTCGCCAGAACTCAACGCCGACCATCCGATCAACCAGCGACTCTTCACGATTCTCTGCGCCGGCGGCGTCAGCTTCCATCCCAGCGACGGCAGATACGACTTCGTCCAGCTCACGACCACGAGTGATGGGAGGTGGAAATGCTTCGGATGGCGTGTTTGCCAACATGTCCGCCCGACCAGAGCGGACAGACGCCAATGCAGAGAAGGAGGAGCAGCCACCTGTTTGTCTACCTTGCTGAGCCCCCCGAATCTGAAACGACTTTCTAGAATTTATGCTAATTATGGTGACATTTACAGACCTATGAACAAGCTGCCGCAGATGCCGCCCCTCCCTACTGGGAAACCACGATTCTTGCGCCTGGCTACGGTGGTGCAGACGAAGTCTACGTCGACGGCATGCCCGTCGGCTCGGTGTTTTCGTTTATTTGGAACGGCATGATTTCGACTTCATTCCAGCTCGTCGGCTTCCTGCTCACCTACCTCCTTCACTCCACTCATGCTGCCAAAAACGGATCCCGAGCTGGCCTTGGCATTACCCTTATCCAGTACGGCTTCTACATGCGAGGGTCGCCTGATGACCCGCCTAAGATGACAGGCCCGGACGGATATGCCGCGCCGCAAGATCCAAACTCCCATGACTTTAATGCTGATGACGTGCGTGATGGTCCCAGCTCCGGCATCTCGGGCAATGACTGGATGGCATATATCTTGATGGTTGTTGGCTGGTTCATGCTTATCAGGAGCGTGGCCGAGTTCATGAAGGCGCGGCGACACGAACAACTCGTCCTGCAGAGCCCTGATCGCGGACTCAACGTCCCGATCATTGCAGAAGGCGAGAGCTCGGAGCACGTGGTATAGAGCTGTTGGTTCATGCATTTCTAGATCTGGGTCCTTTTCGTCATGGCCATCCCTTAAATCGTTTTGCCCAATTTATACGGCAGACTGGGAGTGTGTGAGCAATTAATGCCACACTAGGAGGCACTTTTCTTTTCCTGTCCTTCTTCTTCTGTTTTCTTGTGTCTGTTTGTGGGATGGATTCCGGCGTTATTGGACAGCTGCATTATTAGTTCCCCAGGCATAACGCGTAGCACGCTTCTCTTATGTACAATGTATAGGATAATGGGCCATTTACCTACAACTGATTTCTGTTCACATTGGTCTCTTGTTGAGGCAATCCGGTGATGTGTCTATGCACGTATTTATATATCAGACGGATCGACCTGTTCGTGGCTTGCGTAGTCTTACGGCCACTCCATATCCGGCCAGCTCTTGTCGTGAGATTTATCTACGCAGATCGATCCCGTTGCAGATCCAGGGCATTGATCAAACGCAGCTCATTAAAGGACATCCATGATCCATGCCATCGATTCATCCACTAACGCTTACAGGCCATTCACAGGTGCAGCCGCCACTAACAGGCACTAGCATCTGCCCCGCGCGTGCGGGGTGATAGCGCTCCAGGGCTGTTTGGGCCCCCGCTACTGGGCCTGAGCTCAGCATCGGCAGCTCTGGACCTGGTGACTTACAAAGCTCGTCAGCATGGAGCTGATAAGACGTGGATTTGACGTCTTTCATACATCATGGCGGCTGTGATAACTCTGAGATTTCACCAGATTATCCTCACTTATGCTTTTGGAATACTCACTCGGGCCGTATAACCGCTGACAATTGCGAGATTTCCCGAGTCGTAAGCGCGCCGATAACCACATCATCTTCTCTCCTTTCACAGCTTTCTCTTGATCTTATCATTGGAGCTCCGTCACCTTTGTGTCGTTGCTCTCCTCGGCAGGACCGCGGTTGAAAGCTGGCGCCTCAAACTCTCACGCGAGCTCTAACAAGGCTGTCCAATCCGTCCTTGCTTCTCAAGTCTGCCGGCATCTGCTTCCTCGTTGCAGGAGGACTCCAAGCGCGCAGCGGCATCAACATGGCGTGGCGGTGCTCAGGGAGCTCGAATGCCGGGCTCGTGGCAAACATGTGGACGCACGGCCTCATCACCGAGCCTCTGGTCAAGGAGGCATTTCTAAAGGCAAGGCCCTCTTTTTGAGCTGGTGCCGGACAAGAGGGAGTGGAAAATGAAGGGGACACCTCATCTAACACACAGCAGGTTGACCGGCGGAACTACGCCCCTGCCATGCCGTACCAAGACTCTCCTCAGCCCATCGGCTACGATGCCACCATTTCTGCTCCGCACATGCATGCCTCTGCTATTGAGCATGTGCTGTCTCGTCTCCTCCCATCAGAGGCGTCGCCGGCACCACGGGTTCTTGATGTTGGCTCCGGGTCTGGCTATCTTACCCACATCTTTGCAGAGCTCGTTGGAGAGCGCGGGTTGGTGGTAGGGCTGGAGCATATCAAGGAGTTACGAGACCTAGGGGACGCCAACATGAAAAAGAGCCCAGAGGGGAAGAGGCTGTTGGACGCGGGAATCGCAAAGTTTGTCGTTGGCGACGGGAGACTGGGTTGGGTTGAGGAGGCGAGACCAGGCGAAGAGGAGTTTGGGGCAGGATGGGATGTGATTCATGTTGGCGCCGCAGCCAAAGAGGTGCACGCTCCTCTGTTGGAGCAGCTCAAAGCCCCAGGATGGTAAGTTTTTGCGCATGGCATCTACCAAACGCTTGTCAACGAGAGTTACTGACACTTTGGCTGTCAAAAGCATGTTTATTCCTGTGGATGATGACTCCACCGGGTGGGAACAGAGCGTGTGGCGCATCGAAAAGGACGAAGAGGGAAAGGTGACGAGGAAGAAGCTATTTGGGGTGCGATATGTTCCGTTAACGGACGCCCCAAAGAGGTAATCGGCTTTGCTTCATTCTTCTTTTGCTTATTTAGGTGATTTACTTCTGAAAGCTTACCACCAGATGAGTATGTATTTGCGCCATCCTCGAATGGTATCTCGAGAACTGGAGAGATTGGGCTTGGAAGGATTCTGTATTCTTCGAGCATCGTTTATTTGAGATGAAACTAAGTATCTAGCCATTCAACGAGTGTATTATAACTGGCACAAGCAATGAAAGTACACCACAACGCCATTAAACGCCTCAAAAAGTAATCTATCCGTTTATTCTGTTTTTTATTCGTGTTTTTAGCGTTATTTCAGCCTCTTGATACACCCAACGAGGAATACCTTGTCATCAAGTCGTCACACCACACACTCCTTCTTTACAGCCAACTTACAGCCACGACCATCGCGGCAACAGCTGCCATTAGCACCCCAGACTGGTATCTGGTGCCCTCGCTAATGGTCACCGGTACTTTGGTAGGAGCCGGATCAGGCGTAGGATGAGGACGGGGCGGGATAGGATCCGTGACAAGCTTAACGCATCCTCCTGGCGGACATGTTGGCGATGCCGGAACGGTTGTCTTGCAGTGTTCACCATCGCACTCTGGACGGGGAAAGGGGGCTTTGGGCTCGGATGACGGGGCAGAATGATGCTTCCATGTCGTGATGGGAGACGGAGGATCAACATGGCAGCCTCCAGGTGGGCAGGAGAGCGGACAGTTGGTGACTTCAGGAGGACAAGACGTAATGGTCTTGATGGTGGTGGAGGTTCTCACGGGGATGCTCTTGGTGTGAAATCCGTTATCAATATCTTTGTCCTTGTCATCGTCGCAGTGGTCCTCGTCCATTTTGTACAACGAATATCGCTTCTTCCCCGTCACCGGACACTGAGGGCCTCCGCACCATCCCGCAGTTTGGTTGCCGCCGATGCACGGCTGCACACAGACGGAATCCTCAAGCACCTTGTACTGCGGCTCTCCCTTGGACGCAGGATCCTCGCAGTGACACGAGCCGTCGATGGCGGCGTATTTGCCCTTTGCGTGGCAGGCTTCCTGGCACTGCTGGGCGCTGAACGGAGCAGGGAGATCGACGTTGAAGGAGAAGACTGGGGGCTCGGCCTCGACGCAGCCGATGTATTTGAAGCCGTGGGATGCGTATTCCGCTTGGGCTGCTACGGTGGCAGCCATGAGGCTGACGAGGAGGGCGAGTCGAGACATGTTGGTTCTGTATAACTGGCAGTCAAACTTTACAGAGTTGCTCTCCTCTGGTAGGTCGATGATGCCAAGAAGATGGGAGACTGGCCATGAACAACAGCCGGCAAGTTATATACTCGTCGAAGCTACCCGCGATTTGTTATGAATACTGCAATCCAACCTCATTTTGGGATGCGTAGCCAGACTTGGGCATGGAATCGACGCACCGCACGCTCCAACGGCTGGTTCGCGACACCATGCGCATAGATAGGGAATGGGGAAAGTCAGTCGCGGAACTTCGCCTCCTTTACGGAGCATCGCCGAATAACATGTTGCTACTATTCCTAAACATACGCATGTTCTCAAGTCAGATGCTCTGTATGCGTGGATCGGCGCGTTCATGGTATGCGATGCTAACATGCCTCCCCAAGGTATGAGTTCGAACCAGGGGGAACGAGAGGTTGGCTCGCTCTCGTTTCAGCTACCTTTACTTGCTGGAGAGAGGCTAAGCTGAGACCCTTTCCTTCAGATGCATTGTGTTTGGGAAAAAAGGGAGGCTGGCGCCGTTACGTTTTGTCCCAGCGGAGCGACCATCTAGGTCTTAGGAATGTAGTCGTACGACTTTGCCCGTTCTTTAGCGCATACTCGTGAGCGCGACTTGCGCGTCACCAAGTTTTGGGCTGAATTGCATTCCTGAACCTATACTGGTGATGTCAATCCAAAGCTTACTTTTGTTTGAGTGATCCCATCACTTATGCCGGGAGGGCGGCGTGTCTGATCTGATCGTAGCTTCGCGATCAAGATGAAATAGTTGGAAAGAACTCTTCTCCATACCTTTAATACGATATTTCAGCTGCTCTTACAAACGTACTTTACGGGGACAGTGCATAGAAGCCAATGGATGCTGCTGGGTACAGTAGGTATTACCTTGAAGGCCATGTGTTATTCCAATACACACCCCAAAATCTCATGCGATGCGACTATTGCAGCGTAAGTTTTCATACATGGCCAGACTTCAATCTATTTAATTTACGTTACATCATGGTTCTGGCATAATGTTCGAGCGTACAAGGTGATCCCTTGACCGTACCCATGCCGCATACACGTACTATCACGAGGAATGCCAGTCTCCACCAAGGGCGTAGAATCGACGCCAAAAGTTAATCACGACTTACCACTGAGAGCCGTCTATAGTAAAATGCTGCACTTGTAAATACAACATTACAGGATAGTTCTATGAGCCTTTGCTGAGTTGCATTTGGCATCTCCAGAGTATATATAATCCAAGGTAGTCGTGGGCTTTCTCGTATACGGCGTTACGACGGCTTTTTCTAGTATCACCTCCAAGCCATTATCCGTATTCGCGCGATTCTTAGCCATTTACAGACCACCGTGTATAACTGTTGACCAATAAGCCATACCTTTTTCTCGTGGTCATGAAAGCCTCCACGATTGGCAGAAAGGTACCGCTTCATCTAGCCGAGTTACCACGCTCATTAAGGAGAGGCGCTCTGCCCCGAGAGTGTAGATCCCTACTGTGATATGTATCGGCTCTCCAAATGCTCACGCAGATGTACAAGAAGGGTCTGTTCATACGATAAAGAGGCTTGATTTAGTTCAGGAGAGCTATACGGTTATAGAACAACTTAATAAACTTAATTCCATTTTGCCCGGGTGTTCCTGGAATTCTGCACATGTCAAGTTTAGGTCAAGTCTTGATGTCTCCTCACGGAGTCGAAAGTCTAAATGAATAATGTGTGTAGAGAACCAACTAACAACAGCCTGCTCATTAAGTGTTGCCATTATTATTTAACTAGACGACCATCCTTAGTTGAATGTGATGATGTTACAACCTTCTTCAGTCGTTCGCTCGTTTTTCGCATTCTCTCACTCGCTCATATACGCATTCGCTTAGTTATTCATTCCCCTACTCAACCATTCACTCGCTGATTCACTCGATTACGCACTCGCTCACTCACGCATTTATATACATACACACACATGTACACATATGAACATTTTTTTCAATCCAATGTTGCAGGAAGAATTATCGGGACCTGAGGGCCCCACGACATTGCCCTGGATCAAATACCCCATTCTCGTCAGGGATCGCTACCGTAACTTTAGACGCTGGCTCCGAAAAGACAAGACCATCGTGGCCTGCGTCGAAGACCTCGAGGAGCCACCGCCTGCTTATCAAGCTGTACGAAGAGAGCCTCCGGCCGACGGCGAGCTGTATAACTTGCAATACGAACTCTCTTACTATCACAGCCAGGTATTCGTCGAGGAAGGGTTAGAGAGACAACTACTCTACGCCGACATTGAGTATCTGCACCGGTGGATCCAACAGCTGGAATATCTCACCTATTGGAAGTTGGCTACAACAATTCCCGCAAGGTACCGGCATGAACCTATCAAAGACCGTATAATAAAAGGAATCAGGAGGCTTCGCGCAGAACTTTTATCATCATCATCATCATCATCATCATCTGATGATGATGATGAATTTCTTGAAGATGAAATAATATCATTAGAAACAAGAAGGATTGAAACGATATTGATAGAGAGAAGATTATAAAGCAAGTCTTTCTTCTCTTAATAGATTCATTTGCTAAGCTTTTTAAAAATTGCTAAACACATACATATACATGCATATATAAACGGCTGTACATTTTATGACAACTTTTACCACTCCTGAGTGCCATCTTTGCTCAAAACCTTGCCCGCATCAGCATCTCGCTCTCCCTCAGTCACTTTCCTAATAAACTCTCCTCCAATCGCCGGATCACCCGCACCCAACGACTTGAGAACCTCAGGAACGCCTCCCAGGTTAGTAGCCAAGAAACCCGGGCTAATAGCAAAAGTCTTGACGCCATCGTTGATCAACAGCCAGTGCCAGTTGAGCATCACCATGTTGAGCGCAGTCTTGCTGCTCTTGTAGCCCAGGTTGGCGATGACGCCTGGCTTGGGCCATCCGGCTTCCGGCTTGGGGGCCCAGGGAGGGTAGAAGCTCCTAGAGTGTGCGATAAGGGTAGACAGGCCGGATGTGATGAAGATGAGGCGGGGGGAAGATGACTTGATGAGGAGCGGGACAAAGGTAGCGGTTACGATGTGAGTTCCGGTGACGTTGACGTCGTACGCCTTGTTGAAGATTTCGCGGCTGTTTGAAATGTCGTTTGCGAAGTTCTGGGTGTCAAAAGCGGCACCTGTTTGATGTGCAAAAAGGCAAATGTCAGTCTATTCATTCGACTGATATAATCTATTTTTAAGAGAAACGTAACGAACCTGCATTGTTGACGAGTGTGTCGATTCTGTCCACCTTGGCATTGATAGTCTCAAAAGCCTGAGCAATGGACTCATCGCTCGCCAGCTCAATAGCGACGGGCTCAAGAACACTGCTCGATCCAGGAATCTCTTGGGTAGCGGTATCAATTGCCTTTTGGCCCTTTTCTACAGTACGAGCGCCGACAAAGATGTGATATGGCGTGGAGGAGCGCAAGAATGCTTTGACGGCCTCGTACCCAATACCGGTATTGGCACCGGTGATGAAGACGATGTGCTTGTCGTTAGCCATTGTTTATGATGAAGTGTGAAATGTGATGGAGACAGTTATTGTGATGTTAGCTGGTTATTTGTCTTGTTGAATTGAGTTGATACACCATTGTAAACTAGAAGTTCCATAGCTGGTATATATACACATCTATACCATTGCCAGTGGCTTTCTTCTATGAAAACTCCTTGATAGCTCTTCAATGAACATGTAACCAACGACAGCCGAGCTCTCTTTCTGATTCGCTGTCGAATACGCTGTATTGCTAGACCCGAGCCGAACGGCGAGTTGCACAAGAAATCGGAGTTAAACAATCTCCTAGGTACGATCACAGCCTTATTTCCATCTCGGATGCCCGAGAGAGTCCGCGTTTCGAATAAAATGTGGGGGAACAAGGCCGAGCCGGGGGGTCGTTGAAGGCGTATGGACGCCGGAATTGCTGGGCTGTTCGGAGCCTGAAGGCCAAACTCCAGGGAAATCACATGGAAGTCGTTTAGCAGGCGTAGATGATTGAGCTTGTGTAAGTCTTTGATTGGTATGACAAAGATCATGCCATGCTGTTTGCTGCTGCCTCTTCCTTTCGCTGCCTTCAAGACGCCAACCAACACTATCCTCACTTTGCTTTAGCCTCAAGCTCTCTTCGTCCTCTTTATTCTCCCGACTCCGTTTCCAAGTCCCCATTCAGCAAGACTCCAGTCTAATTGCGAATCACCCTCTAGTCAGTCATGATATTGTATTACGGTATTGCTCTATGGCGTAAGATCGTTTGCCCCACCAAACCTCCACGTTTCTTCAAGGGTCGGGGCTTTCCGTCCTAAACAACACATTGCCCAATCCGGTCAGCCGTTCGAGCTGCCCACCTGAATCTGGCCAGCCATTCGAGTTGCTCGCCTCAATCTGATAACTCAAGCTGTATTACTCAACCACTCATTGCCTGCCTAATTATTAATATATCATGACGCAAACTCCCCTCAAAAAGGTCTGCCTCATAGGCGCAAATGGCACTCTGGGCTCCGTCATTCTCCAGGCGCTCGTCGACGCAAACTGCTTCGACGTGTCCGTCCTTCAGCGCTCAAACTCGTCTTCTTCCACCACCTTCGGGCCCTCAGTCACCCGCTTAGTCGCCGGCCCTGATCTCGCCGTCGAAGAGCTCACAGAAGCTCTCAAAGGCCAGGATGCCGTCATCGCCGCGTTCCCACTAGGCCAGGGCGACCAGCATCTCCGACTCGTAGAAGCTGCATTCAACGCCGGTGTCAAGCGCTTCATCCCAGCCGACTTTGGGAGCTGCGACGCCAGCGACGCAGAGCCGCAAAAGTACCTGCCGCTGTATCGCAAGAAGACGGCGGTGCGCGAAAAGTGCGAGGCTCTGGCCGCCCAGGACGGCACGGCCTTTTCATGGACGACTCTTGTGTGTGGACACTTCTTCGATCATGGGCTGCGCGACGGGCTGCTGCACTTCAACTTTGATACCCGCACGGCTCAGATCCTAGACGGAGGCGCCATCAGGGCTTCGACCTCGACGCTGCGCCGCATCGCAGAGGCAACTGTCCGCATCCTCCAGAGGCCTGTCGAGACTCGCAATCGCGCGCTCTATGTCCAGAGCTTCAATCCGACGCAGCTTGAGATTGTGGCTGCTCTGGAGAAGGCCATGGGCGAGAAGTGGCACGTTCAACATGTCGATTCAAAGCCGTACTTGGCAGATGCTCAGAAAAGGCTGGGTAGCGATGATGAAAAGGCTGTTTTGATCGCCATAGAAGACATTGTTTTTGTGCTGGGAGCTCTGGACGCCGATTGGACAAAGAGGGATGGGTTTGCGATGGAGTTGCTTGGTTTGAAGGATGAGAATCTGGAAGATGTTGTGAACGAGGTGGTTGCCGCGTATAGAGCCGAGACTTCATCGGCATGAAGCGGTTAAGAGCTCAACATCTTGGTTGCGTATAGATATACACACTTTAGTCTTACGAGAGTCTACGTGTAATTACTGCTGACGGTAATGTCTATTCAGGTCTTAGGGTAGCATTCTCATGATTGCCACGAACGCTTACAATAGTACACACACGATCTTCGCAGTACTGACTTCCTTGCGAATAGCCACATACTCATGCCTCGATTCCCTGCCTACATAACTTCTTAGCATGCAGGGAGCACAGAAGTGAGCACCATCAGCTTCAGCCGCAATATATGATATACACAAGTGTCGGTTCGGAAGCGTTTGTAATTGGCTAGCAAACTCTCGCCTGGGCAAGGAATACGAGCTCGAGCTTCATATCGAATCATCGACGTTTCGGCTGATTTCTGTAAACGGATATGAGTGGCACCAGTCAAACGCAATGCTGGCAGATGATCATCCATGTAGCTTGTAACTTGTAAACAATCACCCTTCAAGCTTAAAACTCTGGCCCAATCAACGACGCTCTCCGTTCGGAAGCGGCAACATCGACGTTGTACCCCTCAATGTCTTGCATCTCGCCAAGGAACTGATCTCTTTGTCAACGTCTTCAACCGGCCTATCAGAGCAATTCGTACCACAGCTGTAGGACGCCACACGAGACCTTCGTCTGCAATGCGGCATCAATACTCGGACTGTCGCTAGTGACGATAGGACACCATCACGCCACTTAACGGAGACAAACTGACGTCAAACTCGAGTATTTAGAGCAGGCTATAACGCCCGCGAAGAAAGAGACTGGCGTTGGAGACCTCAGATCTCTTTCAAGTACAATCTTCTCTGTGCACCTATTAATAGGTTTTCCCCGGACATCTGTTTCATTCTAAACAAGTAGTTAGCTGCCAATACACACTTGTCAGAATGCACTTCGCTTCGATCAGCACCGTCTTCACGCTCGCAATGTATGGCACTTCAAGCCAAAGCGTTAATGCCCGATCAACTCACGGTACCCTGCTGACTTTGAACTCTTGAAATAAGTTTCATTTCCGCTGTTCATCCTCTGGCTGTCGCTACCCAAGAGAAGCCCTGCCCCACAGTCACTTCGACAACGACACACTGCAGCACTTGTCTGAGGGCTTTGTGCCTGATTGAGTCGACGATAACGCCGCAAGCGAGATGCGCAGCAGCAGTTCCAACGGTATACACTGGCTACCCATGTTGCGGTCCATGTCCTGGAGGATGCGGAACCATATACATCACGCAGAGCAAAGAGCCAACTGCACCGGCCCCTGCATCGCCAACTAGCTGCGTCCCTACCGTCACGGTAACGACGCATCCTGGCATCAGCGAAGGCTGTAAATTTGACTGCTCCAGCGAGTTTTGCATAGCCGATAGTGAGTGACCCAAAATAGCACGCGCGAGTGAAGCCTCCGTCTCATGATTCGTCGCCACAGACTTCGTGACCCTGCCTTGTGGTTGTTCACAAGCCGCAGGCGTCGTCACCCAGACGGTCACCGCTTGTGCAGCATCGAGTCCATGTTGGAATTGCCATACCGGGTTTCCATTTACAACCACGGTCACCGATTGTCCAGCGTCGACGAGCAAGAATTAGATAAGAGGCTGTGCTGCCAAGGTTTGATGCCGTAACGACGTCTGCCGTGTGCAGGACAGCGGCTCGGCAGACAGCTAGGATAGGGCCCTGTTGATGAAGAATACTTCAATGTAACATGAAGTTATTTTTGTAGAAGCCGAATGCTGCACACCTGCAGATGATAAGAAATGGGCACTGCATAACGGCTGCAATATCACCTCAACTGCGCGGTGATAGGCGAATCAAAGGCGGGGGAGGAAGGACCAGGACCAGGACCAGGCCTGACGGGATATTTTAGGAAAATGAATCATGACGACGTTGAAATTTGCGATTTGACGAGTATCCAAAAGAGGGTATTAGTCGAGTCGAGTGTAGATGCTTGGACCATGAAGCATCCATCAATGTTATAATTGGAACAGGCGAGGCAAAGACGGGAAGACGGGAAGATGATGGAAGACTCCCGTCAAGACTCGGCTCCGACTCGGGCATCAAACCAGCCCGGGTCCACGACAGCTAGGTTGTCCAGGTTGCTAAATACAGTAACAGTTTAGTCAAATCTACTGTGGGTTGACGTGCCGCTCTCCTGCAGCTTGCTAGTGCTATCAGCACTGTATTTGATCGCCCAACTGCACCCCCAGCACGCGACCTCTATCCACCATTGGATCTATCCACAGCGCTCAGCTGGCTGCTAACAATGGATCGCCACAGGCAACGCACGCAGCTGCACAAGGAAACGACATGAATTGCCATCACCAAAACAGGCATACGTGTACCCATCTAGCAATGACCACTACCAGCTGAGCTCATTTTCTTTTGTCTTCTCTCAGCTTCGCCCCATTTACAGCTGACGCCTCAATCACCAGGTCCCTTTAGAAGAGCGACGGCCTCCCGGCTCCGTCCTATCGGCTCGCTCACCGGACTCTCAGCGCCCCTAAAATAAAAAAACCTGGTGGCCTTGACACAGCACAGCCCCGGTGCGGTGACGTTTGTCATTTTCTCCGTCTTCTGAAAAAGCATCACATCAGAAAAACAACAAAACAAAGAAAAGACACACGACACCATCTTCGTCTCACGTTTGATTAAAACCACGTCTTGTGCTAGGGTAATGCCCGTTCCTGCTTACTCTCTGGCAAGGATGCGTTAATCTGCATACTGTCTTTTTTACTTACTCTCTCTCCAGCTTGTCTTTGATTTGTTTGGCCCGGCATTTGCTTGTCATCCTTCCTTTCGGCTTAGGTTTAGTCGCCTTTTTTCTCCGGGCCTTGATGTCCGGATGCCGTGAACCTGCAGCAATCCTTGCACAAAGCCCTCTTTTACATAAGAAAGGAGAAAAAAGCATGATCGTCAAAGTCACTCGTCACATAGCAGAGTGCCTGTAAGCTTAATTGCGCGATACATCAAGCAGCTATTTCTGTTGCCGCGCGCCTTTTTTCCGGATTTCCCAACGTTCTTCAAGGCCTCCAGCATATTTCCCAATAGAGGCATATTTTGCAAGCGACGAGAGCCATGGAGGCCCATTCACTTGCCTCCCTAAACCTGCTGGCGGCGAATCCGCCGCAATATCCCGAAAACCCGTCAGAGACAAGACTAGAGCCTTTGGTGCTCTACATCTCCAGAGTTCCTGGCACCAGAGGTATTTTGAAGCCCCCTCACAGCATTGCTCGTAGCAAAAACTTACAAATTACTGCAGATGTTATTCTATCACCTTTCAAACCTCAGATCAAGAATGTCACAGGCGGCGATGTCTCCAGCAGCCTCTATTATGTTCATCTCGAGATCCCAATGCTGGATATAACCGGCCCTCAGCCATTGAGAGATGACGCGCAAGGTAGATCCAGCGAGGACAGCTCTATGACGAGGACGATTGCTCGGAAGCCGGTGCCCGGATCAATCTCATCCCAGACTCCCAATATCTCGATACAGGGTGATCAGCAACAGCAACAACAACAGCCTCAGATTACTTTTGGAAACCCGACGTTGCGACCACCAAACGAAGTTATTGTACCTTTCAACTCGCAAGATGCCGACTATGCACCCCCTCTTCCCCCCAGACAATACGAATGGTCGGGCTCGGGATTCACAGAGAGCTCTTCCCAGCATAATGCTCCAGATGGATCACAGCAGTTGCGCCCATCTGCCTCTAGACGCAAGCCTGTCGGGCCACGGCAGCTGAGCGATATACCTCAGAGTCGGGTCTCCATGGACGAAACGGCTCGTTCTAGAGACCAAACCAGGGATCGATCAGCTACTATGGGACATACTAGGCAAAGTCGCTCTCTATCTCCAATGAAGAGCAACGAGTATTCTACGCCACCCTTTACCTTGAGCCTGATAAGGAGGGATCCAGGTACAGGAGATCAGTGGAACGTAGGCAAAATTTCGTCGTACGAGGTGAATACAGAGGTTGGGGAAACAGGCCAGTCTGCCACGTATCTCTCTGCATCCTCGGAACAGCAGTCTCCTCGACATCCACCAATCGATATTCACATTGAAAGCGCAGGATATGCCAAGTTCCGTGGAAGGCCATCAAGCGCCATTCCCCCTAGGAGGAGCATGGATGCCGACCGATCATTCATGGACATGGCACCAGGCCCACGAGCCGATGGGATGTTCTCCAGACAGGTTTCCATGGCGTACTCGAGAAGTTTCGGCTCTGCCATGCGGTCCAAATTTCATCAGATCGAGCAGGCGGCTCGGAAGAAGGCACACAATCGAAGCGAGAGCGAAGCATCGGCCAATTCGTTCAGCTCCGGAGAATACAAGTCCGGATCGCCGACATCTTCACGTCCTGACAAGATGAAGCCGAGAGGATACACCTTTACAAGCCCCTGGGGTGGTAGATGCGAGTTTCGCACGGGGAACGGCGGCCGAAGCTTGCTGTGCCACCATTTCTTGCATGAGGGCGAAGTCGGAGCGTATAATCCGTTGGTCCCCGAGGCGAGTCCGTCAAGGTCGTCCACCGTTGTCAGCGAGTTACGCTTCAATCTTCCGGGCTCTGACTTGTTCCCCTCTGGTGAAGTCCCCAAGGGCGACGACCGCCGTCTTGGCCACTT
Organism: Trichoderma breve; assembly: GCF_028502605.1. Taxonomy (NCBI): domain Eukaryota; kingdom Fungi; phylum Ascomycota; class Sordariomycetes; order Hypocreales; family Hypocreaceae; genus Trichoderma; species Trichoderma breve. The sequence goes on from NC_079233.1 coordinate 4,376,558, forward strand.
TAGCAAGTTCATCAAGTCGGCCATGGAACGCTATGAAGATAGAGACGAAGACGACGTAATATCACCGTTTGACGTAAACATAGGCGGCGAGAGAGCTGGAGGAGGCAACCGCGGCAAGCGGGCCAAGCTCGGGAAGCTCATCATATACCACGACGGGCTGAAGATGCTCGATCTGCTGGTGGCAGCCAACATGGGGCTGTGGTGGGGGACATGGGAAAAGAGCTTCTGAAAGCGAGTTGTGCATAGCGTCGATTATGCCATTGAGTAATGCATCATGAAGCGTGTAATTGCTGGTTTCTTTTTCCTTTGTTATTTTTGTTTTTGAATTTGTTTTTATTAATATTATACCTGAATGGCATTAGATAGGAGGTAGTAATGAGTCGTAACACGCCGACGTTGTTTGAGCGGGCGTTCAAGTTATATTAAGCGTCACGTGCCATGTCACGAGCCGGCAATACCACCAATCACTGGCCTAGCAATGTAATCCCGCAGTGCACTAAGCCATTCATCCAAGGCAAAAGAGAGCCATCAAAAGTGCATCACGTCAAAAGTCGCCTCCCGCCCAATCGACGTCCCGCCCCAGGCGAGCCCTGCTCTTTGCAACTCCGTCAATTGCAGCGAATCCCGACGACAATGGCGCCGACTCTCTCCGCCTCGGCAGCAGCCATGCTCGCCAAACGCCAGCTTGCCCGAGCTCCGGCCTCTACCAGCTCGCTCATGATGGCGACGAGGATGCTGGCCACTCCCTACCAGCAGCAGCGGGGATATGCGACTCCCAAGGGACCCCCGCCACAGAACTTCCGAACGAGCAAGCAGGTCGAGTGGGTGTGGGAAAAGGACAGCTTGTTGGACCGGCTGGGCAAGTACTTCCTCATGACCGAGATGGCCAGAGGAATGTACGTCCTGCTGGAGCAGTTCTTCCGACCACCGTATGTTATACCGACTCTGGAGATTCAGGGTTTTCACTGGAGACTGGTGTGAATAAGATTGCTGACTGGAAGGACGCAGCTACACCATCTACTACCCATTCGAAAAGGTACGCAGGTTGCACGGGGGATGAGCTAGATATCCATGGAGAGCCGCCTTTGGCCATTGAGCTGCGATTAACACTTTTCTTAGGGCCCCATTTCTCCCCGATTCCGTGGCGAACACGCGCTGAGACGATACCCCTCTGGTGAAGAGCGATGCATTGCTTGCAAGCTCTGCGAGGCCGTAAGGACCCCGCCAATATCCCGGCTGTTGAAAGCGCATGTACAGGGATTGGGAAATGCTAATTGTATATGTGAATAGATCTGTCCTGCCCAAGCCATTACCATTGAAGCCGAAGAACGTGCTGATGGCTCTCGCCGCACTACCCGCTACGATATCGACATGACAAAGTGCATCTACTGCGGTTTCTGCCAGGAGTCCTGCCCCGTCGACGCCATCGTGGAGTCTCCCAACGCAGAGTACGCGACTGAGACCAGAGAAGAGCTGCTGTACAACAAGGGTAAGTTTGTGAAGGAATCCAGTGGAGATGAGATTTGCAGCGGTATATACTGATACAACCATTACAGAGAAGCTGCTGTCCAACGGAGACAAGTGGGAGCCTGAACTTGCTGCCGCCATTCGCGCAGATTCACCTTACCGATAAGCTACACAAATCTAATTCCAAATTGTATGATGTGAGGGGAGAGAGAACCATTAGAAGAGAGGCACCAACGGAGGAGTCATGGACAACAGGATTGTACATAAGATTGGCGCTAAACAAAAAAATAAGCCTTGTATTCGAATTTCGGCCATGGAATGAGTGAATGAGCGGGAAATATGAAGAAAAGTGACTGCTATAGGTTTTAAAGTATGGTAGCAATGAACTGAGGTCGGCGTTACGCTGAAGCTACCGTCCAATTATCTGGGAAACATGTTGGCCCCTTTGCTCAAAAACGATTCTGAATAACCGAGGCCGTTTCCACTAACTCCGAGACATTAAAGATGTCTAATGCCGGCCAACTGTGCTTATGGGAGATTGGAACCATTCTGAGAGGGGTCTTGGTCGTTATCACTGCCTCCAAGGGCAGTTCTGGTTTCTCTGGGGTCATGGTTGTCTACTGGTCTGTCCTTCTTCTTTCTTTTGATACTGTCTTGGAGTTTCAATAGGAAATACATTAGGAGAGTTAACTTGCCAATGGTCACTTTCATATTGAACTTTGGGTCGAGTTGGGTAAGTTCTCAGAGAATGTGTTCAGAATGCCAATTGAGGAGAGATGCGACGTGGTATTCATAGGTACGCTTATGTGTTTCTTTGAAGATGTCCTTTTTGCCAAATATCATTCTAATTGTCAATCTTGGTTCGTCATACGTACATGTTATCAAACTCGGTCATGCAGTGACAAGTGTGTGCTAAGCAAACTGTATAGACTTCTGTGACTGAGTGTCCTACCAATAATACACAAGTATGTACTAATTCAACTCCCTTGATACAGAATCATATCAATAACGAAATTAAGTATGTCTTAAATCTCCTTAGCAACAGTAGAAGCATATACTCTTCACTGCTCCAAGCCATACTCACACAATGCCTTGCATCTTCAGCTTCACCAATCCGGAGCTCTCCATTCCCGCTGATTCAGCCACCCCCTCCAGCCCACCAGCTGCACGTGACTCCTCATCTCTCTCCCCTCCGCACTCCAGCTTTCCCATGTAGTGAATGTACCTTTGTACCGACCCAGCTCCGAAAAACCTCCAATAGACCGAGTAATAGCCAGCGAGAAATTTATCATCGCCGGAGCAGCGAAACCACGTCTCGTCACCTTTACAAAAAAACCCGCCCTGCCGCAAACCCGCAGTCAACCGACGCCCTCCCCTTCCAATTGACCTCGCCTCTTTTTCTTCTTCTTCTTTACCTTCCTCCCCTCACAAAAGCCGCAATCATGTTCCGCACTGCTGTCCTCCGCACATCCGCCTCGGCCGTCCGCGCTGTTGCCCGACCCGTCGCCATCCGAAGAACAGCTGCCCTGGCCGCTGCTCCCCGCGCCGTCGCCGCTCCTTTCCGTGTCCAGAGCCTCATGGGCGTGAGGATGTACAGCGCTGGTGGTGGCTTGCACAAGGAGGAGGTTGAGGGCCGCATCATGAGCCTGCTGCAGGGATTCGACAAGGTAGGCTTAAACCAGCTCGCTCTATTATTTCGCAGTTGTTTGTCATCTCGGAGTCAGTCGGAGGATCGTTTGAGGAAATGGGAGGCGACATCAGTGAAACACTGTGGGATGCATTGTGTTTAGCAGAGGAATAACTGCGCAATGGCAAGATTTGGACCTGAGAAGTTGTTCTTGATGGAGGCGGGGGAGCAAAAGAGAGCGGGGTGCAACAACATCGTCATGTTGGATATGCGCCGGTCCATACCTTGACATTTTTCATTTTAATTATTGTGTACGCAACCATTTTTGCTAACTTCATGCGCTCCAGGTCAACGACGCTGCCAACGTACGTCCGGAAATACCACCACGCGCAAAACCCCCACTCATCGAATGACATTCCTAACTGTACCCTTTTTACAGATCAAGCCCACTGCTCACTTCGCCAACGACCTCGGCCTGGACAGTCTCGACACCGTTGAGGTCGTCATGGCCATCGAGGAGGAGTTCAGCATCGAGATCCCCGACAAGGACGCCGACAGCATCCACTCCAGTAAGAGAGTCGCATCCCCCTAGATATCAAATTGTGCTCACACTCCGTTTGCAGTTGACAAGGCTGTCGAGTACATTCTCAACCAGCCCGATGCCCACTAAATTACTCCCGACCCGAACGACTCTGGAAACGCTGGCCAACCAACCCCTTGTTTTTCTCCTCCTTTAACTCTCCAAAGTCCCTCCCTCGTTATGGCACTTGAAATTCCCTCCTACGATATACCCGGATATGAAGAGGTCAGGATATAAGGGATGGGGTTTACCGAGATAAAATAATGAATTTGTTTGGGGACTTGTAAAATATAAAAAAAGGCCATTCACGGTCAAAACAGGTGATACCAGGTGATGGTAAAAAAAAAAGAATCTCAACTAATTTTTTTTTCTTCATCTTCGAGAGACAGAGAGAGAGGGACAAAGGGACTCTTCTTTTATTTCGCCAGTGTTTTCCAGGATCCGACGGAACGGAGTGTGATGATGGGGGAAAGGTTCAGAAATGGGAAGTGTTAGAACGGGAAGAAAAAAGGACGATTGTATTGATGGTGGTCGGAGACGCTGCGAGAAACGGTCTTTGCAGCTTATCCCTTGTACTAGTGTATAGAAGAATCATTTTACTCTCCACCGAATTGCCAGAGTTGGTATCTGTCGTGATGTGAAAAATAATGAGCTGCCATTAACGATTTCTCTCAAACATATCTACAGAATAAGTAGACTTACAGGACATTCACAAATAAACGCGATAGTACTATAGGTTGATTATTAACGAAAGATACAAACGAATGCCGTAAATGCATCTTGGAACTCCAAGCTCAATATTTCACCTGATTGCATATACAAATTCCCCTATCCTAATGATACATACACCTTAAACGCAGATAAATCATAGTTATTGACGGGCGTAACCTGAGAGGTATTAATTACGGTTGCTTCCAAGCTCGCTGCCCCCAAAACGTGACTCCAACGGTCGACGCAGCTCCTCCGAACATATCCTGGAGAGAAAAAAGTAGATCCAAGTTGGTTCCGCCCCTTATTATATCCACCTTCAATATCTGCTTCATCGTCCGTGTGAAATGAACAAGGTCCCCAGTCTCAGTAACCGCAAAGCGAAAAAGGAGTATTAACTGGAAACCAGGGCAAATGCTAAAATAAAGCGGAGAAAAAAAAAATAGATGATCCAGTAGTTTGTTACTTTCATTTTTTTCTTATGATGAAAGCATATGATGCTTGTTGTTGCTAACTCCTTTGATAGACCGTAGACCAGAAAATGAGAGGTATGACTTCAGGGCGTGGCTGTCCTAGATGGCTCCTCGACGGCATGACGGAAAGATGAAAAAATAGAAAAACGCAAAAAACTCCAACCTATATAGTATATATACACCCCCTGTGTCCCTTTTTGTTTTCCCTTTCCCAGCCCTTGGCGATGTTGGATGCCGGATGATGATTTTGTGTGTTCCCCTTCCAAAGATTGCCATCGATATTGCGAGAGAAGACGAGAGAGAAGAGAAGAAAAAGTAAAGCGAAAAGAAGCAAGTAGCTTGGAAGGACATCCGGAAAAATTCGATGGACTGAACTCTCGGTTTCCAAGAAAAATGCACGTCGCATGGCGCGCTGTCGTCTGGTTCGTAGATCGTCATGCCTTCGTCAAAAATGGTGTGATTCCTCCGTTTCGTCGATTGTAGTTTTAAAGGGTTGGGGGTATCTTGTCTAAAGAAATATGCTCCGCCATATTTTTGTATTTTCCTCTTCGCGAAGTCTATTACCTTCCGTTGACTGGTACAGCGTCTCGTCCCTCCTTGGTGCCGTTAGAAGCAGGCACTGTCTTGCTGGCGGCGGCGGCATTGGCATATGAGCTGTAGGCTCCCAGTGCCAAACCGGAAGAGCCGCGCTTGCGAATCTTTGATGATGAAGAGTCTTCCTCCTCTTCCATGCTGAAGACGAAAGCAGGGTCCTCTTCATCAATCGGAGTGGTAAATCTGCCAGTGACGGACGAACCAATGCTGGCGCTGGAGACGTGGCGCTCTAGACTGCGGTCCTTGCCGATGGGTGAGATACCATTGCTGGCGTTACGGCTGACGGTGGGGTGCAGAAGCGGGCTTGAGCTATTCAACGTGTCATCCAGCCGGCTGCGTTGGAGCTGCTGTGACAGGACCGACATGGTTTCGTTTCCGGCCCCGGCAGATGCCCGGAGGTCGTTCGACATTTCTTTAGCTAGGATCGAATTTCGCAGGGGGCTGCCAACATGGCCGAAAGCTGATCCGGCAGCGCTTCGGGCCGATCTGGTCATCTCCTCCTCTTCCTTCTGACGCTGGAACAGGGGTCCCCATCGGCTCGGGCTTGAACCGATGGGGCTGCCATACTTGCCAAGACTACCGAAGCTGAAGTCGGGCCTCTCGTCTCGCATCGAGCCTCTCCGGGCCTTTTCTGCTGGGGTCAACAGATCCTGCAAATCGCCAGGAACAAGATTTTCCGGCACGTTGTCGTCGTCGCCAAAGGCAAACTCAGCCTCCCAATCGCGGTCAACCATGTTCTTGGGCATGCTGGCACTGAGCAGTCGTGGCTTGGGATATCGGGTCGAATGCATAATTCGCTTCCCAAAGTACTCTTCGCCTGTGAGATGCTGCGAGTCTGGAGGGCTGCCGGCGGTGGGGGTAGCAAGATGCTCGGATGACCCAAAGGCTGACGAGTGGAGCAGCTTGAGCGTCTCGGAGGTGCGTTGGTCCTTGATGCTGCTAAGTGATGGAGACGGTGATTCGAGGCCAAACTTTGACGGCACAGACGAAGGCCATGGCGCAGCAGGGAAACGGGCGGCGTTGGAGATGCCGTTGGAGTCGAACGAAGAGGGCAATGGTGCATCGAGCACGGACAAGCCCCTTGCAGCGGGCGACAGGCCAAAGCCAAGGCGAGAGGGGTCGTCGTCGGGAGGAGAGCCATAGCTAGACTCTGTGACGGAGTATGGCGCATCAATGGTAGGGGGGCCGTTATCGTGGCCACTAGAGAGGCCGAGCTCCTGAATCTCATCGCCGTGATAAGGATATACGGCTTGGTCGGCGCGGTAGAGGGACGAGGTCAAGGCACTGGCGGTCGAATGGCTGAAGGGGCTACTGACAGAGCCCGGGGTCTGGGAGACGGGACTGGCGCCGCCCGCACGATTGGCAAGATTGAGGGGATTTGGGCCGATGGTAACGCCATTCTTACCGTAGTTGATTCGGCGGCCGTCGGGCAGGACGTGGATGTTTGCGCACTTGGGGCCAAACTTGCAGTTACCCTAAGAGGAAAGCCCATGGTCAGCCAACCAATCTAGACACATCTGTCTTTGTCATGCCATGGCGCAGCAAGCGAGAGGTCGCAGAAAAAAAAGGGATTCAGAGAAGGACGTGGAGCACATCGGACGAGCTTCGGAGAGGATGTAGATGGGTGCGGGTATTTTCGGGCAAGGACAAAAAGAAATGGGATCAATGTTGGTTTTTGGCCTTGGTATCTCTGGTTGTCGCAATGGGTGACGATCACGGAACCAAAATATGCAAGATATGACAAACACAGACGCACACACAAAAAAAAGAGCAGTGCTCACCTTTGCGAAATATTTGCAAATCGTCTCCGAGGCGGCGCCCAGGTCATGGCTGAAGGGACAGGCATTGCCGGCCTGGCAGGCTCCCTGGCGGAAAAACTTGCACGGGACGTGCGATGTGTCTACAAGCAGCAATCAGAGGTCAGCGCATGCTCGGGCAATCAGTCGTTGCTCATCGTGAGGCTCGAGCCGTGGTCGTGTGCCGGGCTTCGGTGGGGGAGGCCCTAGACACTGGAGGCGGCAAACAGAAGAGCAGAGGATTTGTGTAACGTACTGGGCGGGCTGCGCGGCATGCTATGATGGCTGCTTCCGTGAGCGGCGCTGGGGATGCTGAGGCTGCCGCTGCGCATGTGGCGATACTCGGGCATCGTGGCGATGGGAGACGAGAGTCGCGAGGCTCGGCGGTCGAGCGCAGAGGGAACAAGAGGTGAAACTAGAGGAAGAGGAGAAGAAGTGCTGCGAGCGTGACGGATCGAGTTTGAGGGGGAGAAATTGGGGTTTAGGTGCTGCGCGGGCGGTAAAATGACAGCGTGGGCGGGGATAGAGGGGACGGAGGGGGGAGACAAGGCCCCTGGAGGCGCTGGAGGCGCTGTACAGGCAGCCGTAGGGGGGCCCTGTAGCTGGATTCCAGCAGCGCCAGCGCCAGCGCCAGCATCCGGGCCGCCGACGCCGAACTGGTACGGGTTAATGTAGTGCATGTGCGAGTGCTCGGCTCCAGAGGCTGCCCGTCCATGTACTTGCAACACTTGGCCGACGCTGGTGATATGGGTATCCCCTTGACCTTGACGATGACGATTCTGATGATTGACTTGGTGACCACTCATATACCCGCTTCCCGCAGAATCTTTGTGTCTCAGCACGGCTCGTAGCAGCGCTCCCGGCCGTCGTAGCCTCTGGGGCGGGAGCACAGTGTATCGGTCGTGGATCGCGGCCATCCGCTTATGGAGAAGCAGGGTGGAACTGTGGTAATAAGAGATAACAGGGCCGAGAACCAGTCCGAAGACGATATGAAGACGGAAAGATAATGAACGAGAGTGGACGAATAACTGGCAAGAGAGAAGAGAATCGGCGAAAAAGAACAGGAAGAGGAAGAAGACAAGTAGAAGAAAGCAGGGCGTGATTTGCGCCTGCTACCACGTTTTTGTACTACTCGGTCCCAACATAAACGTCAAAAGAGTACGGAGTAGGCGCTCCCGTATTATCGACTAGCAGCAGCTTAATTTGAGGCTGTCGATGGGCTCTGCTGTGGTCAGTCGCCCGTCTGTCAGCAGTGCATGTACCGAGTCTGCGGGTCCACCGGGTTCGAGAGCTCATCAGCGGCCGGTACTGCAGAGGATGTGAGATTCCGTAGACTGGCAGTCGATCAACTAAATCGAATGATATCCAAGGCGGCCGCGACAAGGGGGGGTGCAGGGGGAGCAGGACAGGGAGGGTCAGTTGAGGTGCTGGTAATATATCACGGCAGATGTCGATGAGTCGGCCGTCTATCAAGCCGATGCACGGGGACGTCTAGCTTATTATATAGGTATGTCTGCATCTGCAAAGAACAGACGGAGGGAGGTTCAAGTGTCTAAGATGTGTAGGTACATGTATTTACTCATGATATGTGCTGGTATACGCTGCGAGCCCCTCTCGTTCGCGTCAGGAGCACGTCCTGTTCATCAGCTCCGAAGCCAAAGCGCAACCATGTACCCCAGTGGCGAGGGTCTTTTGGATAAGCAAAGAATAGGTAGTTGGATATGATGGTCAAGAGAGAGGCGTGTAGATACGGGGACAGGCATGGGCGTAGGTGTAGTTGTGTTAGTCAAAGTAGACGCTGTGGATGGGAGATGTAGGCGTGGGAGATGTAGGCGTGGGTGTAGATGCGGATGCGGAGGACGGCGTCCTCGGAGTCATCAGGATGGTGTGCTGAAACAACACAGCTCTTTGGCGATGGCCTCGAGGTACTTCACATCCAGCGCCAAATACGAAGACCGGGCATGTATCAGCGTTGGATCAAGTTGGTTGCATGTTATATGCGAATGCCGCTAGCCGGAGCAAGAGCCCGCGCAAGTTGGTGAGGCGGCTGTTCGATGCCCCTCGAGTATCGCCTTCTTCTTCCAAGACACGGCGAGGCGATCATACATGTAGTTAAGCCACTAGTCTCAGAGATAGACTGAGGGCTAGCAGAGCGTTGGCCAGCTCAAGGTTTCGATTCAGCTCGGAAGCGACCGTCGCTCCCGTTTCTGACTCGGGCAAGGCTCAGAATAGCAATGATGGTGGATCTGACAGCCTTGGAAGTGTTTCAAAATACGGTCGATACGGCCCCGAGTTGAGTTGAAAGACGGCGATGTTTCCAAGAAACCGGACTTGATAGCCCACTTGCCGAAGCGGAGGGGCGAGGAAGACATGGAAGCATGCCACTCGCTGTGGGCCGACATTCCTTTGGCCCAGAACAACATCAAGTCCCTCATCCGCTCAGATGCGAGAATCGGCCGGCGTTGAAACTCTTGTGCATGCCTCCTCGTTTGACATGGCCAAAGAGAATTGCGCACCTTGTCTCTATGTGTCTTGATGCATACAGTATGTGCCCATCTGTATGCATCCGAAATGATGCCTGCATCTGTAGCCACCCTGCTGCAGATCATTCATGGCAGCTATGAGCACGGGGCCATCTTGTCGATGATCTTGCCCCGTAGCGATTTGCATGGCATTTGGGCGTCTCCACGGCCGGTAAATAAAATATATAAAAAAGGGCAATAATAACCACACCATGATCCTGGCCTCTTTATCAGATGTGCTCGGCAGAATACATATGTAACAAGACAACATCAGAGGTTCACGCCCACACCATCAAAGCCGCGATATATCCACACGAACGGTAGTACCGCTACGACTTGCATGGTACTCGGAATTCGTACTTCGTACTCTGTAGACACATTTTGGCCTCTTTACCGGAATGTTCGCAACGCTAGTCGAATGGGTTTGCCTCGTGTTACGCATGAGTTTGTCATCCAGGGCCGTCGAAATGTCTTGGCTGAGCCGCGTTTGCGAAGCCATCATCGCCTGCCCACGCAATCTTGTCCCACATCGAGGCGTTTAAAATAGATCAAAGATTGTCAAAGACGGGCCCCAGCCGCTACTGTTACACCGCATATGATAGTACATCTTGATTCGGTAACTTGTCGGTAGTATTGCAGCCGTCTCCAGCGTCTCCAGCTACCTACAGCACATACAGGCAGTAAGCACATATGATTCCACGGCCGTCGAGTGCTTTTCATGTCGACAGCTTCTATGGAGCCTCTGTGCTTACCTGTAGCTTGTCCAGTGCTTCCGGCCTGCAGCTACGCCGATACCTGACTTGTACCAGAAGCATGGATCGTGTACTCTGCTCTCTGCCCTCACCAGCTTGAGCAACCTCCCGCGCGCTAGCACAACCTGGGCTTGTCAAACCGACCGCCGACTCTCAGTGAGGAAACACGGCCGTCGCAGGGAAAAGCACAGACGGATAGAGTGCGCGCGCGAGACAGCGCCAGCGAGCTGATCCCAGTCGATTTGCCTGGACATGGCTAGGGAGCCAGTAGGCGTCTCGGCAAGGTGGTACCTACTACCGGTATATCCAGCAAAAGAACGAGGTCAGTACACTGAATGCGTGAATCCGGGGAAATCGCCCATCTCCCTGGCAATCCCTGCAGGACGCCACAAAAGCATAGAGCCGGGATTCAGAGCCATTAGTTCGGGCTTCATCAGGTGCCAGGAATAGAAGGCATGCACTCGTCATCACCGCCCGGGATGCTATCGAGCCGAGATGCAGATTGCAAGTAGTAGTAGTAATCCATATTGAGGCTGAGACAATGACGAGAGCAAGCAGTTGGTAGTATTTCCATCTCGCCTTGCGGTAGAAAGTTGATATGCAAGCCGTATGTATGTAAAGTATACTCGTATGCACATGTAGAGACGCGCAGTACCTCAACCGAGAGTACGGAGTAGTAGCACATGAGGTTGTGGTATCTCTTATCTGGCGCCAGAATTATTCCGACGCTCCCCCATTCGGCCTCGCCTGCATCAACCTCCAGACGAGACGAGACGCGATGCGAGCGACAAAATGCCTCCGTGCTATCACAAACACAAAACACCTCGATGGCGCCACAAAGAGGAGAAGACGCCAATAATCGCACGCCCGGCCGGACCGCTCGAAACGACTCGTCAATTCCCCCCAGCTCCCGCCATTGTTCCTTTGCCTGGTCCGGTCTCAGCTGTGCAAACTTCTTGATTTTTCCACGACGCTTCGGCCCATGACTTGCATCCATCGTCTGCATCCATCGTCCACTTATGGCTCAGACCAGCCCTCCTTGCCTCCATGGCCGTCGGCATGTCTCAGGGCAAACGGAGCGCTGGTTTTGCCCTCATGCCCGGGCTAGCGAATGGGGTTGTGTGCCAACTCCCAACTCCGAGGCGATGTGCGGTGCCTCTACATTGATTTGGTTAGACAGCTATCTATCTCTTCTTCGAGGCGACATGGGCTACATGCTATCCGCCATGTCTTGTCTCGATACCTGCCGATCCTTGCTTTTTCATGTTTCGCCTTCATTCCGATTCGCTTCCCACTTGCAGCTATCTGCCTTCTAATCCCTTCTTCATAGATGCTAATAACCGCTGACTAAAAGGCGACAAAACACACATCAGATACTCTCCCACCAAAAAAAGAACGTCGCACCTCTCGGTCGATAGGGGCTTGTGCAACATCCACGAAGCTGCCTGTACCTGTCGACGCTTTTCCCTTTCCAGCATCAAGAACGGGAGGCTGTTCGTTGCCTCTGCTTGGGCGTTGGACGTGAGAGGCTATCAACGACAAACGACGCCACCAAGAGGCCATGTGCAGGGGCAGCCGAGTGCTTGGATTCTGACTAGCGATATGGCTTAAGCCCATGTCCAGACACCTGCCCACACCGGCCGGTCAGCCTCAGTCCGCCGAGGTACTAGTCGTCGGCTAGTCTGATGATAGATGCCATCACCACCTCCCGCATTTGACTTTTGAGCCCATCAGCCGCGAATGATATCTGCCGCTCAAACCACGCTACCTTGGCCGATAGCCTTCGATACGAAATGCGCCGCCGTGCTATTGGCGAAGGATGTGAATTCCCAAATGTTCATGTGGCTGTCGTGGGAGACGGACACATGCATGGCTTGTTCTTCCGAATCCCAGCCAACCACAGGACGAGCTTCACGCCTTGCCTGCAAGTGCACCGGCATGCCGCATCTGCTCACACCTTTTGCCCGCCCTATTATGCATCCTTATGCACATCTCAAGCGCTAACGCAAGCATGTGTGAAGATGCATGCATGGTGGGGACGCACTCAGAAGCTCTGTACGAGGGTCATGCGTCCCGCATCGACGTTGCAATACTCCATACTACCGACCTCCCCTCGGCATCACCTACGCACAGCTACACGCAGTTACATGCAGCTACACGGCGCAAACTGTGCTTACCAGATGCGAATCATCGGTTCTAGAAACATGAGTTGATATCACCCCCTGATGCTTTTTTTTACGTCTTGTCACTTAGCCCTTTGGCTTTTACTACTGTCTCCCCCTTTCAGTAGTGAGTTGCTAACCCATTAGCATCCGAAGTGCGCTCCATACAGTTGCGGACACTTTGCGGGCTGGCTTCACGCTTTCTCTCTATTTGCTTTGGCTCTCCCAGTTGTTTCTGGTCTAGGTGTGGGCCGTCCCAGGCGGCCCTCTCCGCATCTGCCACCTCTCATTCCCGTAAATTGTCTTATGGCGAAAGCCAACTTTGAGAAACGTCTGACGCTGGCCTTCGTATCTTAACCACATCTCGGGTGTTCTGGAGTAATACGATGGACCAGAGTTCGGGAAACCATTTACGATGTGGCATTGATAGACGGCCTAGTCGGGTCTTCTACTGTCTACTCGCACGCCCCCTTCGTCTTGTTGCTTTGTTCACTGGAGCCGCAGCTGGCGCAAGCCCTCGGAGGCTCAGACCGTTGCGACATCCCTGTTAGTTTGGTGTCTGCTTCACATCTATGCCTCTAATCCTGCAAGATCTGCCACTTTCAGACCAAGCACTCCATTACTGAATCTCATGATCCCTGCCCACTCACCCCACTGAGATGCCGGCTGTGATGGCCAACCCTGTCCACCTGTCCCGGCTAGTTTTGTGGTCATCCGCCCAACGACACCATTCACACGCCTCCCCCCTCCTCTATTTGTGCGTTTCCTTGCCTCCTGAGAAGTTCTTGGCGGTATCGTCAAGGGGTATCACCATGCACCAGATGATGCGCCATCATATCGTCTTCCAATCAGCAAAGGTCACAGACGCCTTGGGATAGGTAATTATGACGTTTGCTGTATTCTTTTGCGGCTCTTTTTCACCAGAGCCTTCCCGGTTTTGCTCCGGCTTTCACTTGCTCCGGATTTGGAATCCGAATCTTGACTCTCATTGCTTTCCTCTCTGTGGCAAGGCATCTTCTACTATGTAGCTTTGTTCTAGTGGCACCCGGATACCTTGACTTATATAAGCAATTCTCGTGATACTTCATAACAAGCCCAAGCCAGGACAGACGTTGCACTACGCCGGTACGCCGAAGACCACATCAACTATATTCCCGGACTCTTTCACGGCCCTAGTGCCGATTCTAAACGGGCCGCCTAGTTTGTGGGCTCTAGAGACAGTCTGAATCCTGACTGATCCTGATTTGACGTTTACTCGGCTTTGTCATGGGCAAGCGCCATGATGGGCTTACCATGGATCCCTGGCCCTTATTGGAAGATCCATGCAAGCCATGGTTACCGTAAAGAGGCAATTCTTTTGCATGTGACGGCAACAGATTTCGAGAGTGGGTGCATGCGCCCGTCCAGATCTAGTAAATGCAGGCAGCACGGAAACTTTAATCCGTCTTGGCCCAGTAACGGGCCTCTCATCGAGCCAATGAGTGACACACGCCTGAGCGTGTTGCTTGAGAAATCTCCCTGCACCAGGATTCCATTCGATCTATTTGTCCGAAACCTTCTTCACTATGTAAGCCTCTTTTCGCTTCGCGATTCCTCAATCAGGTTTGAGACCTGGCTCTCTTTCAATGAGGGGCAATCATTTGCGTGAACCCCCCCTTTTTTTGGTTTTTACGAGACAATTTCACGTGCTATCAAGAGGTGTTGTGACAGTTTGTCTTATGCAAGCATTAATACTTGTGATGGAAGTACGTCAAGGGGTGTGTCCCAGGATGAGTGAGACTGCCAAATGAGTGTTGTGACTACGCGTATGAGACTACAGTGTGATTTGCAACTCGTGATTCGCAAATGACATTCTTTTAGCATTGTCATCGTTTAGGACTCAATTTTGCTTTTAAGATACCGCTAAAAGACGTAATTGGCCAGTTCTATGATTTGATATCCGAGGTAGCGCACTCAAAAGTAGGGCGAAGTAGATTCTGGCTGTGCCTGAACAGTGAGGCTCGCATTAGGATATCTGACAGTTGACATGATATCGCCTAATTTAGAGTCGACAGCTGTCATCTGTCTTGTGCTTTAGTTTTTGCCAGCGAGGCAAGCTAGCTATGCATACGGATCAGCTGAGTTATTATGGTTCGATCAAGAAGAATTAACTTTTGACAGCTGTAGCTGTGGCGTGTGAGATGTGATGAATTTTTGGGGTTGAGCAGCACTTGGAGATGAGATTATCGAAGAGAGAGAGAAAGTATTATTGTCGCTTCTAAGAAGATTAGACTTGTATATGCAATTGTGATGGAAGATATTTCAAGTTGGAAGTAATATGTCTGATGAGCCAAAATGGGAAAGCAATTGCTCATTGTTGAGCGACAATTCTCATAGACCATGTCAACGGTATATACTACCATCTCAACTTTCATTGATGATGTTTTGGTTTCATCGATTGAAGCCATCAACGACGATATATATCACTGGCTTCTAAATAAGGTGATGGAGTGAAGGCTAACGCCCATGTATAATTAACAACCGCTTTGGAGTCACCATCATAGAACATATATCCGATGGATTCTTACCAACCAGTTAATGGGAATTACTTTCAATTAGCTACAACGGCTGACTTAGAATGGATATACATGGGAAATGCTAGCCAGCACCCTACCTTAACAATCAGAGTAGTCCCGCAGCTGGTATACTCTTGGGAGCTCGATAATACCGATCTTAGGTTTCGGGTAGGCAAGTACCTCCTTTATTCTGGGTATTAATTATAGGAGTTAATAGATAGACAACCCGGGCATTCTCGATTTAAAGCAGGGAATCGCGTCTTCTCTTAGCTAATAGATAATACAAAAGGCTCTTCTTTAGTATATGTTCTTAATAAGTGGCTGTCGTATTTGTTTCGAAAATTAGAGAACATTTATCTAAAAGCTAATGCGGACTTTGATAAGTAGAGTAGAACGCGACAACAGAAGCGTCCATTGCGGAGTAAAATAGGGTCAAGGAAGGCAGCAACGTCGCCAAAGTTTACCATAGACAGGATAGTTTACCTTACCCATAGCCTTGGGGCCAGGAGCCACGTTGAGGTCGTCTACATCCTGCCTCCTGAAATGAGGACTACTGGCATATGACCTTGAACCAGACAGAAAGCGACAATAGGATAATAATGGAAAGTCATACTCACTCAGCCTTGGAATTATGTAAAATCCATTCAACTCCCAGCAATCTTACTTAGTTTCTCCAAGTCTTTTGTTTGTTTGTTTCTTCTTTTCTGCCTCTGCCTCTGCACCACCACCACCAGCAACAACAACACCAACAACAACAATAACAACAATGGCGTATGTTGCTCCTCGCCATCCTATAACTCAAGCATTCAACTAATTGTCCAAGTACACTGTTGCTAACTCGTATTTATATAGAGGCGAACGAATTACAATGAGAGACCTTCGGGGGAGAGGCCGCATCTCCAGCCTCCACAACCCTCCCGCCGCCGCCACCACCACCCCCTCTGAGTGAGTCTTGAATTGATCGACGTGAACAGATTTGTTTAACTAACAATATGCTAGTCTTGAGAGAGGTGCTCCCCCTTCTTCTCGCCGCCGCCGCCGCTCCATCACCACCACCATCACCAACGCCATCACCACCACCATCACCACTCCCATCACCGCCGCCACCACCGCGGCCTTTGCCGCCATCACCGCCCCCGCCACCAAAGAATAGGTTTCTTTTGTGTAAGTGTCTTTCCTATGATATGCTTTAGTACCTAGCTATTTTTACTAATTTAACAATTACAGGGTTGGCATAATATATAGGGGGACTCTGTGGGTCATGGCCGTCGAGGCTATTTTCGTGATGACACGTGATTTTTTTTCAGTCGAAATAGTTATTTCTTATTACCATGATTGAGTGATTGACTCAATATATTTTCTATTACTATAACCATGCGCTATTCCCTTCATACATGCATCGTCATAGTGAGATACACCGAAAACATCAAGCCAACCATTTCCACAAGAAGCTATTTACTTTTGCGTCGGGCCGATTTCCCTAGGTAGATGCCTATATAAACCAAACGTACAACGCATTTTACAAAGTTTCATTTTGTTAAAGCTGCTATTTAATAGACAAGACACTTGGTATCATCAACCATGACTGCCGTATCAATTTCTTCTACTGCAAAATTATGGATCACAACTGCAGAATCATCAACCACGAATACAAGATCATGGACCGCGAATACAGAACCACCGACCACGGATGCAGAGCCATCAACTACGGGTGCAGACAAACCTCGCTGCAGGCACTATATCCCCTGCCATTGTCCTTCGCTACCCGAGTACGCTTGTCTGCCACTAGGAGATGAATCATCTCCATTGTGGCTGCAAAAGACTCATGAAGACGAAGACCATAACAAGGTCATAATTGAGAGGCTGAAGAAGCAGTGTTGGCGACGGATACCTGCTGCCTTGTTCGATGCATGGTTTGTTCTTAAGACTGGTGGTCCTCTTAAGCCACTTAAAGTACGGTCATTCCGATGGCTGATATCATCCGACTTCACTCCCCGAGGATACGACAATAGACAAGCACCATGGCGCATGCTTGTGCGGTCATACCTCATGGACCTACCCAGGCAACTAGCTGAGGGAAACAGCCAACAGCCTACGAGTATTTTTTCATGGCTGAATCATCAGAGACATGTGGGCTATATAGATTATCGCACAAAAGATAACAATGCGCCTCCTGAGATAAACTGCGGGGGACGAATGGTCTTCTCTCAATATAGCAAGGATTTTAATAAAACCTTGTTTGGAGACTGGCTTGTTATAGTCTACGTTTGGGCTATTGATCCTACATGGCTGCTGAAGACCGACATCATGGACTTAGTCTCCCTCGATAGCGTTACTGGGTAAGTGACTGGAACTTTTATCCTGCATATTATCCTGAAACATCACTTACATGTTATATCTTATCTCTCTAGTATTCGCGCTTGGGAATTTGTTGATGCAGTGGACGCTCCCACCAAGATTCCGCACCTGTTTTACCAGTGTCAAATACGTGATTCTCTAGAGGAGGATACGGTATACGCTGGACACCCGTATCAACACTATAATTCTGTTCCAATTAAGCACGGAGACCCTGTACCGGCCAGACTCGCTGGACTGAGACGTTTAATGAACGGGCGGGCAAGAGATTTGTATCGTGCGGCATATGAGTAGCAAGTATATCCTGTTAGGTATTGCTTATATAGATGTCTCCCCTTCGCCCCAGCCTAATATCCACGCCTACTATCTGATCGCATTGCGTAGACACGTACATGTAGCAACAATACCTTTCATTCCTTATAACCTGTTTGGATGCTGGAAAAGTTCAATATCAAGGCTACTTAGTTCGTGACACGAACATCTCAGGCAAGGCTCCAAAGGCTCCCCTCTTGCCCCCACGGCTATTGTCTGAGAGACAACTGTTGTAATTGGGGCAAGGCATGTCATCAGAGTTATACAAGTGCGTCTTCGCCACTTTACAAATAGATACATGACATCTCCTGTCTTAATCCCTCTAGGCAGATCTGCAAGGGTATGGGAGGCTGTAGGAGGCTATAAGAACACCGATATTAGGCCAGACGCTCTTCTTTGTGAACCCAATAATCCTTTAGAGTTGTCTAGCCTAGCGTATATTTGTTACACGAACTCCATCGCGTCGGCGTTTTGGTCAAAGGATGAGGTAAAGGAGATGGTTGTTTAGCCCCTGATGCAGAATGTCTCTCAACGACATATAAGTATCAAAGGAGTATTCCTCCGCTCAATGCCTCAATTTCCACTTGTTTTGTTGAATCAACCATGCTTTTTCCAGCTGCCTTGGATATTTCTAGTTGCCGAAACCTCAATACTGGACATCAATCTCAGCTTAATAACCTCACCCATAGCTCCCGTTGGATGATAACAATGCTCAAGACTGGTGCTAAATATTCTGGCCTTGGGCCGAATGCTCCACCAGCTACACGAAATCATGTCTTCATAAAAGACATTGCACTTGCATTCGCGGTGTCGGTACTGCCTCTTCTCGCCTTCTCCGGCTTACTCCTTGGTCTATTGTTCTGGTATCGGGTTATACCGCATGGCCGCAACGATCCGAGACTCCCAGACGAAAATCCGCAGAAAAAAGGCATCGTCTTTATCAGTCTCAGTGCCACTGTATTTACTACCGTGGGTTCGTGGTCAAGCACAGTGGCGCCGCTCTCGCTCCCGTTTATCCTGACGATTGCGTCCTATCCCGCGTCCAGACTGATGATGCGAGCCAGCGACGGCAAGGAAGGGCGAAAACTGCCCACTCCGTATCAGATTGCTCTGATACTCCGTGTCATGTCCAATTCTTCGCTCAGTTCGGTCTGGCAATGCATGAACTACATCTCTGCAAAGGGAAGGAGGGCACCCATGTCATCTGCCCTGAACATCATGATGTGCACACTTGTTTTGGGCACGATACAGAGGTAACTCTAGACTCCCAAATGTCAAGTTAGCTTGTATAAACTAAACCAATAAAGCACGTTCATCTTTGCGACGGATACGTGGCTTCACGTCACGACGGAGACAGTTCCCATGACCGAGTTTCACACAACATCGCCCAAAAATGCTACCTTCGGCATACCTTCAGCCTGCTTCAAGATTGGAGAGGAGAAGCCCAATATATGCAATACTTTTCTGAAAGACGAATTAATGAAAAACGACAGAAACCACATCACCCAAGAGATCTTCTCCAACATC
Source organism: Trichoderma breve (assembly GCF_028502605.1). Lineage (NCBI taxonomy): Eukaryota > Fungi > Ascomycota > Sordariomycetes > Hypocreales > Hypocreaceae > Trichoderma > Trichoderma breve. The sequence goes on from NC_079233.1 coordinate 4,395,988, forward strand.
TCTGACAGGGTAATGGTTCAGAACCACGATGAGGGCGGACATCGATACGCCTATGTTGCCTCTCCGGCGTATCGTTTCCAGACGGACATTGACTACGTAGCCACAACATTTGCAGTCAAGACGAACTGTACCCCTGCAACATCCAGATGCTTCAAGAATCGTCACTTTCCCAACGTGACCTCTTACAAATGCGACTTTGCCATGGACGGACCCATCGATAAAACGATGAGCTTCTTAACCTTGACCGATTTCACGACCGAAGAGGGCTGGAAGCTGGTTAGTTGTGATTCGTAACTCTGTGGAATTCAATGCATATCTATATGGAGGAGTCACTCAAGTGAAGAGACAGTCTACCCACGTTGCCTATCGTTTTGTGAATTCATTTCCTTAGTAAGAAGCATGGCCGTTCCAAGTATAGACTGAGAAGCTTTTTTGTTTGATGCAAAAGTATGTGGTCATAGCAATTTGTCTGTTGTATTATTATATCCATCTAACGCCGCCGGCACATAAGCCGAGCAGCTCTGAATCTCTTCAACTAAAACATTGCGCAAATCATTTCGCTATAATATGATCTCCGTGTCCATAAGGCTTAATCAATTCGAAATCATTCTCCTGTGCATGCAGTGTAGCTGTTCCACAAGATTACACAGCATCAGCCCTCTAACGGCTGCGATAAGCCTGCTGGCGGGTATAAAATACGATCCCTCCTCTTCATCGTAGTATAGGACAAACTCCGTTTAGCACGGGCATGGGAAGATGCAGCAGTCGATGGGAATCGGACAGGGGATGATGAAGCAAAAGCGGCCGGGACAGCAATCGCCGTCGTCGCCTCCGCGCATGTTGACGTCGTCTGTCGTCTCGGGATGCGGCTGCTGAGCATCTATTTGCGCAAGGTTAACAACGCCTTCTCTGGCATTTCGCATCATAATATCGGGGATCAGAGAGACTTGCCCATGGCTTGATGTGACTTTGGCTGCGCATCGTACACGCGTTCAGGCTCCGCCAATTCAACACGATCGCTAGTAGTAGACATGGTGGCTGGCAGTGAAATGGAACGAAATAGTAGTACAAGCAACCAAGCAAGTAAAAAAGAGTAGGCAAAGAGAAAATGGGTAGCTCAATATGCGATAGTACCTGAGATGTAACTTTCGGTGAGCTGAGACTAATAGCGTTTGAAATGCTAAGAGGAAAGAAAGAGAAAAAGCCAAGAGCTGGCATCTGACGAGCTTGGCTTTCATTTCCCTGATGATCAGGGACGCGGCTACGTCATCGACACGTTGCCCTCGCCAGATCCGTGGATGATCCGCCTTGGCACCGTTTTGCGGGGGAAAAATGTTTGTTCCGCCATTTCATCTAATAATTGAGCCCGATTTGCTTCTTACATCTGACATGTACTCAGACAAGGGCAAGGGTGGAAGGGAATCATTTTGGAATCATCGAATGATCGAAATGCTCGTCTGACTCTGACCTTGCCAAGCAATAAGGCTGGCGGTTCTTGCAGCACCGTTGCAGCTAGACCCATATGCAGTAAGCAGCTGGGCTGATGCTTATCACTTTCAGCTTGTCTCGAAGCATGATGACAAGGACAAGGCCACGCTTGTGCTTCGTGGGGAAGACAAAAGAGGAAAGTAAGCTATTGATTTCGTATTGTAGAATGCTCGTACGTTATAGTGCCAAACCCAGCTGTACGGCTACCCGACTTACTTAGACTTCCAGGTTGTGCATAGCCTCGCTCGTATATGTGTGTTCCAGCTGCATATGCGAATAGGCCGAGCCTTGAGCGGCAAAGCGGCAACTGCCGCAATGCCACGTTCGGGATTCCCTAGTACCTGGATATTTCCAGATCCTGAAGCTTGGTGCTCATCGGGTGTGTGTCTGTGCAGTGGCAATTCCACGTGTTTTGCGTTGCAGTCACGGAGCCAGTTCCTTGTCAATTAATCCTCTTGCACGAGTTGGTTATAGGGGACTACCGCAATAGTAAACAACCTTTAAAAGACGTACATCACTTGTATACAAGTATATGTACATTCTACCTGCGGACTAGTTGGGGGGGCCTCCGTCTGGATTCTCGAAAAGGGGCACTGGGAGGAAGATTTCGGCATAACAAATCTTGCCACAGTACTAGCTGTCAAGTAATTGTTCCACGAGAAGCAGAGTAATACTGGCCTTGTTGTCATGATAAGGTAGGGTGTAATGGGCAGACATTGTTTGAGTAGCGTAATAGAACATGACTATCTTGCTGATGAGCAATACGTTTATTGCAAAATCTTACGCAGTCGAGCCAACGGTTTATCTACGAACCGGTCTCTCGGGCACCATTATATACCCGATGCCATCTAGTACCTTAGTAATTCATCAGATACATATACACAGTATCTAATAGATATAGGCAGTATGAATATAATCATGTGTGTATATACAGTAACACCGTGTGGCAACAACTCTTACATGCCAATATACTGTTCATGACACAAATTCAAGTCAATTGTCATAAATAGTTTTATCGGGTCACTGTTTTACCCCGAAGTAGACGAACGTACTTCATACTCCCCGTTGGTGTGGAAATTAAAACTGGACAGGCTTGCCAAATCCATCTCGCCGAACATAAGTCGGATCCTTTACATCCGGAGTTGGGCAAAATCAGTGCATTGCATCAACAGAGACGTGTACTGGCTCCAGATACAGACTCTCCTATTACATTCTTTTCGGGTCGCCGCCCAATCATTGCCCGGTTAATATCAAAATCAACAAAATCACCCTGACTCGGTTAATGTAGCAAGTCCTCTACATTCTCTCATGGGCAGACATGATACACAACAGGGGGCGATGGTCGAAAAGCCCCAATGGCTCATGTTCTGTGTCACTTGGTCTTAGATTTTTTGCCCCTTAAATCCGCGAAACGCCTCTCCCGAAAGTTTCGTGCCAGGAGATTGAAAAAAACGTGTCAGATTATTTTCCTGCAGTCAGTCTTCAGTGACAAGCAGTATCCCCTATTTCGTAGAATCAGAGTCAGTGGATTGAGTCAATCATCATCCATTAACCAACAAACAAATGCATCAACATCAATTTTCGTAATCTCATACAATAACACCTGTACAACGTCAAAAGTGGTCAATGGTGAGTACATGTACTTCAAATCTCCTTTTATGCTGGGGTGAGTCACCGGAACTCTGGCGCCCCCACTATGACTCTATCGCCGACACATACATGCACATAGAGACAGAAAAAAAGGGTTGAACCAACAACAGTCTATGAGTTGATGAAGAAATGTGTGTTTCCGTAGTTGGTAATCGTCGGGGTTCTCTTCTGCCCCGAGACAAGAGAGGAAGAGGCCAAGGCGCTACTGAAGAACGCTTTGTAATTGCCAGTATCGTATCCCATGTCTCATGCATCGTGCTGTCGAGTACTATTCGTGTGTAAGGTAGAGAATAACTTGAAAAGAAATTGAATATGTTCGCTTTTCTGCATATAAAATATCATCTTTTCCAGCTTGGATAATTCTTTTGTCTTTTCCAATCGCCAGTGTTCAAAGGATTTCCCTCTTCTTGTCTCACTGTAGAATACGCAAGCCCAGGGATATCATCAATTATATCTGGATGATAGAATGTCTCTGGATTGCTAAATCTTCTCTTTCATCTTCCTTCTACTTCCTTCTTAGACCTGCTGGAAAAATGAGCTTGAAGCCATGATGAAGATTGTCTAGTTGTGTCTGAAAGATGACACTCTCCGGCTGCTCAGATAATGGCCCCCATGCTTTGGTAAGCCTCTTTATGTTTGTCCCCCAATCATTTAGCACATTCACCCCCTATATTCATTGTGCCTCCTGGCGAATATGACAGCCGTGGTCAGCCATGATGAGGCGAAAGAAGTTGAATAATTTCCATGAAACATCTTGTTCACAATTAAGGAAGAGAATCGACATCGTCTGAGCAACCAGGAGAGGCACATATGATTTTGAAAACACCATCGTTTTTGTTTTTCCAATTCTGTATCGGTCATCATTGATGACTTTTTAAATACCCCCCATCTATATGCGGAAGGATTGTAGCGCTAACATGGGTTTTATATATATGACAAACCCGACGACTTCGGTGGCATTCGGCACCTTTTTCGTTCAAGATCCAATGCCGGGGAAAACGACAAAGGGTACATCAAAAAACCAATAGGAGGAATAATAATAAAAGACTTGAATGAAAACAATGTGCCCTCCCAATGACCGGCTCCCGAGGTCGTTTCTCCCGTGAACACCATGTGACATAAAAGATCTAAACCCCGAAAGATCCAATTGAGAAAAAAAGAAAACACATTTCCGTGAGATAAAGCAAAAAATCCAGTACAGGTTAAGCGTTGTGGGTATGTGGTTGCAGTAGAGTGAGTGCGTCGTTGAGGGCTTCACCCTCTCTTTGGTGTTATACAGGGGTGTATGTATGTAATCGCGCAAAGAGCGAGCATGTAAGTGGGTGGCATGGATGTTCACTTTCTTCCCAGAACTTCTCTTAGAGCTTCAACTTCGGCTTCGCGCCTCGCCAGCTTAAGCTTGAGTTCGTCGCGCTCCCCAGTCATGTCACTCAATGCCCGCTCCAAATCGGCTATCCGGTCAAGGCGTTTCTGGCGATACTTGCGTGCCGCCATCGTATTGCGCTGCCGTTTAATTGCGGCTTGTGCTTCGTCGCTGCAGGCTTCAAGTTCATCGCCGTCTGTTGATCGGGTTGTGCTGCGATGCTTAGAGTGAGAGCCTCCGCTATGTGTGCTGGTGGGAGAATCCTGGCGGTAGTGGTGGGGGGTTGGTGTTGACGCTGACGAAGATGGCGGCATCACATTGGCCATCTGCTGCGCCGGCATCTGGAAAAAGACGCTGTTGGCGCCTTCTGAGGAATAAGTAGGGGCTGACATGCCGAGCCTATCTTCATGCTGTTGATTGTGTGGGACATGTATCCGGGCAGCATGATGAAGGCCTGTGTCGAAAAGATGGTGATGGTGGTGTTGTTGTTGCGCTGAGAAGAATGCTTCTGGAGGGCACATGTCTTCAGTTAACACTTGGTCTGGCCAACACTTGAACGTAAATTCCGGATTATCGACCATGATGGGCGAAGGAGTATAAAATGAAGTCATACACAGCAATAAGACTGGAAAATAACGGCAATGGTATGGGTCCCGCCCGGAATAGTGCGCTTGTGTCTATGTGTGTATGGAGCATGTATGTACGTGTAACAAAAGAGGGAGACGATGTCTCGACAATATATGTAAACACCTTTTTTTCCAAAGAGGTGGTAATATGACTTATGACATAATTGAAGCAGCAGACCAGGTGTATCGCAAAACATCGTATTGAGAATAAGAAATAGTCGACATACCTGATGGGTCCATGCTTGCTTGCTTGCAGAAACGAGTCAAGGCAAGCTGAAGAAAAGGCGGGAAGTGAGACGAAAGTGACAACGGCAACGGGACCTGTAATCAAATCCTTCGGTTTCGCCTACGGCGGTGCTGTGCAATGCTAACCGCGAGAGGAAAGGGACATTGGAGGGTGAGAGGCTGTAACTTGGGTGTCTTGTTCGTATTTGGCAAGCTTTTGGCTTCGAGCTCTGTGTCTGCACGTCTTCCTTTTCTGGGGATTCAGCTCTTATGTGCTGGACTCAATAGTCTGAGTCTGGACAAAGTGAGATGGTGGGCGCACGGCTGATATATATCGAGCCACGTGCACATTGGCATGCACTCAATTTCGACGGGTATTAATGCTGCAACACACACGAATGAATGGATACGGCCTAGTACATGGAATTGGGTAGATTCGACTCCAGTTGCTTGTACGAGGGAAGAGGGAGTACATGTACAGCACAGTAGGCGATACTACCGGGGAGGTATTGGGTGGACTAAGGCAGACAAGCTCAGTCCAGATCAATGGACAGGAGAGAGTGCCGACACTTTTACATGTGCACTGTATGTAAGTAGGCGGCCGGTTGCTTTTTAGTAGAGCCAGCACTTGTATGGGGGATGCAGAGTGTTAACGCGGCAGCGGATTTGCAGATTCCGGCCTCCCCCCCTTGACACGCTGACGGCTCCAATGCCACTTGATGCTGCCAGCTTACATCCGACTGTGCACGCGGCATCAGCCCTCCGGTTGCACAACTCTGGGAACTTGGACGGACTAGCAGAATCCGGCTTCGTGACTAAGCCCGGAACTCGCTGCAACAGGAGCCGTGATAGGGAATGCCTGGGAGCAGTCCCGTAATTTGATCTGTCTTTGTGCGTGCTAGCCTTGCCTTGTCACTGCCTTGCCTGCCTCTCTGGAGCACGAGGGTTCCACACCATGCTGACAATGCCGGGGGTCGCGAAGACGCAAGATGCTCTACGAATACATGGCATGTTTACGGAGTACAGTAGTCTTTGTCTTGTCACAATTGGGCACGCGAGACTCCGCAAGAGGTGCTTCACAAATCTCAAGACTGTGTGTGCTGCTCTCGGTTGATGGAGCGGTCAGGGTCAGCCAAGCGGTCAGCCTAGCAATTGGGCACATACGAGCCCATGGGAGGTTTCGGCGCTATTTTCTACATTATGCATTGATTGGGCCTAGCGATGATTGAACCCTTTCGAAATCCGGCACTCGACTTACAACAGCATCAGCTTGTGATGTGTGGTTGAGTACCTACGAGTAGAAACATGTGGCAAGGTTACATGGAAACAATCATGCAACTCCTTGAATAGGAATGTCGATTGCCTCATATACATCCATCTCATACAGTAGAGAGAGCCTGAAATGGAATAATACCGTGCGTGCTCCAGGTAGTGTATAAAAGAAACGCACCATATTTGTAGTCCGAAAACAAACCTCGCCAAGCAACAACCTTCCGGCGCAAAATGCGCGGCGACTTAGCATGTTCATAGCAAAATCCCTCAAGTCACGACATTAGGCTGCAGCATTGACGCCCTTTGATAGTCAATTTCAGTCTCTTTTTTTTTTCGCTTTGCTCTGGAAGTGAAAAAGGGCTGCTTATGGTGACATGCGTATTGTCCGGACACTAGACAGGGGGCAACAGACAGTGGAAGTGCCGAATATGGCAATCCCTGGTTAGGAAACAGACGATCAAGATTCAGGCAGAGATTCAAAGAGCATGGGGTCTCATCAACCTGAGCAGTCAAGTCAACAGGAGACTGATCGTCAAAGCCCAATTGCTCTGAATTTCCACTCAAGCTTTGGTTCGGTGGTTATTGACAAAGGAACACCGGACAAAGTATCCGACGATAACCTAACGTGGATACACAGACTCCACGCCTCGCCAGAAACCCCCCGAGCCACTCCTTAGCGCCGTGGGACAGCCCGTAGCGGCCGATAGGGCTGGCTTTTTGATGGGCGGATTCGGGGGTGTTGGGGGAGTGCGAGGTGCTATGGGTGCTGCCATGGACTCTAGTGTGTCAAGGAGGTTGTATTGACTATTTGTACTTGAACCAGTGGCAAATATCAACGTGGTACTCTTTGCCTGTAAGAGGAGGAGGATTGAGATATGCCGCCGACATGGAGTAGCGTCGTAACCGGAAAAATTCGGTGTCTATTCATTCCTGGGTAGTACTGTGCTCAGTGCTCCGTACTTACTGTACTGTAGATGATATCTTTGCAGATAGAGCGGCGTTTTAGGGCCAGGGAGGTGCATGTAAGCGAGAATGTTCCATACGCTTGGTGCGGCTTACGCTCCGGCACCTACACAAAATCTCACGGAACACGGCATATATATATCATGACATCGATGGGAACTGGTCGGTTGCATCCAGTTCCGAATCAAGGGATAAACTTAAAGATATGCACAGCGGATCGGCTGTGTCCAAATGGCTCATAAAGGCCTATAGTCACCGGGACACTCTATAAAATGCGGCTCTCAGCATGCCCATGTGAAACACATTGAGAGCAGGCTTCAATTTGACAACTAACACGTAGATGGCTCAATACGGAGTACGAGTTTCGCGTATTGGTTGATTCAAGTTGATCTATTTAACTCCGCTCTTCAGTCTTTATCACACGCAAATGCGGATTGGCGGCATTCGTCCATTCGAGTCTTTTGCTGACCTTCCACCGTTGAAGTAACTTCACACATTGCTCGTATTGCTCGTATTTCGTCAAATCACAGTCCTTTATAAAAACCCTTTCCGCTCCTCTCGCATCTAAAAATGTTTCATTCTCCAACAACAGCCTTAGGCAATGCATTGGTTCCAACTACGGATAGGGTCCGGTAATATGCAATCAGGCATTGTTTGTCCTCCGCAACATGTGGCAAAAACGACAACTCAACTCAGTTAAGCAAAGAGTAAAAAGGAAAGAAAGGATAACAGGAGAAGCTCATACAATTTTCCACATCTCTCAATTTGCCCAATTTCGTCACCTATGTCGGTCTCCAAAGTCACCATCGGCGTTCTAATCCCGACGCTACGTCTCCATGTCTAGATTCAATGGCAACATCAAATGGAAATAGCCCGGCACCCTCATCCGTCGGCATTCTGTGGAGATTAACCACATGCAAGCACGGAGAAGATTGTCGGTGCGTTAAAGCCTAAACGCCGTACCCGGCCCGCACCTCTCCGTGTCTACAAGGCGTATAAGCTGACGCCTAACTAACTGCATACAGTATATGTACGCTTCTGTGAGAACACCAATGATTTGAGGTCTTCCGTGTGGCTATCTGCAGTGTTCTGTCCTCCGCATTTTCCTCCGCTGGGGTTGACTAGTAATCCTTCTATTGGTAATATGGATAATCTTAACTCCGAGATCTACCGTCCCGTGTAGTATTCAAGGATATGCCAGCTCAACGTAGTAACCCACCAATTATATGCCTATCGGCATACCAAACAACCATCACATGGTTGTTTTCGGTTAAGTACGGAGTAGTTCGGACTCGTTTGCTTAGAGTTCACATGTTGAAGGCAGATCTAGCCGATAGAATGAGGCATAGATTGAGGTGTCATTCGGTTCTATCGGATACGGAATCCTATGGAAATCCACGTAACCTTCATTCAGGCCCTAACATACTCTGCATTCGTTGTCGTGCCATGCCCAATGGGAATAAGTCCGCACCCACAAGTCATATATCCGAGTTAATCATGGTCTTTAGTATCTTTAAGGAACTCGCCATAAGGCAGTTTCCATCCAGCTCTCGCCATGGAAGCGTGCACCTGTTTGCTCGAAGTAGACTCCAAGCAAAGGCTGCGGAAATACACGTCTTCGGTGCTATTCAAGTGCGGCATTGATAACTCCATTGGCAAAGTCTGTGATGAAAAACAAGTGATATATGCTCGTATATCCTTTAGCAGACTTTGGCTCGGTGTAACTCCCGCCGGGTCTTTGTCGCTGGACCATAGAAAACACGGCAGGCCTGCGGCTTTTGAGATTGGTACAAATGTGGCAAAGCCCCAGTCGATAACACTACATGTACCACATAATAAAACTATTAGTCTAGTATAAATAGAACACACGATGTTTTCCACATACCATTTGATGTTATAGTCTTCATCGACAATAATATTATTCGGCTTAATATCACCGTGCTTCACGGCAAAGGCAGTATCATGTTGATCTTGGCCAAGCACTTGGCAAACTGCAGCGTACTGATTGATGCAGTCTTCTTCCGAAAGACCAGGAATTCTGCCTTCTCGCACCTGAGTGGATCTGTTCTTCATACGTCGTTGGAAGAAGGTTGCTGTGGAAGTAGAACCTAATACCACTAGATCAGAGTCATATTTTCTTACTGGGACGTCTTACATACGATCTTCTAGTGTGCATGTGATCAAAGACAGCTGTATCGAGGCTATTTGATTAAGTAACACGCCTCGAAGTGGCTGTGGTGGAAAGTTATCATCCCAAGATAAGGGTGAACCCTCAACCCAAGTCAATATAATAAACGGATATTTGATCGGGTTGTCGAACGTCAAGCTAAAGCCGCAACATCTCGGGGACCATTGGAAACCCTTTTTTTCAAGCATCTGAAGAATGCGCACTTCAATTTGAACCATGGCGATTATGTCGTCTTGATCGTCAACTTGATGCGGCACTCGAACGGCGATACTCGCTTGATCTTTGAAGCTAAGCTTGAAGATGCGACACTCGCCTCCGTTGAACTCTCCATCAATGAATGCACCATTTCCGCCAACTCCAAGCTCTGCAACAGCAGCCAAAATATTTGTCGGTCCGAGGTTTTGCGCGGGATATGAAGCCATGTTTTGAAAGGAGCCAAATTGTGATGGTAGGAGATGTTAGTAGCAACCCAACGCCTCATACAGAGCACGGTATCTGTCTGTTTTATATCTCCTGACAAGCCAACCAACAGAACAGTAGAATACTATTGCTGATATAGATGACTCAGCAGAATCACAAACAAAGCACTTAAAAGCAGTGTCTGTAAATGTGGACTGCGTGTGCCGTGCCACTAGATCTCTGTCAGATCTTTATCTTGATTCTCATTATCAATCAAGTGTTTTCTCATATTGAACAATCAAACAGCTCCTACCAAAATCCCAGGACATTGATGAATCACTTCGCGTCCAACCCGTGCACGGACGAGGATGAATCAGGTGTACATTCCATACAATGCAAGAAGATAGGATTTGAAAATGCAACATCTCCACATCATGTTTGCTTTTATTATAATCTACAAAATGGACAAAACATTTTCCCATCCTCCATTACCGGCCCGTAAGCCGCTTCTCCAAGTAACGCAGAGGCACATAGATCAATGAACTCACTGCCCACGCCATCTCGAAACCAATGTCTCCAGTGGTCTTGGCAATCGGACCTTGCCACCACACCTGGTCCATGCATGGAACGACCAACCCAAAGCACAAAATACCGCTCGACAAGGCCGCGATGCCAAGAGGCAGCTTCTTTGCGTCGCTCCAGATGGCGTGGTCATATGAGCTATAGTCCTGGCGGCGGAACACCACGTGCTCAACAATGACGATTCCAACAAATGCCGCAGACCAGTAGCCGATAAGGGACACAAAGTTCTCCAAGCTCTCGAAGAAGTCGCCAACAGCGGTGATGGCCACTGCGATGATGATGCCAGTGATGACGATGGCGAACAGGTATCGAGGCACCTTGAACAGCCACGGCGCCAAAGTTTGAAAGTTGAGCGTAATGGCATAAAACGTGCCACAAGTATTTCCCAGCAAAGTAAGCGCGAGCACCACGACGATGAATTTGCCAAAGTTTCCTGCAGGCGCCAGCATGGCCGCAAGAACACCACCAGCCGAGTACTCGTCAAATGCAGTTTGCCACTCGGGGTTGTTGGGCATGGCTCCCGCAACAGCCGCACCGAGAACCATGAGCAGCACGGTCGGGATGAGCAGGCCCCAGTAAGTATATTGGAAAACTCGCCATCTATCAATCATTAGCACATGTAACCTAACTCATTATCACAAGGCAGTGCATAGGGCAACTTACGATGGAACCTTGGGATCGAAATAAGTGGTAAAGTCACTTGCTAGAGCAGCCCAGGGGATCTGGTAGCTGGCAATGATCATACCAAAGTTGAGGACGTTGGCAGCAGTGGCAGGCGTTTCAGGGGCGGCCTGCTTCTTGAGGCCAGAGCCAGCACAGCCAGTAGCAATGACAACGCTGATGATGGCCGGGATGAACGCATACGTCTCATAAATGTGCAGCACCCTGAAGCCGCAAAATGAGACTAACAGGGACAATACTGCAATAATGACGATGCCTGCGTCTTCGTTGATAGACCCGTTGGAGATGGCAGAGAGGCACTGTCCACCCGTGATGCAGATGATGACAGTGAAACCGGTCATGCTAGCCAGATTCAGGAGCACTGGTACTGATACAATGTATCGTCTATATACCCAAGTGGATGAGGTTAGTTGAGCTAATCTCTTGGGTGGTGTGTCTAGCTAGATATGCTTACCCAAAGCTGTACCGGGCCTGGATCATTTGCCTCATGCCCGTCTTGGGCCCCAACATGGCAAGGAACGCCGGGGGTATAGTGGACAGCATACAGAAGAACAAGATGACAAGAGACGAGTCCCTGAGGCTGAGATTGTACGCCAGGGGTCCCAACATGCCAAAGGTGATGCTGCATAAGAGACTTGGTTAGCAGCTGCTTATTACATGGATAACAGGATGCTCTATAAGAGCACGGGTGATGACACCATCTTTGCAGATTAACAACTTACCCCAGAATGTTTGCGTTTATGGAGAACCAGACAGTAAAGATGTTGAAGAAGCGTGTTGAACTGCGCTCTTCAACGGGCACCGGCAGGATGCCTCGCTCCTCGACACGGCCAGCTCTCAACACCTTGTGGAGCAGCGACTCCTCGTCGCTTTGATGGCCATCCTTTTCTCTGACGGGCACCGCCGACGCCTCTACTGTATCCACCAACATCTGTGCGTTGTATGGCTATGCAGGCCTGTATGGGTAAAATGCCGAGTCGGAGTTTGAAGCTGGAGACGGACGGCTGGTAAGTAAGCCCGAGTCTTGTTGCACAACCAAAGGAGGCAACACAGGAACACAAACAAACAGTGCGATGAAACGATCACTTCAAGCAACCTCACGCTTCAGCAACGCCATGCAAAAACCAAAACGACGGTGACAGTTTCGAATGAGAGTAACTTGCAGTGAGTCAAGAATTTTGCCTCTCTCCCGACACTGAGCGGTTCCGGTTTCCCTCTTCCGCCCCTCCTCCGACCTAGGCCGCGAGACAACAAAATCTTTTCGCATCCGCACGGCCAGATACGGACTAGAAGACGCCCTTGGCCAATCACAAGCCTGATGGCGAGAAACCGGTTCCATGAGCGACCGGCCCGTCGAAGAAAAAAAGGAAAACCCTTGCAGCCCCCTCCCGCCACTTGACAGGAACAGTGTTAGCTTGAGGTTAGTTATCTAGAATGTTTCTCTTTCGAGGTGATAAGAACCGTAGTTTTGTCGGTGACTTAGTAATCTTGGCGGGGAGTTGACATCAGTCATACCACCAAGGGCGCATGCATGGAACATTTACAAACGAGCGGAGTAGAAGTCAGCATACATGGAGGTACATAAATTAACTATTGTGTCATTCACTGGGTATTGACCTGTAGAACCATAAGAATAAAAGTAAATATTTTATTTCCCTTGGTAGCATTGCTTTGGGAACATCATGGGGCTGGCGGATATCGCCAACTGAGTCAGTCTCTAAGTCCCAGTCGAAATAAGGCACTCCATAAGCTGCGTATTTAAGTAGACAAGAGTGCGGGGAAACAACTGACGCAGCTTACTACTGCTAAGACAAATGAGTACATTAAGTCTCTTGATTGCTCAACCATACCCATACCGTAGCAGAATCTCTGAGACAATACATAGCTACAGTCACTATCCTTGACATGATACATACTAGTATCCTACCCTGCAGTCATCAAAAGTATCCAAATCGCAACAACTTTCTACAACCAACGCAGCATCATTAATGAGTACACTCTCGATTGTTTGATAATAAATATCTACATCACTCCTAAATACAACATAGAATTCTCAGCTAATGGGGTGATAGGGGGGAAGAGTGTAAATAAGTTCAAGTTGAGTACCCGTACTTGAACGGAGGCTCCGAATAGAAGTGTCCGAAACACATACCACTCATCGAACCACTGGCGCAGTAGTAGGTGCTGTATGGCCATCGACAAGGGCAAAAAAGCCTCATGCGTACCAGAAAGAAGTAAAATCAGTTAATATCAAGGCTATTGATGATGTTACACGTGATATGACTAAAGTGAGCAGCAGGTGCCCCCTTTTGCATGATAAAACTTGGTAATCTATAAACATTCTCATGTAAAGGGTATCAGTGGTAGATATTGTATGAGAATCCTGCCGGCCAAAATGTTCAAAGCCAACCAAAAACGTGACGCCTATGAGCCACCGCTGCTTGCTTGCGACTTCTTGCGAAAGAAGCCCCCCAGCGTCCCCATCAGCACGCCAAGTCCCTTCTCGTGGCTGTCTCGATGAAGGCCATCCTGAATCCATCCAGGCAATTTATTTCGTATTCGAGGCGTGCCGTATCTTCGGTCAACAAGGATGATCGCCGCGTAGTCTCCACGGTGTCGGATTGCCCGACCGATACTCTGGTTGACGGCTCGCATACAGGCGTTTTCGTAAAAGTCTCGCGCAGCCTGCTTCGCTTGTGCCGTCGCATCGCTGCTACTTTGCCCTTCCTTGATGAGCCTAGCCTCGGTTGTTGATTCAATGTACTCGAGTTTGGCCTTCCAGTCTGGTGATGCAATGTTTGGGTAGGGCAGTCCAACGACCATGACGCAGCGTCCCAGCCGGTCTGAAAAGTTGATGCCTTCGGACATTTTGCCGCCAACAACACTCAGGAGTAAAGCCCCGGTGTGCTTGTCCCCAGCCGGCCTAGTCCCCAGGATCGCTTGGGAGTAATCCCGTAATACCTCTTCACTAGTTTCATTTTTGCTGTCTCTGAAAACGAACTTTCGGGCCTGCAATCGATCCCAGGTGCTTTGAGAGTTTCCGCCCTGACGTTGCTGCCACACCGCCACTATCTCGTCGAGGTAGCCATAGCTGGGGAAGAAAACAACCACTCCGTCGGGGACAATATTGCAAACATTCAAGATTGCCAAGCCCAATTGAATCATCATTTCTTTGTTTCCTCGCTGCTTGAAACTAAACTCAAATGGGGGTGATTCGGCATTGCTTGAAGCAAGAGTCCAGACGCAGAGATTTTCTGGCGGAATAACATGTCCGCAGCTTAATGATGTTACCTTTTCGGCATCCAGAGTGGGAAATAGCTGATCCTTGTAATCTGAAAACGGCGACATGGTTCCACCGGCCAAGATTATAGCACGAGCGCTTGAAACAATTGACGAGAAAGCATGAGTGGGCGAGAGAAGCAGATAAGTAAGTTTCACATCTGCGGTTGCTCCTTGAGTCTTCTGGTAGAAGATGCGTCCCTCGGAGCCAAGGTTCGTAAGAGCGATCAGGAAGGAAACAAGAATATGCAGGACGGGTGTTCCAGCTTTTGAGGGTCCGGGATTCTTGCTTTCGTCTCCGTTCTCAACGTGAGCAACATAGCTCTCAATCTTGTAGGCCAGCTTGGATTCTTGTATATACTGGATTAGCTCGTAAATGTTGATCTGATCAATGCCTTTGTGTCTCGTCAGATCGTTTGGATCAACGATTCCATGTTCGCTCTAGATGGTTGTTAGCTGAGTAGGCATAAGCAATTCTGTCCCGCAACTCATACCTTGAGCTTCAAAGCACCTTCAAGCCACTCAGATAGCCCATCAATGACCCTACCCACTCTTCCGACATTTACTCGATTTATGCCCTTCAACTTTTTGCCAAATCGTTTGACATAAACTCCAAGCATCTGGCGACCTCTGCGGAGATCGCTCAGCTGCAGCTCTGCGGCATGCACATTCGATATCGCATCGAGGATGTTATGCGCCTCGTCAATGATTACCACGTTACCCTCAAGCTTAATTCCTAAAGCCTCGCGAGCACTCCGCTGCAGCAGAAGCGGATATGGTAACGTGATTATCTCGGCTCCAGGTAGGGCCACCCGGGAGGCGTAGTAAGGGCATACCGCCAAAGATTTTCCCAGCAGATGAAGGTCTTCGATATCCGGGAGTGTCGCCAAAGCGGAATCTCGAAACTGGTGGGTTTGGCTTAGAAGCTCTTCCTTGGGCACGAACGAGCATTTGCTGCTAGATTTCGCCTGTTGGAGTTCTGTACAGCGGTCGTTGATGGCTTGAACTGACCCAAGACGAGCAACGGACGGGTTGATGCAGAGTTTTTGTCGTGACGATAATGGCAGAAGCTTCACAGGTTCGGTCGAGGAGACATCTGACCCCTTGGCGACAGACGGCGGCAGCGAGGGTGGAAACGCAGGCCGGCGCAATTCCGTGATGAATTGCGACAGTTGAGAATGAGTTCTGGATGTATAATAGATCTATTGCTCACGGTTACTATTGCCAGAGGTGGATTAAGTGTCGATACTCGCACCTTGATTTTCTCTTCCAGGATATCCTCATCCTCTGTCTGCTTCACACGTCCTCCTAAGCCAATCTTTTCAAGAGTCTCTCGCGATTCTTTACTTAGACCAGATAAGGCATCGTCTTGGTGTGTGTCGTCATCATCAGCATCCAATAGCCATTCGGCGTCTTCATCTGCTGTGGTTTCAACAGTAGTCCTAACATCTTCCACGCGGCGTCGCTTTCGGCTTCGTTCTTCTTGGATTCTTTCTTTAAGTCTGAAAGACGCAAGACGCTTTTCTCTATCTTCCCATTGCCTCAACAGTTCTTCTCTTTTACGAGACAGGAGTTTCTCGATGAGCCAATCCGGTTCGTCTTTGTAGGACTCCCCCGCCACCTGCAGTTCTGCCTCCTGCTTGGTAGCTTTATGATTTCGAAGCCATGTTAAAGATGCGCATATGAGCGAGAGAGATTTACCCTGAGACGGCAATCAGTGCATGTCCCCTAAGCTCATGAACGATCAACCGCGAGACGACAACACTCCTCTACCAAAGCCAATCGACCGATGAACCACTTCCAGGAATGAATACACCTACAGTTCCAGTTGGGCTCTCCAGAATTCCCACTTGTCCTTGTCCCGTCTCCAGAACTTGATACACTGTTTGCATGAACTGATTTTGCACATCATACGGCGTGAATGGGTGGTGAAAGTCAAGGCTCGACAGCTCGTGAGCGATACTATCGACTTCTGCTGTCAAGGCCATTTTGTCACTTTTATCATTTTGCCTCCCTTCAAGTGTTACATGTCTTGCCCGTCCAATAATACGAATGACCTCTCAGAAACTCTTCGTCCTGTTACCGGCAGAATGAAACGCGTATATGGCGTCGCGCGGGCGGTGTGGATTGTTAGTGCACTTGCAAGTAAGTTTAACTGCCAATCGCGCCGAATCGCATTTGGTTGAAAAAAAGCCCCGCATTACGATGCCCGCTTTGATCACGGCCGTGTCACGAACCCACGTGGACCCGCAGCACGTGATTGCAAATAATTCAGTGCGAGCGAACAATCACAATTGGGCTTAGGGCTGTGCTGCCCTCTCGCCTAACAAATTTCCGGGGGTGCCAAAGCCGCTGGCCGCAAAAACATCACCACCCACTTCCAGTCCTTCGACGCAACACATTGGAGAAGCGACAACACCACAACCGTCGCCATGCCTACCCGAACTTCGAAGACCCGCAAGCAGTACGTTTATGAGCCCGTTGGATAATGTTTCTTCGACTGCCGAAAACGAGGGCACCGCCGTCCGGTTGACCTTTGGAAAGGCGCATGTTGAAGAAGATTTGACCAGTTGAGATGGAGGGCTAACAAATTACTTCGTTCCACAGCCGCGGTAACGTCTCCCATGGAAAGGGTCGTGTAGGAAAGCACCGCAAGCATCCCGGTGGTCGTGGTCTGGCCGGTGGTCAGCACCACCACCGTACCAACATGGACAAGGTTCGAAACGACTTGACAATCAACGAGAGAGCGCCGGACAAAATTGACTGACCGTTACGATAGTACCACCCCGGTTACTTCGGTAAGGTTGGTATGCGATACTTCCACAAGCAGCAGAACCACTTCTGGAAGCCCGTCATCAACCTGGACAAGGTACATTTCAACTCTTTTTCCCCTGCAACGAATACTTTTGGGTGGATGTCTCGCGGAGGCTGTGATGGAAGACGAAGAGATCAGAAAGACGTCCTCCCAAATCTATTCGAAGCGAAATCATTCGATCGAGGAGCAATTGACTAACGAGAGAAAAATTATAGCTGTGGTCACTCGTCCCCGCCGAGACCCGTGAGGCTTACGTCTCCGGCGAGAAGAAGGACACCGTCCCCGTTCTCGACCTCCTCCCCCTCGGTTACTCCAAGCTGCTCGGCAAGGGCCGCCTCCCCGAAATCCCTCTGGTTGTCCGCGCACGATGGGTCAGCAAGCTCGCTGAGCAGAAGATCAAGGAGGCTGGTGGTGTTGTTGAGCTGGTGGCGTAAATGCATTAACACTGTGCTGGAGTAAGGCTTGTGGATTTGGAACCGGTTTTTCACGGTGGAAAATAGATCCTCGCCCCCTGTATACCGAGACAAGGTCTTTTGGGGAAGGGATTGGGTTGTTCGGCTACGAGCATTGCATCAGGGACTCCTATAACGGAGTTTTTTAACGAATGAAAAATCAAAATTCGCCCAATGTTCTCGACACTCGGCTTCTGTGCAAAAACGAGATAGAACTGGTGTTTGGCATCGTGATGTCGTTTGAGGGATGATATCACAGTGCATGCATATGTTGGAGGGAAAGGGGGGGTATACAACTATGAATCTGGATTCCAGATTCAGCCATTGTCTAGCTCGCAGAGTTGATCAGTAATGCTCCAAAAAACGCCGTTAACAAGTACCCATAATAGCATACATGATCGAGTACATGTTTGACCCATCCATCTATCTAGTTTCCCTTGTTCGTTTCATCATGGCATGTCCAATTAGATATGCTTTACTCTCGTCAATATATTATGCTAATCCTACCGGCCCTTTTCATGCCGGTAGCATGTCAACCTCGTCTTCGTCGGCCGTTTCTTGGGACGACATGCCCATATTCAAAAATTCATGATCCAGAGCCTCTTGCGCCGTGATGCGTCGGCTCGGGTCCAACTCCATGCACCGTTCCAGGAATCGAATGGCCAGCTTCTCATCGGGAGTCAGTGGTTTGTCCTCTGCCCTGCACGTGCTCCACAGGATAATCTTCTCCATAGTGAAGCCCTGTTGGCCAATTGTGGGTATCGTCGTTTCAAAGACGCAGCCGTGCAGTAGTCCGGCCGCCTTCATTCGCTTGGACCCGAATATCGTTGCAATCTCAATCATTGCCTCGACGTCATCGGCCGAGTTGAAGAAGGGAAATCGCTTTGACAGTATGGTGAGAAGGATGACACCAGCCGACCAGATGTCAATGGCCGTGGTTTGTTCTGTGCACTTGAAGAGTACTTCTGGGGCACGGAATCCTCGAGTTCCTGCACGATTGGCACGACGGGAGGGGCGTGTGTCTGATTTAGGGTAGCCCGGCTGGGTATTCATTGAAGTTTGCGCCCAGACAGAGCCGGCCTGGCGATGCTTCCGCGTTTCTCGTGCTTCATGGCAAAGACATGGCTTGCTATCGGTGCCTTCTCGTTCAGCCAAGCCAAAGTCCACGAGCACGCCGTGTTGAGTTGTCGGGTCGTAAAGGAAGTTGGTAGGTTTGATATCTCGGTGTAGTATCTTGTGCTCATGTACGCTCTTGAGAGCAGTGAAGAGCGAGCGAAGATAGATGGCGATGTCGGGGATGGTCATCTCTCTAAAGTATGCTCGAAAGTCGCCGTGTCGGAAATAAGGGAGAATGGCAACGACCTGGTCGGTATGGCGAAACGCGGTGATGAGAGGGCAGACAGATGGACACTGTCGTAAGTCGTGTAGCAGCTCAAGCTCGTTGAGGATTCGGGCAGGACTGGATGTGACGTAGATCTTCTTGATAGCAACAAAACGCGCTCGTTTCCGTGGGGACCGTGATCGACTCGAGCGTCCCTTGAGGGGAGGAGGAGTCCATTTGGACAAGTCGTCTTCATGATCCCAGCTGTTGTCATATCGGTCGTAGTGAATGTCTTCAGCCTTGAAGACGGTGGAAAATGTGCCTAACAACCATAAGCATTGAGCCGGCCAGGGAACTCTCGTGACGTAGCCAATTGACAAACCTTCTCCGATACGCTTGATCAGCCGATACCGATCTCGAAATCCGGGGAAATCCTCCTGCAACCTCTCCATGTCTGCTTGGACACTGCTTTCGACCTGCTCCTCGTCGGAGCTCTCTTCTTCCTCTTCTTCTGCCTCTTCCTCCACCTCTGGCTCGCCAACCGTTGTGGCATCCTGGCCGTCTACGTCATCCTCGTCCACCATGACCTCTGTTTCTTCTGTTCGTGCATCTTCGTGAATGTCAAAAGTCTCCTCCACTGGCCGGAGCATTGCCGTCGCCATGGCTGCCAGCTTCCCTCCAGAGAATTGGAGGCTGGGACAAGGCAATCTGTATCTCAGCCAAAAAGCAATGCGTCCAACTTCCCAACGAAAGCAGCAGGAGGAATTGCGAAGATACAATTGAGTTTCACTTGGCCGCTGCTCGGCAGAAAAAAAAGATCACGGGCTGGTATTTAACATCAATTGGACCAGAGGCATGCAGCGAATCAATGCAGCTCCCGAAGAAGTTCTCTAGGGCAGTGTGGAGGGGCTTTTTGGTGGCTTCGGGCAGCTATAGCGAGTGCTCAGTGGCTGGAAACGCGCCCGTTAGCGCATGGCGGGGCGCCTGGGCAAGCTGTCGCGTCCGAAGAAAATAAACACAATGGTTGCCAGGTCCCGAAGATTCAATCCCCGCCATTTGCCGCACAAACATCCATCAGTCGCAGCTAAGTGGTCGCGACGGGAACGCAAATCGACGACGCAGGCGCATCGCTTCGACGCTGGGCCAGGCCTCAGCTGAGCGACAACTAATTTGACTAGCAGCGGAATCTCCAGAGCCTCATATTCTGTCCGTCTCGATACCCGGCTCAACCCCCCGCCGACTCGGCGCGCAAACCGCCCATCATGGGGACCATCAACTTCGATATCAACGATGCGCTCAAGCACTACATGTCAGATCCTGCCACGATTCCTACGCCGGAAGCAGATGCCGCTCTATTCGATTGCGAGAATGACCCGGAGGCGCTCACCAACCAGGTGATCAATCCTGTGTTGAATCCCATCATCGACGCGGTTGCCGATAACCCAGACGCCATCCTGCGGGCTGTCAACATCGATTCATTACAATTTCTGCTCAAGTACGATTGCCAGGGCAATTCCCCATCAAATATGCCGAAGGAGGTCGAAGGAGGAGATGATGAAAAAGACAAAGGAGAAAGCAGTGGCTAACTAGCGGTTGAACGAGATAGATATACCCCCTATATACCAGCTCACATCCTAAGCAAGGTGTTCGACTTGGTAATGAGTGGACTGAGTGCAGAGGCCGATGTGGTACACAACGACATCGAATCGCCGGAAGAGCAAGAATCCGTGGCGCATCACAAGCAACTACTGGAACTATACGGATTTCTTATTCAGTGGACCATTGCCGCCGTGGAAACCAAAGCAGCCGAAAAGTCATCTGCAGCGCCAGCCGCGAGAGGGCGAGGGAAGCCGAAGAAGGCATCACAAAGAGATGACGCATGGGATTCAGCATCACAGCTGCAAGTCGCACTGGAGATTATGTGCAAAACCCTCAAATTGAAATTGTCCAAAATCTTCATGACAACGAGCGAAAGGGACACCTTCATCGGTCTGCTCACCCGACCGGTCTATATGATTCTAGAAAATGAGCAACGTGTCAAGACGACAACCATCAGGATGCACTGCTTCAAAGTGTTGTGCATAGCGGTCAAGCATCACGGCCATGGCTATGGTATGTTTCCCGACCTCACCAAGCAGCTTCCGCAACACTACTGACACTGTGACAGCCGCGCAAGTCAACATCATCCAGAACTTGACGTACTTTGAGCATTTGTCCGAACCGATGGCAGAGTTCCTCCACATTCTGGCCGAAACTTACGACTATCCACAGCTAACCGACGAAGTCTTGCGCGAGATAAGTAACAAGGAATTCAACGCCAACGATACCAGAGGACCAAAGTCAGTCTCTGCATTCATCGCCAAGTTATCGGAGCTTGCTCCAAGGCTGGTGATTAAGCAGATGACAATGCTGGCTAAGCAGCTAGATAGCGAGGTAACCACACCCTACAGCTTGTCAGCAAGGAGAGGGAATGACAGCTAACCATCTTCTAGTCATATACTCTGCGATGCTCTTTGATCGAAGTGTGCGGTAACATGATTGCCTACCTGAGCAGGCAAGACGAGCGAAGCGATAACCACAAGTCCCAGCTTAATGCCTTCTTTGACGTCCTTGAGGAGCGCTTCCTTGACATTAACCCATACGCAAGATGCCGTACCCTCCAGGTATATGGGAGGCTTTGCGAGCTTGAGCAAAAGTTTCCCAAGCGGCGACAAAAGGCTGCCGAGCTTGCCTGCAGAAGTCTTGAAGACAAGAGCAGCAATGTGAGGCGCAACGCGATCAAGCTCCTGGGAACCCTTATCAAGACTCACCCATTCACTGTCATGCACGGCGCTCAACTCTCGCGAAAGGAATGGCAAGCTCGTTACGACAAGGTTGAAGAGGAGCTCAATGCACTGAAGCCTCCTCCCGACATTGCCGGCTTGGCGGATGCTACAGTCGACAACAGCCTTCTCGATGAGGCTACTCAAGTAGCTTCGCCAGAAAAGCCCCGGGAAATGACGGATCAGGAGAAGTTTGAGGCGGTCCAAAAGGCACGAGAAGAAGCGGCTACGAGTGAGGCGATTGAAAAGCTCACTCTCACCAAACGATATTACAACGAGGCCATCAAATTCATTGACGTCTTGCACAATGCAACTGGGATCATCTGCCAGCTTCTTGGATCTCGAAACAAGAGCGAGGTCATCGAAGCCATTGATTATTTCGAAATCGGCGACGCCTACAACATTGAACAGAACAAAGTCGGTATTCGCCGTATGCTACGATTGATCTGGACCAAGGGCAACAGCGACGAGGGCAAAGGCGTGCAAACTCATCTCATCGAGTGCTACAAGAGACTGTTCTTTGAAGCGCCAGACTCGTTCAGCCCGAACGATGCGGCCAACTACATTGCGCGCAACATGATCAGCTTGACGTTTGGGGCTACCCCTGCTGAACTTACTTCACTAGAGCAGCTGCTTGCCACCATGATGAAGAGTGGTGCGATTCACGAAATCGTTGTCGCCAAGCTGTGGCAGGTGTATGGCGTCCAGAAACGAGAAATCTCCAAGACTCAGAGACGAGGTGCCATCATCGTGCTGGGTATGCTTGCAACCGCTATCCCTGAGATAGCCGTTGGTGAGATCGAGACTATGCTGCGGACTGGTCTGGGAGCCCATGGGCGGAACGATTTGCAGTTGGCAAAGTATACCTGCATTGCTCTAAGACGAATCAACCCCACGGGAAGGCAGGCCAAGGAATCAAACTCCAAGTTTGCGCGACTTCCAAATGACCATGCGGTCTGCTCAAGGCTAGCAGCCATAACCGACATACCTTCGGACACCAAGGAATGGTATGGCGTTGCGGAACAGGCCATCAACGCAATATACGCTCTCTCGAAGCATCCTGATATTCTTTGCTCATCTATCATCCGGCGAAAGGCCAAGGGCGTTTTTAGCCGTCCTAGTTCAAGACCAACGTCGCGGGATGAGAACATGACACCACCTGACATGGTGGACCTGACCTCTGAGAACCCTGTGCCGGCATCATCACCACCTAAGACTGCGAAGCGTGATAACGCCATTGCCCTTTCTCAGCTCCTCTTCATTGTCGGCCACGTGGCTATCAAACAAATCGTACATCTCGAGCTCTGCGAATTGGATTTCAAGCGCAGAAAGCAGGAGAAGGAAAAGGAGAAGCCGGCAAAGGCGGACAAAGACAAGGAGGACGCAGACGAGCTGGATCTCATCGGCGGCACCACTGAGGATGATTTCACAGAGGCCATGGCGCACATCCGGGAGCGCGAGCTTCTGTACGGGCCGACTTCGCTGCTTGCAACGTTTGGGCCCCTTGTGTCGGAGATTTGTGCAAACAACACCACATATGCAGACAAGGGGCTACAGGCGGCAGCAACGTTGTGCCTTGCAAAGCTCATGTGCGTGTCGTCTGAGTACTGCGAGACAAATCTTCCCCTTCTCATCACAATCATGGAGCGGTCCCCCGATGCTACGGTCCGATCAAATGCCGTCATTGCACTGGGCGACATGGCCGTTTGTTTCAACCATCTGATAGACGAAAACACAGACTTTTTGTATAGACGACTTGCAGATACGGACGTGTCAGTGAAGCGGACCTGCTTAATGACGCTGACATTCTTGATTTTGGCCGGTCAGGTCAAGGTCAAGGGGCAGCTGGGCGAGATGGCCAAATGCATGGAGGATGAGGACAGGCGAATTGCCGACCTCGCAAAAATGTTCTTTACAGAGCTCAGCACCAAGGACAATGCAGTCTACAACCACTTTGTGGACATGTTTAGTTTGCTTAGCGCCGGTAATATGGAGGAGGAGAGCTTCAAGCGTATCATCCGCTTCCTCCTTGGATTTGTTGAAAAGGTGAGGATATTTTCCCCTAATGAAAGCCATGTTTGCATCTATCATAAGACTAACGGTATGCGCAGGACAAACACGCCAAGCAGCTGTCGGAAAAGCTCGCTGCCAGACTTGCCCGCTGCGAGACGGAGCGGCAATGGAACGACGTCGCGTTTGCCTTGGGCTTGCTGCAACACAAGAACGAGGAGATTACAAAATTGGTTTCGGAGGGTTTCAAGGTGGTGCAAGCTGCCGCTTGAGTGAGTGTGTGACAAGAGCGGCCATTATAAGAACGGAGGTACGGAGGCGTAGATTGTTTCATTCCAAGTGGACGGGATTTATTTATTTGTTTATTTAGAGGGGCAGCATCATTTGCCTATGACGGATCATGTATGAATGCAATGCGATTATGATGTCTAACAAAAAACACGCTCACCGAGAATTGAGACCTCTTGCCATTGTTGATTTTTACACACCGAAGTTCTAGATTGGGGTGAGGTGAAAGAGACCCGCAGTTTCATTGAATCTTCTAGGGTAGGCGGCAGTTCAGAGAGAGAGAGCTTCAGGTTCGGTATCAATGCATCTCAAATCCAATAGTGCTTAAGCCATGGTCATGGGAATGTCCCGTTGAATGATTATCTTAAAGTAGCAGTCACTAATTAAAAGAAGATACACATCTCGTTACCCATCCATTGAAGATGTCTATGTACTTTTCATTATAATAAAGGTCTTGAACTAAAATAAGGGAACCAACAACAGCTGTTCGGAGTATTCTTTTCGGCTCTCGGAACTTACCGCGGTGTTTCTCGCTCTGCATCGCCACCTTATCCCAACTTGGCTTAGCGCGCAGTTCGGCACAAAAGTCATGGCACAGAAATCGAAAGACAAACTGCACCACGTGACCCAAAGTGTCTAACCCGGGACGGTAACAAGCGGGTTGGCGGGGCGCGTGCTCCCAGCAGGTACCTTTGTACCTCCCAGCGGCAGTTCAAGTATTTCAGCTTGCTCAATTGAAGGACGTTTGCGGGCAGCTGCGTCACGTCACCCTTAGCATATTATTTTCTTGATCTTTGAAGAACTGACCAAACAAGCGGTCGCTCACCAACCGAGCACAGAAGCAATCCAGCATCTCTTACGACGTATCATTTGATGATCTTTTCCGACGCAGCGTCTATATCTATATTGCCGGCATTCCCACTGCGCCCGTCGCGAGCCGTTCCTGTTCCGCCATCCAGCATCTGCTAGGCATCTACACCGGGCCTCGTTTCTGCCTACAAAACTTCAGCAGCCTCGTCTGTGAGGGCCATGGGCTCGGATACCGTCGTCGCTACCAGGACTGCGCACAGGGAAACCTTTTAGGAACGTTTTGCAGCAAGCAATTGAGGCCTCAATTGCTGTCGCGGTTGTCCGTCGCCGCCGATCGCGCTAGTCGGGAGCTCGAGGAGCTTAGCTCTGCCTTGGAGCTTGCAGAAAAAGGAGACAGAGTCACGACACGCGCAAAGCACGGAGATTTCGAAGCGCGCAGCCCATCATGTACGACAAGGTGGTCTCTCTGGGCTCGCGCCTGCACTACCCCATCACCATCACCAAGCTGCTCAAGTCGGCGGGCGATTCCGTCAAGAAGCAGGAGACAATCATAGAGTACAAGTTCACCTGGCGGCGCAAGATTGGCGACGATGAATGGGTCGATGAGACTACGTACACCGAGTTCGACAGCCCTGCCGAGGGCACTCTGAAAGAATGGCGCATCAAGGAGGGACAGACGATTGCCGCCGACATGCCGTGCATGATGGTCGAGGAGGCCTGCGGACACGAGGTGCAGATTCAGGGCCTGTGTAGTGTCTGCGGCGCTGACATGACCGAGGTCAACTGGGCCACCGAAGAACGAGACACAGACCGGGCCATGATCAACATGACGCATGACCAGACCGGCCTGATGGTGAGCAAAAACGTTGCGAAGAGGGCAGAGCACGATACACAGAAGCGCCTGCTGCGCCAGCGGAAGCTCAGTCTGGTGGTCGACTTGGACCAGACCATTATCCATGCGTGCATAGAGCCAACTATTGGAGAGTGGCAGCGTGATCCGACAAATCCCAACCATGAAGCCGTCAAAGATGTCAAGAGCTTCCAGCTCAACGATGATGGCCCCAGAGGTTTGGCTAGCGGCTGTACCTACTACATCAAGCTACGGCCGGGTCTCCAGGAATTCCTAGAAGCTGTCTCTACCAAGTACGAGCTACACGTGTATACCATGGGAACCCGCGCGTACGCTCTAAACATTGCGCGGATCGTCGACCCGGACAGGAAGCTCTTCGGCAACCGTGTCATCAGCCGTGACGAGAACGGAAGCATTACGGCAAAGAGTTTACAGAGATTGTTCCCCGTCAGTACGGATATGGTCGTCATTATTGACGATCGTGCAGATGTCTGGCCCATGAACCGGCCAAATCTGATCAAGGTCGTACCATATGATTTCTTCAAGGGAATTGGAGATATCAACTCGAGTTTCTTGCCCAAGCGACAGGATATTCTACCTGCCCCTGGAAAGTTAAACGGCGTAGTTCCAAACCCCAGCACCGAAAACACTCCGAGCGAAAAGGTCTCACCACTTGATGAGCTAGCTCGGATGGGTGGCGACGAGGCCAGTCTGAAGGTTCAGGCGGAAGAACAGGAGAAGACACTAGAGAAGCAGCTGACTGATCGTCCATTGCTGCATATGCAGGAGGAGTTGGACAAGGAGGACGAGCGACAAGACTCCGAAGGGGGTGCCTCTGCGAGTATTCACCACAGACAGCATCTATTAAGCGACGATGACGAGGAGCTTGTTACCTTGCAAGATCACCTTACGGATCTCCACGCTGCTTTTTACGACATGTACGATAAGAAACGGGAGGAGAGGAAGAAATCAGAGGGTACCCACCCGCCTGGGCATACCAAAGCGCGGAGAAAATCCCATCCTGACGATGGCGTGGATCTGTCGTTTGTTCCTCCTGTGGGAGATATTCTGGACGAGCTCAAGTCTAGCGTTCTCTCAGGCCTCGTCATATGTCTATCTGGTCTTGTGCCACTGGGGGTGAATATTGAGGAGTCTGAAATTGGAATGCATGCACAAAGCTTCGGAGCCCAGGTCGTGGATAGCGTCTCGCCCCGTGTCACACACCTTGTAGTTTCTCTGGCGCGACCGAGGACAAAGAAGGTGCAACAAGCGGCAAAGATTCCCAGTATCAAGATTGTGAACCAGAGCTGGCTGGCGGATTGTCTTAGCCAATGGCGTAGGCTAGACGAAAGCCCATACTACATGACCATTCTTGATGCCGACCGCGAAAGGTCGGAAGACACTGCAGAAACCAGTGCGGCCGAACTGGAAGACGCTGGTGTCTCCATCAACATGGGGGATTTCGATGAAGAACTTAAAGAGTTTTTGGGTATGGATGACGACGACGACGATGACGAGGATGAAGACGAGGGAGATGAAGAAGCGGATGAGGACGAAGATGGGGAGAATGATAGCGAAACAACGGACGGCGAGGGAGACGAGACCGATGACCCAGGGAGGAGAGGCACAAAACGCAAAACCAGAGCATCCACCATTGAGTCTGAGGGAGACGGATCAAGCGTTATTGGAGAGAGTGCGCTAGCAAAGAAGCAGCGGGTGTCACGGAGTAGAGGAGCCTCCGCACTGCGAGCCGTACATACGCCAAACGGCGATAATGGCGAAAGCGACGAACCCGCGCCTCGAAGCACAGAAATCGACAATTTCGACGAGCTAGAGCGAGAACTGCTGGCGGGGCTTGAGGCTGCTGGCGATTAGAAGTTGGCGTTGAAGTTGAAGCCGAAGGCGATTCGCAGATGCAGACGCAACCTGGCTTTGGATTTCATTGTTTTAAAAAAGAAAACATCTGGCCGGCGCTTTTTTGTGTTAGAGTAGTTATTGGGAAATCTGGGTCAAGGTGTTTTTTTCTTGTTTGAGCTTTTGTTTCGGTTTCTTTTTCTTTTTTCAAGTAGTTCCTTGCTTTTGTTCGTATTTTTCGAATACCCATTCTTTGGCCGGAAGGGGAAAGCAATTGAGCATTTCTCATATGAAAAAGGACCTGATTCTTTGACCCCTGTCAAGTGATGCCTAGTTTCGCAATGTGATGATAGCACGGAGATGTAAAAGGGGGGTTATGTTACCAAAAATGGACGCTACTCGTACGACCGAGGCCAGGTTCTTTGTAAGAGATTCTTTATACAACAACTTCTTCACGTTTCATTCTACCCGTCAAAATCGAAACGGCCGGGCCGGGCTGGGCGGGCTGTAATTGGTCCCAACGGAGATGCAATTCTCGAATATTATCCCGTACTAACAGAAATCGCAGCAGTTTTCACCCAACAGGGATAATATCCGCTAGCACTGCTCCGCCGGTAAGGTAATCCCTCCGGAGACCCACCAGGTCTTCTTCCCCGTATTAACGAGCTCGGCATGGAGGTTCGCGATATTGGAAAAGGAGCAAAAACAGGAAAGTCGTTGCCGCGGTGGAGGTTTTTGCGCATGGTTGATGGGGAGATTGAATGTGCCGGTGAGGAAATGGGGGAGAAAGTTGGGGACTGTGATGTGTATATAAGGGGAGGTAAAGAAGTAAAGAGCTGTTTGCTCAATGAATCAGTTTATCGTGCTTTTAATGATTTTTGTTTTGTTATTTATAAATAATTTGTAGGGTGTTCAAATATTGATATTGCACAATGGGCTTTGGATTCGATCCCGACACTGACATGCCCAACCTCTCAGGCAAAGTCATTCTCATCACTGGAGGTAAAAGTCCCATCTTGTCGAACCCGATGAACAAGAATTAACCATAAGAACCGAAAATAGGCACAAGTGGCATTGGCAAAACCACCATCCTCGAGCTCTCAAAACACAGCCCCGAACACATCTACTTCACCGGCCGCAACGAAAAGTCCGCCGCACAAGTCATATCCCAGTGCACCATCCCTTCTAACATCACATTTCTCCCCTGCGAGCTCGACAACCTCGCCAGCGTCCGCGACGCCGCAGCCAAATTCCATCACAACCGTCTGGACATCTTCATCGCCAACGCAGGAATCCTCGCTGTCCCGCCGGGTCTCACAAAGGATGGCTATGAAATCCAGTTTGGAACCAACCACGTCGGCAACACGGCGCTGCTGCTCCGTCTCTTGCCCATCATGTTACGAACAGCTAAAGAAGTTCCAGATGCAGACGTGCGGTACGTGACGGTGACTTCGCTGGGCTACTTTACGCACCCGCTCAACGGAATCGACTTTGACGGCCTGAAATCCAAGCAGGATAATTTGCTGCTGGGCAAGTGGGCGCGCTACGGGCAGAGCAAGCTGGCTAACCTGCTGCTGGCGCGGGAGCTGGGCAAACGGTACCCGCAGATTACGAGCGTGGCTGTTCACCCTGGTGTGGTCAAGACGGAGATGGTTACGGGGTTGGGGTTGTTTGATAGGATACTCATCTTTTTCAATGCTCCGCTGGGGATGCTGACGCCTCGCGAGGGAGCGTATAATACGCTGTGGGCGGCGACGTCTGGGGAGGTCAGAGGCAAGGTTAACGATAAGACGGCTCTTTTTGAACCAGTTGGAGTACCTCATAGCGGGGATGCAAAGTGTCGTAGTGATGAGCTGGCTAAGAGGTTGTGGGAGTGGACGGTGAAGGAGGTTGGTGTTGAAGTCGAGTGAGTTGATGGGTGTATATCAGTACTGCTCACTTGGAGGCAGTTTTTGGCGTGAAGATTATCTGTAACATTAGCTATACTTTTTGATTCATCCCCCTTCTTCCATTTTCCATAGGTAAATAGACAGCGGGCGGTTCTGGATTGATCAATTTAGCATCATAGCACAAACGAGACCAGCAAGATATTCGCCACGCCTTCCCATGATTCGGATTTTTTCTTCTCATTCTTGTTCACAGAGTCGAGCCAACGGCGAGTGGCACACACTCATAGTGGTATATATACAAAATTCCAATTCGTCCACCCTTGCGTCCTCAGTCTATTTATTTCGAAGGAGCCGGGGATACGGCAAATGTTGGTCGCACGAATCTATATGCTGCCTGTTAGCAAACCCTCCATAAATCTCGACTTGATGACATTGTAAAAGACGCACCTGTCGCTGTTGTAGACCTTTGTGTTCTCGCCCAACAGCTCCTTCTCGCGCTTCTGGTCGGCCCAGTATCGTCGCACCTGGTCACGGTCCTCTTCGGCCTGCAGGAGGGGAATCAGGTGGATTCGCGCCCACATCTTTTCACGAGCAAGCTCACTAAAGGGACCAATGTCAGTCTGCGAACCCTTTTTCTTGTGTTTAAGAGTAGAAATCGCTGCATTGAGCGATATGAAGAGGGGAGAGAGAGACATACTTGGCCTCTCGAATACCGCCGACCAGCTTGTACCAGCCGTAGCCCATGACGGCGCCCATGCCGAGGAGGAGAATTCCAGGTCGGAAGCCCTTGGCGGGAAGGTTTCGCTAAGCAGAAATGTTAGCCTTTCCGGTTGTCTGACTTGATGAAGCTGCCAAGCCATATATCTCTCGCGATTGATGCAGCCTTGTGATTCTCCCAATGCGGATTCGCACACCCAATCCTGCACCGAGAAAGATCATAAAGGCCATAAAAATCCATCGCCACTACCAGCAGAAGCCCTGGAGCAACGCACCTTGTACTGGACGGGCTCGTACCCGCCCCGAGGGGGCATATCTTGGGACATGATGGACGGTTTGCTGCGGTCGAGCCGGGACGGAGACAGGGTCAATCGCAGTGTGCGCTGAGTAATCGAAGAGTCGCCTCGTCAATCGATATTGAGGCCGGTCGGGATACCACTGCTGCACGCCGTTTGCAGGGGAGATTCGATGTCGTCTGGAGTCAAAAGCTATGGTGAGGGCTGTTTTCCGTGAGCCTCCTCAGAGGTTGACGGTGCGATTACATAATGCAGTTTTTGGTGGGGCATAGCTTCATTGTCCACGGCAAGAGAGAAGGACTGGCTGCAGCCAACTTGCCTGCTTACTAGCAAAGAGAGGGCTATCTTATCAGGTACTGGCAAAGTATATGGCTCTGCATACAAAATCCAATCCATTCATCATCATCTGCTTTACTTTCGTACACGTTGGATATGCTTTGTGTCCATGATTAAGTCCAAGTTTGTTTGAGTGCCGGTTCCGCATCTCTCTCTCTTTCACATGCCAGTAGTTGAATCTAAAAACTCAGTGAGCAGGGGCATTGGATTCATCCCGCAGCAGATTCGTCTTCATGGCTCGGCAAACAAAGGCAAACCACACGACGAGGGGCAGAGATGCAAGACAGAGGCAACAGACAGGCATGGCGGATGAATGGACAGATGCAACATGCTATGCTATGCAGTGCCGCTGACTCGACATGCGTCCATGCCTTAGTCTTCGAGCGAATGGCATCTACGGATCCTTAGGCATCATCATCCTTGGACCTTGTTCCAGCACGCGATTGAGACAGCCAGAAAGTTGCGCCGCAGCAGCCACATTCTCTCTTGGTCGCCCGGCCTGGCTTCGGCCACTTGGAATCGCCAACCGCAGTCGGAAAACTAGCTTGGTTCGAATCAATTGCTCATCCCCCTGCGTAATGAGCCGCTGTCTTATCTACAGTATCTGGTGCCGGCTCAAGCCTCCCGCAGGTGAAACTATCCCGGGGACCCTCACGAGCATCAAGATGGTGCCCCAATGCATTGTGCAAGGGCCTGTTTCTTGCGCCTGTATTACTCCGCGCGTCTGCCCGACGACGGAGTGGTGTGGAGTCCTGGTCCGTTTCTAATGCCCACAGGCTCACTTTGCCGGCCTCGGTGGCTGGACTCTCGTCATATTCTCGCTGGCCATGTAACGCAGCATCCGATGAACCAAACGACTCAATCAATCAATCCCTTGTGCCCAGCCTCATCTCGCCCTCGTCTCCACAAGCCTTGACGCTGGCCTCTATTGCTGGGCCCCGCTCTCGACTCATATCGCAAGACTTTCGCCACAGCTCAAATGTCTGGCCAAGCCATTTCCGCTTTCATCCCGATCATACCCGCTATTCGCCGCTTCTGCTTCTGCCTGCGGCCTTAGCTTGCACGGCACTGCGCCGCGGATCGACGTATGAGATGGGCCTTTTTCACGTCTCCCCGGACTGCCATCCCTGGCTGGCTTGATGCTACCCTTTGTGCCTGCTTGGGTTTTGCCTTGTTTTGCGTAGCAGGTTGTTGGACGCCTAAGGGGGTGATATGGGGTGATGGCCACGGCGCTCTGATGAAAAAGACTCAGTCCCCGTTTTTGCATGAACTCTATGTGATTCCTTTTTTTTTCTTGTTTTTCTATTTGACTTAATTCAGAAATACCCAACTCTTTTCTGTTCTCTTTTTACCTCTCCTCTTTGCAGCGTCAAATTGCGCCGTCTGTCCTACCTTCAAACGCATGTTACTGGATCCATCATCTTGTCTTCAACCATTCATGGATCATCATTGCACTACCCATTGGTAGTGGAAGACGAGACTACGACAAAAATAAGAGAGAGGAAGAATTTAAAAAGAGGAAAAGAAAACGGCGCTATCGCCATTCAACACTGCATCATGTACGGAAGCTTTCAACGGATTCCTTATCCCACTCACAAGAGTCCCATGGATGGCGATACAGCCCACCGGGACCTTGACTGGGTATACGCCTCCCAAACCGATCGCATCTACGTTTTACGGGTTGGCGACTTTGGTGTCACACGTCAGCAGAAGCTCGATGTCCTACAAAACGTTTTTTGGCCCGCTCTAGCCCGCTGGGTCATCTCGAGGCAGCTGATTCTGCCTGGCGGCACCATCCTTGGCGGCTGGTGGCGCGCCGACATGCAGGGCATGATGGACTGGTATCGCGAATGCCTTCACATGACGGCCCGCTGGGAAGACGCCATCATCGCTCACACAGATGGTATCTGGAGGACGGCACTGGAGACTTCACCCTGGCGGGACTGGCCCGAGTTTTTTCTGCTCCTGAACGAGCCTGTTGTCGACGCCAATGGCCAGGCTGTCAGGGATGCTCAGGGCCGTATTGTATACAAGGACCGAGACCCAACTACCGATGGCATGGAGGATGCGTTCTTGGACGTGTGGGAGGCCGTTGCTAATTCCCGACCACTGGTGGATTTCGTGGATAAGCGTACTGCCAAGGATGGCGATTTGCTTGCTTCGCGAACACGCGCGACGACGGACTTGTGTGTATAATTGGATTTGGCAGCGTTTCTCTCTATCTCTCTCTTGTTCTTCTTGGATATTCTTCTATTATGGATGCTCTTCTATTTACTGAAGCCGGCGTATGGGAAAGGATTTCAGGTGTACTTGTTTGCTCTCTGCATTATGGGACTGGTATATGACAGTTTACGACAGCGAAATGCTCATTTATGAATAATGAATATTATTAATCCATCGATTTGACCACTACTTTCGCTATAACCGCGTATAGGCGTACTGTGACCATACGATTTGCATTCTTCATTCTATAGCGCGAACAATCTATTCCAGCCATGAAACCAGCAATCACATTATCGTTCCGTCTCGCTCCCCATCCATCCAAACAAGGAAAGATGGCCATATCCAAACCATAGAAAGCAGGAAGAGAAGAGAACACACATATGCAGAGCATTAAAAAGCACCTGTTCTAGGCTTTATGTAGCAAAAGAAGAAAAAAAGCAAATCCTGCTACTCCTCCATTTCATCCAAAACAATCCCAAAAAAAATAAACATAGCCTCGTTTCGTTAAAAGAGAAAACAGAAAGAGAGAGAAGAGAAAAGAAGAGAAATCATTCATCTCATGCCTTGCCCGACGCCTTGCTATTGTTACCCAATGCCACGCCATCCAATCCCTCGCTCAACTTGGTCGTAATCACATCCGGATCTGGCTCGTCGCCCCGGACAAATGTCCAGCTTTCTTCCGTGTCCTCGTCTTCTTCGGTTTCTAAGTGTCCATCTGTATGCTTGATCAAGCTCTTTGCATATTCCATGTCTCGGTATATCGACTGAATGGCAGTTTCGACGCCACTCTCCTGCAAGATTGTTAGCACAAAGGGCATATTTTCAAAACGAATGGGGAATTCTCCTTACCTTGCGAATCTGTTCTCCTAGGAGCCGGGCCTTGACAATCATCCGCTCGTTGCGCGTTACCTCCCAAAGAGCCCGGCCGAAAGACTTGGTTCCCCATTTCTTAACCCACACACCAACGCCCAAATCTTCCACGCGACTCGCAAAGAAGAATTGATCTCCAAAGAATGGTCGAATAATGGTTGGTATGCCGGCTCTCAGACTGGCACCAGTAGTACCGGATCCACCGTGGTGCGCTGCCGCATCAATCTGACGGAATAGCCAGTCGTGCGGAGCAGACTTGATGACATGGATCTCGGGTGGCATCACTGGTTCTGCCATAGGTGGCCCGGTGGGCTCGTCTCTTCCAGTAGTTATGCGATCTGACCATCCCTTGGACAGAATGCATCGAACATCGGCTTTGAGAATGGCATCAATCACCTCCTGGGTCATCTTTGCCGGGTCGTTGACAATGATGGAGCCGAACCCAACATAGACAATCTTCTTGCCGTCGGCCCTCGCCTTTGCAATAAAGTCTCGGAGCTCTTGAGGAGGCTCATAGTCACCGCCTTCATCCAAGAACCAGTAGCCAGTGACTCTGACCCAGTCTGAGAAATCCAGAGGCGGCGCAACAACACTCGGGCTAAAGTTGTATAGGAACGGCACCTTGTTGGGCTGCATCTTTTCCAAGCCAGTGTTTGGTAATCCGAGCGTCTTGTTCCTCCATCTGTTTACCTGATGCGCGGTAGCCTTCCAGAAAATGTTGTCAAACATGACATAAGTCATGTAATTGTAGGCACCGCCCATTTTGTTTTCTGGCATAATGAATGCGTGGGGATACGCCCTTGTCCTTGTCCACGGCATTGTGAATGCTCTGAAATACGGAATGCCAAGCTTCTCTGCGATATGGATTCCTGCCATGGCGGATGGCGACTCAATGAGCAGCTCAGACCCTTCACAGGCCTTGTATGCGGAGTCAAGAAGGTCATCAAGCCAGCCTCGGAAGGTCGCATTGGCTTCTCGAAGAAATGAGAGGGTAAACGTTCCATTTTCAATGCAGAGGCGCATGAGTTCTCCGGGGTCACCTTCGACACATGCAAATTCAATACCATGAGATTCAATCCACCCCTGAAACTCGGCGTGAGTGGCAATCCGTGGCTTGTGGCCGTCTGCGAGCAATCCTTTACATAGTGCAATGTAAGGCTGAACGTCGCCCCTGGAGCCAATTGTCAGGCATGTGATTTTCATGGGATGAGGCGACTTGAACTGAATCATTGATGTTTCCAGGTCATCTCCCATGATGTGTGGAGCCTGAGATAGCGACGCAGTCGATTGTGCTAGCTGAAGCTCACGATCCGCAAACATATCCCCTGTCGCTATTTTCAAGGCATCTCGCTCTGCAACGGCGGCATTTGCCACATCTCTGTATTCTTTCTCTAGGATCACGGATTCTTGAAGATGACGATCGGTTTCCAGGCATTGGAGTAGTGTCACTGCACAATCGTCGCGAATCTCGGCCTGTCGGAACTCAAAGAAGAGCTCTTCATGTCCACGGATAACCACAACCAAGCCAGAGTATCCAAAGCGGAAGCCCTTTTCCTTGTGTGCGTTTTCGATATCCTTCAGGGGTAGAATCAACTTGGTACGGGTGCCAGGAAGCAAGCTTCGAAAGCAGAAATACCGGCCGCTGAGATAAATCTTGCCATACAGCGGCAAGACACGCATGATGTAACCAAAGTATGTGGCCTGCAGTCTTTCTGTCTCGGGGAGTGCGAAATGGGCTCGAAACCGCTCGTTAGAAGTTTGGATCTGGCCATCATCATCCTCTTCCAGCTCATCTTCGTCTGGTCGTAAACCGGCTGGTTCATCGTAGTGCTTGCGCTCGCCTTTCCACATACCAGACACCTTTTCAACATAGCCCATAGACTCTGTTGCAAGGAGAGTGCTCATTCGTTTACCCGTCTTGTTCAAGTAATCAGCAAACGCACCCGCGCGCTGTAGAGGATACGCTCCCATCTTGGTGATACTCTGTAATGTTGGTGTCGAGGTTCGTGGGGGTTCAACAGGCCCGGTATAGACTGATTCCTCGTTCTGACTACCTGCCGCTGAGGCCTGCTGCCCTTGCTTTGACTCGAGAGCCTTGTTCTTGACCTCGGTGTAGTCGCGACTAGAAGTTTGTGAGTGTCTCATCGTTGGACTTTGGAACACATCGCTGCCCCTCAGAATTTGGCTCGCAGAAGGATCTTCAAACGCAGATTGGGTGAGGCTGGCGAAGCTCGGCTCTTCCATTGAGGAATACAGATTGGACTCGGATGATTCCATTATCCGCGATGATGTTCTTTCTTCTGCGTGCCGGTCACTGTCTTCTCCTCTGTTGTCGCTGGATCCTCTGCCCCGCGAGCTCTTTAAGCTGAGCACACCTTCCTCATCGGCGCTGGGGTGTGGGCTAGGACTTGTTGAACCAGGCGATGTTGAAGGAACAACTCCTTGTGCAGGGCCCAGGAACTTGGTTGTGAGTGCGCTATCGACGCGGGCTAGATTTCGGAATGCGCCCCCAGAGACGCGGGGTGATGAAGACTGGTCTGAAAATTCTCCTTCCTGAGCGGCAATGGCTTTACCAGCGGTTGGACCCTCGGCAGATGCATTCTCTACCAAGAGCTTGATGACCTCTATGGCTTCTTTGCCAAAGGTAAAGAATGAAAAGAAGTACTGTGCATTACACGTGTTAGAATTGCAAGTTGCAAACTCCGTAGAATAGGGCTCCATTGAACAAACTGACCTCGTTGATTGTAAAGGTTTCATCGCTATCGATGACTTGAATCTTGCAAGTGTCTGAAAATTCCATCATCTGGGTGTCTTCGATGTCAATGATGCTATCAATGGGCAAAGATATTTTAATACTGTCGCCATCATTGTGGCTTCGGAAAATGACCCTTTGCAGGCTCTTCACCCACTCCTTTGCACTTGGTGCACTTTCGGCTCTGAAGTTGTAGGTACGGTGGCTCGTCACGACTGAAAAGTGCACGCCCTCCTTGTCTTCATCGGTGATGCTGGCAGAGATGCCGAAACTAAGGTCAATATGGCCATGCGGGAAGTACAAATTTGTGGCATCTTGGTAGTACGATAGAACATCGCCTTTGAGGCGAAACCAGTAACGGTTGTACTTTGGGTTCCGTTTGCCACTTTTTGAGAGATAACCAGACTTGGTGACAGTGTGCTATACAGACCAGTCAGACAAGTTGCGCAATACATTTCTTGATACGGTCACCTTACCGTCTTCTTTGGAAAGTACGCATAGAAGCAAATGTGCTTGGAAGTGATGTATAGGTAACCTTGGAGCATTACTTGTTGGAGCAGCCAGCAGGGATACTCTACACATGGCAGCTTATCAGCATCGATTTCGGGGCAAGGGGCGCAACGTAGCGTAGACATACCTTCTATGACTCGCTCCGGTTCGTCAAACCCGAATATTTCCATCAATTTCTTTGCCAGCGCTGAGGTATCCTCCTCTTCATCGTCTTCGTCGCCCTCTGCTTCGTCTTCTGCTTCGTCTTCTGCTTCCCCATCATCTGTGCGATCCGGGCCAGATGAGTCTCTTTCGATATCGAAGCTAGACCGGCTGGCCATTTCAGCCCTGGCTTCCAGCATTCTGCTCATGACGGGCGCTATTCGAACGTCCTCTTCGTCGGGATGCTGTGAGGGCATTTTGGGGGAGGATGGTACACTAGGCTCGCTCTGCTCGTCCACCTCTTGGGTTGGTTCCCACAGCCGGCCAGAGCCGGAGCCTGTTCCCGTCCTGCTCTTCCTCTTGGGCAACGAAGCAAACGACTTTAATAGCCGGTGACCGGGAACCTGCTGCTTGTGTCCCAGTCTCTTATCCTTGGGCGGCAATGACCCGAATATGGCCGTTTGTGAAAGGTCTCGGTGTCGCAAGTTGATGGGTTTCAAGCTGCCGCCTTCGTCCTCGTCGCTGCTGCCGTCGTCGAATCGCGTGTTGAAGTCGACCCGGGAGCCGGCGGCGGCGATCAAGCCAAAGATGCTCTGGTTCATATTCACAGCCATGGGGCTGGGCTTGGCGAGGTCGGCATTTTCGCTTGTCTCGTCGTCGCTGCCTTGGAGAGGTTCAGGGAGCTCAGCTGTCGGTGTCGGTGTCGGATCGTCGTGCGTCGTCTGCGGCAGCTCGACATGGTCCTGACCGTCCAGGCTGATGTGGCGGGGAGTGGGAGTTGTAGCCATGTTGGCCAAAAAGGCAGAAAAGCAAGTCCCAGCCTAGATAGCTAGAGCTGCCTGGAGATGCGGAGACTTGAGAAGAAGGCTTGGGATTAGGTTTCCAATGGGCCGCGGGTCAGCACAGAGACAGAGTTGCAGATGACGGAAGACGTGCAGCCGCGATCAAACGGCCAGGCAACCGCCAGCTCCGCCAACCGCCTAAGATTATGCGAGGCAGCACTCTGCAGACAGATACCGCGCTGGAGGCTGCTTGAGGATCTGCGTCTTGCGTCCACTCAGCGCTGAGGTGATTCGTGCGAGGTTGTTGAAGTGGTGAAGCGGGAGCCGCTCATGTATGGCTGCATCGAATTAGTACCTGATAAGGTTCGCGGACTGCCGGCTACCTGGATGTACCTACTGGGTACTTGCGCTCGCACTCCAGGTTTGGTACACCGCTCGCTATTATACGCAGGGCCCCTGCGTGATTGTAGGTCGAATTAGCGCCGTAGGACTTGGTGTAGAGGTAACGAGGTACGTCAGAGGGAGGAGGCTTCAAATCAGATGAGCGGCTGCTCATGTAGTTCGATCGTACAGGTACCGTGGCGGCAGGTCCCAGCACTAACCTTGGAAGGCACTGGCAGCTGGCGATTCGCCAAGGGAGCACTTATCGATAGAGGCGCAATGCAAGGGAGATGCCGCACTCACTGTCGTTATCTTGTGATGGTTCCTCTGCATGTGTGTCGTACTCGGTGTGTAATGTAATGTAGAGGTAATGTTAATGTTAATGTCAGAGGTAATATTCTCATGCACAGGCCAATCGAGGACAGGCCGTTTATCATTTACACGATGCGCAATGCCCCGGCGGCGACACAAGTCACACTCATCGGCGTCTTAGTCCAGCCCGTGGCTCTGCCTCCACTCACGTCCCCCATGTGATATGATCATGTACGGGCCTTGGGGGATTGGCGATGACGTGCGCTGTAAATAAGGATATGCGCACCGGAGCTCTATGAAACAGGTGACGGGTTACCGACTCATACTTGCTTGGCTCTTGACTACTATTCTGCAAGCATTTGTTTCTGCAAATCGGAAATGATGCGCTGGACATGTTTGGCAAGTGATGAGGTTCATGTTCCCAAGTACCTTATCTACTGTACTGTAAGTGACCACTTTAATACTAAGTGGCGGCAATAAGACTTCCATTCAAATCACAGGCTTGCACTGCCTCATATCCTTAGACTTAGTACCTGGCTTTGCATCTCTCTGTGTATTACGAGTACGAACCGAAAAAAAGGGTCAGAAGTGCTACCAAGGTGCACAGCTGCACAGCACAGGGGTAACGCTGCTGCTTTAGGCCGAGCAAGGCGGACTTGGCCTATGCCGTGCCACCACCTCTGGGCTTCCCTTTTCTGTCTCAGCCTTTCGTTTTCGTTTTCGCCTTTTCTTATGTCTACATTTATATCCCTTGTTGTTTCGATAAAATACCTACCTAGTAGTAGTATTGATTCTGCAGCTCAGATCATTCCGACATTTACACCTCCAACGTGAGCCCAGACTCCATCTTACTTGTCGAGTAATGCACTTAAGCTTTTGCATTCTGAGCTGACTCATCTGGAGTCCCGGCG
Source organism: Trichoderma breve (assembly GCF_028502605.1). Lineage (NCBI taxonomy): Eukaryota > Fungi > Ascomycota > Sordariomycetes > Hypocreales > Hypocreaceae > Trichoderma > Trichoderma breve. The sequence goes on from NC_079233.1 coordinate 4,436,046, forward strand.
CCACAGAATCAGTGCTTGCTTTGCTTCGCTCTCATGAACAGTTACCAGAAGCGGAAGAATAAGAACATGCGTTTCTTGTTCAATCGGATCAGTCGGATGACCTTTTGGTGAAGGTGAAGGCTTCTCCCGCCTGCTTTAGCCTTCTAGTTTAGCTGGGCGCCTTGAAATGTTCCATCTCGAATAAGTCGGGCACTACTAAGCTGCCACTCCCGCTATATCACGGGATGAGCCTCGCCGCTTTGCAAAGCTCCGTCATCGGCGTATTTGCAGTTATAAACCGCTTCGTTTTCCTTAAGCAATACTGAACAAGACGCTGATTATTTTATCCGGCAGACACGTTACAGCCATGATTTGGTCTTTTCGCTGTTTTGTATCTCAATGTTCAAGTGAATGCAGATTATCGCGAGATGGTTAATGGGGGTACAGTGATTAGCGTATAGTCCAGAGGAGGCACTACGCAAGTACGCGGGATAGCATTCACTATGTAACGTCACAGATCAATACAATCCAATAGCTTGCTTACATTTATATCAAAATCAATGATATCGCCAACTTCAGACACCAGTTGAACGTTCAACTCTGTACTGAATTTTGTTGTTCTCACGAGTGCTTCGCTTTCACCCAGTCTACAATACCATTTAAGTTCTTTACAATGTCCTCCCAAAGCCCCATATTCCCCGCATCCCTCTTATCTAGCGACGCCGTTGCAGCTCTACCAGAGGGATTCAGCATCCGACCTCTGGAAAAAGGAGATTATGCCAAGGGATTCCTTGAATGCCTTCGCGATTTAACATGGATGGCAAATGTCACAGAGCAAGAATTTAACGAGCGATACGATGAGATGGATACTGGCGGCAAAGGCCCCTACTACTATCTTGTTATTGAGCATGAGGGCAAGATTGTAGGAACAGGTGCTGTGATTGCTGAGAAGAAATTGTAAGCCATTTCTGGAATCTGCATACCTAGCTACTCGTTTCTTGTTTCTAACAAGAATACCAAAAAAAAGCATACAAAACCGCACCACTGTCGGCCACATTGAAGAGATTTGCATCTCCAAGGACCATCAAGGAAAGAGGCTGGGCTTCTACATGCTCGGCGCCTTGAACTCGGTGGCCAAGAACGTGGGATGCCGGAAGACACAACTCAACTGCAGTCAACACAACATTCCGTTCTACGAGAAATGCGGCTTCGAAGTCAGTAGCACGGAAATGCAGGCCGTATTCGAGGAGCAGGGAAAGGAGAATTAAACGATGCCTGCATCACCAATAAGCAACTAAAACCTCATAGATGGCAGAATAGCAATAATATTGAGCAGCCTGCCTCTCCATTAGAGAAAATCATTACATGTGTACATTGAACGAAGTTCTAATTCATGCTCTTCCATCTGTTGCCAGCTACCTATGTACAGATCTAGAAATCCAAGTCGGCGAGTCAAGGAGTAGACCCCGCATTTCTTCATCAATAGCAACGATTCCCCGCCGTCGTCGACGATATCTCTAATGATATAGCCGAGATAAAGCTATAATCGAAATACGGCTACTTCTTCGTCAATGCATAATTATTAACAGCAAGTGACAAAACCAAAGCAATCCTTTTTGGAAGTGTTTCCAGACGTCCCAAGTTCATCTACTGCCATAGACACAGCTTGCCACTTGCGGTTCCTCCCGCTACCCAATCCATGGTTGGATGGAAGTGAGCCACAGCCGGAACAGCAGAAATGCCGTCTCCTCCCAGCTGCGCCAGCTGACTCCCGTCCGAAGCGTATACATCAACAAATCGGTTCATGTTTCCAATAGTGAACTTTTGGATCCCGTCTTTCGGATTCTTCTGCCACTGTGGCTTCAAGATGGTAACCCATCTACCCGTTTGGTTGTTATGCCGAACGGTGTGTGCGGGCTCCATGACCTTTGCCTCAATGCTCTGACCCGGCTTCCACTTTGAGGCTTCAGAAAAGTCATATATCTTGATCGTGTCATCGTAGGAAGATGTTGCGACATGGCCGCCTGCACTCCATGAAGCATGTGAGACAGATAACCGGGATTCGTGTTCTCCGAGCAATGTTGGGTGCCTCAAATCGCCCTTCCCACTCATCTTCCGGAGATCCCACACCTTCATGGTTCTATCAAGAGATGCAGTGACCAGAAGATAGGGATGCAGAGGATGCATAGAAAATCCTCCAATTTTTTGTTCGGATAGAGCCCACAGCTCTTGGCTGCCCGGCGCCCTGGTATCATAACGGCCCACTGATCCATCTAACGTCGAAAAATATAGCAGGTTGGGCTCTGCAGCTGGGATTTCTAGAGCCGAGATTGGCAAGTCCTCATGAGCGTTCTCCGGGGCAAATACTTGGACAGAGACGCCCTTTTCCAAATCCAGTTTTCGTATTGAAGAATCATATGATGCTGAATAGACAGCATTCACGTCAATTTGAGAAAAGGCAAATGATGTGATAGTCCTTGCGTGCGTTTTGAACGCAGAAATGACAGGATCTGGGATATCCTCCTCGTCGTCGGTCACTTCGGGAGCAGTTTGAGAAGCGTCGAAAACGCCCATGGCACCTTCTTTATCGCCCGCAAACACAATCGGCTTGTCTTCTGTTGGATGGAAACCCAGCGCATACACTCTTTGGGGTGTGATTTTGATGTCTGTAGAGGAGAGTCGGCTGTTAGAGCTGCGATTGAGAGACCAATTCGAGGAAACCTACCATTGGGAATCCAATGCTCGTAGAGCTTCAAGCCATTCATTCGCTGTCGTAATTGTTTTAGGTCACCATCTGTGGCCTCCTTTGCGTCGTACTCAAAGGTCCGTACACCCGGCTGTGCACCTCGAAAGATGCCTTTTAGGCCGTCCATGCTGCTTGTGTATTTTTTACCGTCCACGATAATGTCACCCAGATTCATATCGTCGCCGATCCGAAGCCGTTTTGCCTTGACTTGCTCGGCTTGGTGCTCTGCTTCCACCTCCAGTTTCCGTTTCAAGACCTCATCATCGGCAGCAACACCAGCAAGCCGGGAGCTCATGCGCGTGCCCCGACGAGGTTCTCTAACCACCGGTTCTGCTTTGACTCTCTTTCGCGGAGTTGACTTCGATACCGGCTTGTCTGGTATTATCTTTTTCGCAGTGACAGAAATTTCGGACAGAAGCGCCTTGTTCGCAGCGATGTTCTCCAGTCGACGGCGCTCAAAGGCGCTGAGGCCGTCACCTTCGTTCTTTGGCGCCATGTTTCTGTGGTCGAAGAGTGAATGCTTGAAGAGAGAAGCAAAGGGGAAAAAATCGAGGTAAGAATCCAATTCGTGCAGTGAAAATCACCAGATGACAGAAAGTTGGTTGCTAGTATAAGTGCAGCCAAAAGGTGAGCAATGGGTGAGGCGGATTGAATTTGGAGCTGAACCGGAAGCCCGTCGCGTGGGACCGCGTCTGTGCCGTTAATTGTTCTGGCGCGAAGTCACGCGCATTATTTGTCCCTAAATTAGTGGGACGTGCAGCGCTCTTATTAGGAATCAGAGCATCATCGAGAGCAAAATCGTGAGCGCCATTCACCGGGGTTTAGCCGTGTAAAAGACTTTGAATCTTCAGTCGCTGCATCTGATTTTTCGAAGACTCGGGTGTCGAAGCAGCAGGTTTTGGGCATCAAAAATATTTTCATGCCAACAATGGCTTCAACCATGCTTCCGTTCCTGTATCAAACACAGACCCTTCGACGGGCTGTCAGGGGACCCTTTGTTGCGCTGAATCTCGTTCGTTTGGCTCACTCTGCAAGACGGGTCAAAAGGCCTGCAGATAATGCCATCCCCTTCCAATGGGAGTCTGGAGACCAAGAGCTGGCCAACATTGAAGCGGAGCGTGTTTCTACCATCACACCTTCAGAAGCTCAGATCTTCAAGGGCATTTTCCATGAAATCGCCGAGGGGAAAATGCCACCTGCAAAGAGAAGAAGCCCTATCCGGCATCTGCAAGATGGGCTTCAAAACCTCAGCGATGCATCTACGGGCAGCGAAAAGGACAGCCCTGGCTCGGCTCGTTCACTCAAGGAAAAGGCCCGCATCACTGACTTTCGGGAGAAATTCCTAAGCCGGTATCCCAGATCGCTCCAAAACGCTGCACAAGTTGCACTCGGCCTGTATGAAGTCAAGCCTCGGGATTCGGACTCGGGACAAGATGCCCAGATGATGGAGCTGGACGGTGCTGATGAGGCGACATGGGCAGAGCGTGCAGAGCGGGAGCTTGCGAGAAGCGAAGAGTGCGAAAGAGTGGAAACTCTGATGAAGGAATGCAAAACTGATGCCGAGCTGTGGAGTGTGATGGAGAAGGAAGTTTTTTCTCTGCCCGAAAAGCTGCATATAGCACAGGCAAAGCGGTCAGACGTCTCAAAGGGCAGAAAACCCAAGAAGCAGTCTGTTCTATTGGAGGGCGAAGGAGAGCAATCGGCATCGGAAATGGCCTCACAGGATGAGGAGCGCGTGATGAGCATCCACGGCCCGCTGTATTCACGATTCCTCAGCACGGCTCTCGATCTCTTCGACACGGGTTTTGCTCGCCCGTCTCCATACATCTTCCAGATTCTCCCCCGCATCAAAGAGCTCGGCTTGCCATCGTTTGTTCTCGGTGTCTCCACGCCGTTTTACTCCAAGCTGGCAGAGATTCACTGGCACCGCTTCGGTGACGCCAACTCGGCGCTCGACATGCTGATGGAGATGAACTCTGCAGGGCTATTCACGAACAAGAAGGTGAATAGTCTCATTTCGCAATTGCGCAATCAGTTGCACGCTTGTACTTGGGGTGGCCAAGGTCCCTTTGTCATGGCCATGATGGAGTCTCCTCCGTATGATGGCGCATTGATGCGGAGGCTGGAAGAAGTCGAAAAGACGATTGTACAATCGTCACAAGACCGTCTGAAGGACTATTCCTTTTAACTACTCTAACGACATCTTCTCTCTTTTTATTTTAAAGATTTACACGTCAGTACAGCGGTCGAGTCTTTACGAACCTACATGTACCACGAAGGGATGACTTCAGCCTGTATCATATCTACATGTATCAACAACAATTACGACTTTATGCCCCCGAATTTTACTCCGTATACATGGCACTCTTCCGTATAAGCCATAGATAGACAAAAATAGACAATGCTCAATCCCTCTTATACCATCATAGACTCCAACAAAGCATGGAACTATTGTGCAGCTGCAGCAGTAGTATTACCTCGCCTATGTGCGATGGAATCCATGCGTATGTATGTTTCACTCGATTCCTCCCAACCGCCAGGTGGGATGCTTTGATTGGATCTAACGCACCGGGGGCAAAAGGACTTCAGCTCAATACCTCCCCGAGCTCGCTCATTCGGGATTCTCGCACTGTGCCATCGTAACCTTGCTTTTTATATGCATCCATCTACTGCACGAGAGACATGCAATCACACCCTCTCAGGTATTGCCCAAGCAGCCTTGTCCAAATGTTTCCATGTACTATTTATTTCTGCGTTGTCCCGCGATGTTATTTCCATCTTCACTTCAATAATACAGCCGTTCTTTGCTTGGCATTGAGTGATATCCTCACCATTCATGAACATCGACTTAGAATAACACTGTCTTTTAAGCCTCCTGTAGCATTTTATTGTCTATCACTATATAAAATGTCTCAAAATAGTCAACTCTCTATCAATAACCAAAATCAACGAGCTTCCACCAGCGTAGCTGCACCTCAGCGAGGAGACCGTCAAGCCCCTCCTCCATCACTTTATCCAAGGCTGCATCTCTTAAAGATGCCACTAGAGGTTCGCCTAAAGATCTTTAATGAGCTATGGGAAGAGCGAGATTTTGATCTGCTCATGATCATCAAAGACTACGAAGAGAGACATGATGACGAGAATCCCTTTACTCTTGCTCTCATGCACTTCATTCACTTCAACAAGAGCCCCAAGGTTCACTGGCCAAATAAGAAGATTCCGTGGGACAAATACGCAGCGTGCCTCGGCAGAATCGAGCAGCTCTGGTTCAATCAGCGACTGCATGGAGGCACCCGTAGCAATAAAGCCTATTCCAACGTTTTCAACCTGATGATATCCTGCAAACAGATGTGGGAAGAGGGAAGCCTTGCCTACTGGCGTCAGAGGCGATTACAAGTGGTCATTACACGGGAGTTTGGTGAGATCCCACACGGAGACGAGGAAGAGTTTTTGATGTCCGATTGCACAAGCAGCATGCTTCTTGGTGGTAGCATTGGAGAAAGTGTCAGGGTCTTGACATTAAGATTCGATGATAAAGTCTTGAATTGTCGTGTTAAGCGTTGCTACAATGTACCTGGGGTGATTACCTGCGACCGACACGCTGATGACAGCTTCACACCAAAGCTCCGATGGGCTCACGACACGATAATGAAGGCCCTTAGGCTTTTCACCAACATCACTTGCCTAGAGCTTCTTATCGAAAACAACCGCATCTACGAGCTCTATAACAATATGGGCACGTTTGACGAGATATTAGAGTATGTGAAGAAGGAAAGGCCGCTGATCAAAGTCATCCGATTCAAGGGTGGCCAATGCACAGATCTTGTGAAGCAATGGAATCTTGAGCTCGATGCCTCTGTTTCCGGGACAGCCTGGTCCATGAGCCCTTGCGTCCCTACTTGTAATGAAAAGGTATACAAGGATCACGTTGACAAGTTCGATGTCACTCCACGAGAGGTTGATCAGCGTCCAAACTTTGCCTGAATTTGTCTGGGCCTCATCTATTTGGGTACAAAAGATCTATAGGATATAGAATACTTCACGTCAGCGTGGTATGATAAATTAGAGACTAGTTAGAGTATATTCAACTCCAGCTCAGGCGGGAATTCTTTGAATGATTTAGTAGTTAAGCGCCATTACCGCTTCCGTGTGTCTCACCTTTAATCTTGACTCAATGCACTGATGACTTCGGAAGTACTTCGCACTTCAGCAAACTCCTTCAAGCTTTCTACATGTACGCGATGGACTGTTTCAGCATCCACTCCTCCTTTTCCAAACGTCCTCGTTGCGTCGTGAACAAGGATGATCCGAGGCATGTCAACGACAAGCTCACTCTGTCCTCCATCGGGTTTCTCCAAGGACGCATACACCCCAGATCCATCGGTCCATAAAGAAGATAGTGCAACATCATCCATATTGCCTTGGCCTCCCCACTTCCCGGTAAGAGCGAGATTCTGAGCTGAGCGCACAGCCGTGCTAACAGCGTGATCCGTCGGAATCCCGGCAATAAGCAATGTTTTGATGCCCTTTTTGTTCAACAAATGCTGCAGAGGCGTATTAATGAAAACACTGTGGCCATGAGACGTCATCAGGATCTCGTCTGAAACTGGACGAGCAGGATCATCTGGTTTGGGTGGCGGAGGCGGAGCATCGGGTTCATCAAACGTGTACACAAAGACGGGGCCTTCCCGCCTCTGTATCAGCGGAACTGAGCATTCTAGGAAATCTATGGCACGCTTCTCCTCGCCATTCACGCCATAAGGACCGACTTTGCCTGTGAAGAGGGGAGAATCGGTCCACACAGTCTTGAATTGGACGTGGATAATGACTGGCCTCTCGCCCTGGGGAGTAGCCGCAAAAATGCTGCGGAATTTGGCAATAAGACTGGAAATATTGTTCTCGTAGCCAGGGTTAGAGGTGCCATCTCCCCACGCGGCAACGTCGCGATACCCGTACTGGCTGTGGATGATGAGGAGAGCCGTGGTGTTCTTGGCGGGAATTGGCGCGATTGAGACGCCCGGCCAGGGATATTTCTGTGACATTTTATATGAGCTTGATTGGCGTCTTGATGTTCGATTCCGCGTCACGAGGAATCATATCGCTGGCACATTCATAGATTAACCCCGCCCAACGACAGTGGACATCTTGGCTAGATCGGTATTCGGCTTAATCAATATCTTGCAACCAACACAATGATAAGATCGGGTTCGATTGAGCTAGAGATGGAGCCCACTTGGTACACTCGACTTGGCCCAATTGCGCAGGTGGTCAAGAGAAGGTCATATATCGTATGAGGATCATACAAGATGGGCGGCCTATCACATTTTAGAGACTACCTAGCCGAGGATAAAATATGCTTGATGGAAACTGTAGCTGACTCAATTTATTTTCATGATCATCTTGGAACATTCATGTATGCGTCTAGACCTCACTCTGATAACTGAAAGCTTGTGGTGGGGTTGAAAACTTCGTCCCGTAGCAATATGGTATGATGTATTCTTATTAGGCTATATGCAATAGCTTAATCGAGTTGACTGGAGATCAACAGCTATCAAGTAAATACATTATCACTCTTTCATGACATTTATATCGATCTACACATGCATTCTAAGTGGCTCCTTACTACTTCACGGAGATTGTAGGGTAATAAAAGAGACTCCCCAACAGCGACCTAGAGCTGTAGCTTCAAACTTCTTTTAGGCAATGCGTGTTATGCCGTCTTGGCCTTCAAAACAACACCAGCATGCAACTCTAGGTTGCAAGGAGCCCACCTATCTTGAGCTAATCATCAAAACACGTGAAAGCCGTGAAAGCTGAATCTCCACCTCGGGATTGCAGGACTGAGACGAAATTGCAAGCGCTCAGTTCACCCGGAAAGGTACCTAAGTCTAGGCCGCACAGTGCATTTGGCTTACGCCTCGTGTCCTGCCCGGAACATGGGTTTACTGCAGCTAGAGAACCCCCTGGTAGAATCATGGAGTGATCGTCCGACTCCTTGTAAAGTTTTGACTTTGTATCTGGGCGGGGAGATCAATGCCGAACGATTCGGGGGAACTCTCTTGAAAGGCCCAGTTGGTCCATGGAAAAGAGTTCAAGCTGTTGCTGCTAGTTGGTTCTGTCTCTGTAAGGGGTGAGCCACCATCACCAACCAAGCTCGTTCTATCACTCTATGCAACTTATTGCACGCTTCAAAACTACCGAAGGGAACATCAGTACTAATACCGGCTTGTACCTGTCTTGTCAAACCTGGTTCATCTTGTTCAATGCCGGACGCTCACCGGTCTGCCCATCTCCACCACCCCTAGCCGGAAACGGTCTCATCACGCAGCCCAAACTTCAGCCTCACCACTACTAGTCCGAAAAGAAAAGGAGAAATCAAATCACGAAGAAAACAGTGAGGGAGAAAACAAAAGAAAAAAACACCAAAACCAGGTTCCGAGACGCCCAACCGGAGCTAATTGTACCATGCCGGCGGGGATATCGGGAAGCTCTTGAGAGAGCAGGGATCTCAGCTCTAAAAGCCACAGCTGTCGCCAAGACGCACTTGGGTTGATTGTGGAACAGCCTACAGACGTTTATGGCCTGAGCGAGTTCTCTCCTCTTTTCTCCTGGGCCAATGAGACACCCCTGGCGGTGATTTAGCGTCGAGGGAAGCTCTGTGACCCTGAAGCCGGTCAACTAAAAATATCACCCATTGGCTTAAACATCTCGCGAAAAGCTCTTTCTCTGACAAGCCTTCATGCGAGAAGTCTCCCCTTGATGGCTTTCACTGCAATTTCCCCATGCAGCCTCTTGCTTCACATCCAGTCGTGGCGTCATGTGAGTCAACCGGCTGGGAAGGAAAAAGCAAACTAAGCTTGCATTATCCTAGGCAACCTTGCTCGCGAATGCCGTTAGCACGAGAAGTCCTTTGCAGTAGCGGCAGCCCGTGACTTTTGAGCGAGCTTCCGTTTGGCTGTTCAGCTCGAGCGATAGCTTGCAGAGTGGTGATAGGCGACCAAATGGCGGAGGGACACGACTGCCGAGAAAGACGCGGTATACTCGGCTTCGGCCTATGCAAGCCCGCTTCATGTGCGTGAGACGACAGAGTTTGATGTATCATATCATGGGCACCACCACCATCTTTCACATCCTTCGTCTTTTCCTGCAGCCGTCGTTTGCCCACTCGTATTGGCTTTTTAGGCTTCTCTTTGCTTTTTGCTTTTTCTTCTTAGACACGGCCTTGTAAACCCAAAGACACTTACCAAAAGGCATCGCCCATTTCGTAATCTCCTTTGCTCAGCTGTACGACTCGATGGCGTTTATACCCATGTATTGTTTGGGCAAGGTTGCCAATCACAGCAATCTTTTACCCAACTGGTATCAAACGCGGCTGAAATTAGTTTAGCAGGGCTGAAAGACGTCGTCTTGACGCTAGATGAAATGTGTTTGAGCGTGCCTTTTGGCGGCGTTGACGAGAGCCAATGACCATGTCTGGGCTCTCGCGCGTGGGACCGAGTATGCTTATTACTATCAATAGTAAACTAAACAGCCACTGACAGCCTCCTGGGCTTGATGACCCGGCAATCTTACGGCTGGGCCCCCCTTTGGATAGGATAGGCATCATAGGGTACCAGTCTGCCTCGGGCGGACTGCATATGTTTGCGGCTCTGCGTGAAGGAATCCGATGCTGAAAGAGACGGAATGTTTGGCTTCCAGGCTAGTCCTCCGTATTCGTGTAGTATCTAGCTATATATATTAGACAGCAGATGTTCTTCAGAGCCGATGTTGACTACGAAGCTTCTTGATCTCTTCTTCCGTCATCCACACGCTCTCTAACAACTTATTTGAAGCTCCTTCTATTTCACCCTTTGTCACTCATTCACACCGTTTACAGCCTCTTTTGATACCCAAAACTTACGATCAAGATGTCTGCTCCCACTGATACCCCCATTGCTCCTGTTGCAGCTCCTGCTCAGGCTCCTGCTCAGGCACCCGTTCAATCTTCTGCTCCTGCCAAGGGTGGCCCTATCGACGATAACGATGTGAATCACTGGAAGGAGAGATTCAACGATGTCTTGTCTCGACCTGGCGACCACATCAACTCGAGATCACCGGGTGGCGCTATTGGCTGGGCCACGCACCTCTTCGACTGCTTCAACCCCATTGACCTTTGCCTCATCACTTGCTGTGTCCCCTGTGTCACATTCGGCAAGGTTCACCACCGAGTTAACAAGAATGGCAACATGGACGGCTATGAGCCCGTCAACACCTCTGTATGTCTTTACTCTCGCACAGCACCGCTGGTATGAGCCATCTCTTGAACGTCTCACTAACATGCTCTGCCTCTTGTAGTGCCTTCTCTTCTGCGGCTCCGGCTGCTGTGGTCTTCACTGGATCCTCGCCAGCATGCAGCGTGCCTCGATCCGCGAAAAGTACAACCTCGAGGGAAACTGCATCGAGGACATTGCAAAATCTTTTTGCTGTGGTTGCTGCAACCTGATTCAGCTCGAGAAGGAGACGGAGCACCGGGAAGCGCTCTTGAGAAACGGCAACTCGGAGCAGTATAAGTCAAACACTGGCGGCATGGTGTATCCCGGAGCCAACTAAGTTTGTGTGGACTTTGCATCTGACGTACCCGAGCGTGGAAAATAATTATGTGGAAAATGGTTCAGGACTAATAATGGTGAATGGACTGGCATGTTCGTTTGAGTTGATGGGAATGCATGTGGATGGATACCCAAGCTGATGGTTTCAGTTATTGTAACTTTACATTCATTCTTCAGAGTCTGTTTTAAGATGTAATTGCCTTTAGCCTCAATTCCATGAATTGGACCAGGCAAAGCGCAGTGAAAATTGATCTTTATTTCTTCATCAGTATCGTTTTTTAAAAGACAATTGGCTGTCATCTTGAAGGCAGGAGCTGTAAATAAGTCGCATTCGAGTTTCCATTTGAGAGGACTTTTTTCTGGCGAACAATTGTCATTTTACAATTCACTAATACAACTAAACTGCAGCGCAGCCACATTATTTAGCAACCTGGAAGCTTACAGTAGCTCCATCAATTGATGTCATTTGATGTAAACCCCACCAAGTAGCCAGGGTTAAGGCCAAGATGCTGATTCATGCTTCTTGGCTAATTCAGATCCATCATGCTTAAGTTGCGCCAAGAAGAGATTGTCGACTCTTTATGATGGCGCAGACAAGCGTGGTTGCGTTTAATATCGGCGCCTTCATCTCAACGCTATTTCTGCTCGAGTTTGGCGCCGATAAGTTTATCGCTCATGCAACTGCAATCGCAGGACGCATAGGCGTGTCGGAGGTGGTTATTGGACTGCTTACAGCAGGTGCAGAATGGGAAGAGGTAGCTATATCAATTAAACCTAATCTATGAATTTAGGGTAGGTATGAATGCTGATATTATCAGCTTGCTGTTGTTGTCGCGTCTCTGGCCCAAGGGCGTTCCTCTTTGGCCATTGGTAACGTGGTTGGCTCGGCCATCTCCAACATCCTAGGCGCGTTTTCTCTCGGTCTATTATGTTATGAGAAGGGACAGCCGATCGAATTCGATAGGAGCTCTCGGATATATTCTCTTATGACTCTCGTCTTAACCACATTGGTGACTCCAATCATCTACTTCGCGACAAGAATCACTTGGCTAGTTTGTGGGCCTCTATTGGTGGCAGTATTCGGCGTCTATTTCCTACTCATCGCTCTGGCAATTGGCCGGGGAATTCTTACGGCTCCAGAAGATTCAGATGACAGTGATGATGATGATGGTAGCTCTGACGACGCAAGTTCTGTGGGAAGTAGAACAGGGCTACTTGCTGATAACTCTAACACAAACATCAGGCAGCGCCGCAACCGTCAACGGCTTAGCTATCATGGATTCTATCTATCTTTTGGGTTCCTCGCCATATGTCTTGCCGGTTACGTGATTTCGCAGGCGGCAATCAACATCATCGATCAACTTGGTATCTCGGACGTACTCTTCAGCGTCATCATTATTGCCATTGCCACTACACTTCCTGAGAAGTTTATTGCTGTCATGAGTGGTTACCGTGGTCACACTGGGATTCTCGTCGCCAACTGCGCTGGTAGCAACATCTTCCTCCTGTCACTTTGCTGCGGCATCATTATGATTGACACAAAGGGAACCTTGAAAGGGGGCAACGTGACTGTCTCAGAACTGGCAGTATTATGGGCTTCAACGGCTGTGTTCACCGCCACAGTCTGGTTTGGCGCCAGGTTTTCTCGCTGGATAGGTGGAGCTATGGTTATCGGATACATTGCATTTATCGTGCTGGAGTTTACTCTAATTCACGGAGTGGCGGGTTAGTAGTGCCAGGCGTCTATGTATCAAATAAACGTCAGGGTGCCTCGGAACAACTTCCCAATGGGATAAACTAGGAATACGAGTTTACGATAATGAGGAGTTTGTAAATTGTTAGTAATAGTAGAACAGCAAGGCCTTAGATATGCAGAGTGAGACAGTTGAGGCTCTTGATGGAGTAGTTGCTTGGTGGATCACCAATGACAACGTTGCATACATGTATTAGAGATTATTCTCTCCTCACTATTCGCTGGAACTACCCAATGGTTTGAAACAGTTTTCATTGAGCCAGTTATCATGGAATGTTGTCACTAGTATTACAAACGTTAATGCTCTATAGGGAGTCAACAATGGACTATCCCGTAATGATCTCTGGCCTCGACACAAAAGAGGCCTCTTCGCAGGTAACAACATACTGTAAACTTTGCTCTCAGTCTCCGTTTTTCGGTGTAGCCCTATCAAGTATCTGACAGGCAATCTTGTTGTTTATGGCTGAGATCAAGTCTTCCAATAGCCATGGCTGGTCGAGGGGTGTGGTGCCCCTTTCGCCGCCGCTGAGCTTACTATGACCGACATACGACTATACGGCTCGTACAGTTGACCAGTGAAAACCCCAGGCAGCAACAACTCGTATCGAATAGTCAGGCTACATATCCTACGTGGCATGACCTCGGTCCTGCGGCAGCCTTGTCGCTCTTTTCTTTCATGTAATTGCGAGCTAGGTGGGGGACCATACACGTATTTTTGCTTGTGAATATGTCGCCCCAGTTTAGATTGAAGCCACTTCAATGCGGAAATCCGTAACCTGCTAGGTGCAGCGTGCTTACATGCACACAGTTTGGGGAGAAGTCGAAACCGAAGTGTTTGTTTAACCTTGTTTTTAACTGTGCTTGTGGTCTAATTTCCGTTAATACAGATAGTCCATTGGTGGAGGTCTAATGGCTATTGTTACCAAAGACAACACACTAGTATACAACTTCACAACTAATTGAGGCAACCTTTGTTCCAATATGTTATTACACTTCCTGGTCGTAACAAACATATCCCCTATGTGCTTATACTAGCCCTAGATTGCTTCTGCATCCTTCGCATAATGCGCCACATTGAGGACCAATTTCTTGACATTTCTTACCGCACTTTTTTTTGACCCAATGAGGCTCATGATGCGTTACCCTAGCTAGAAGGCTTCAGCCTAGAAGCCAATGCAACGCAACTAATGTCAGCGCTCGAGCCACCGAATCCTTGTGGCGCCGAGGAATCGATTCCTTCTTTACTGAACTTCCTGATACAGTCGGGCCGAAAAAGCAGCGGAAGTAGACGGCATCACCACTTACTGGAAAAGGAAGATGAAACAAACCACAACCAATAGGCTGGGGTTCGGGATGTCGCTAGCTGTCATGAACGGGAGCCCACGGCATCCAGACTTTAGCGCGGAATAAGTGCCGAAAGACATGATCAGACTTGTATTAGATCACATACAGAATCGGAACGTGTCCTTCCGTTTTCCTATTTCGACCTTGACCTGCGCAGTGGGGGCTCATGGATCCAGAGCTGGGTAACTGCTCCTACGTGGGGTTGATGATATTCAGCTTCATGTTGTAAGAGGCTCACAGCAGAGGTACCTGACAGAGAGTTCATAGGGCCTAACCTGAAAGGATTTTGCACATGAAGACGAAATATGGCATTGATTCTGGAAATCTATAAAGATGATGGGAATCCCACTGTTGTTAGATAGCAATCCTCAAGACACACTCGACAATTGCCTACTACTAGTACAAGTACAAGACTCACAGGCTCATCATGAAGCTCAACATTGCGGCGTCTGCTCTGGCCGCCTCTAGCCTCGCTGCTGCTTCAAACTCTTTTGCAGGATCCAGCTTGTATTTCCTTCCTGGACTTTCGGCGTCTGACCAAGCTTATTACATCGACACTCTTGCCAGCTATGGTGCCAAGGTGGTTCGCCTTTGGATCAACAAGCATTCGACTGGTTGTGATAAAGGCAGCAACGTTGTCACGTATGCTGATGATTTCGAAACAACCATTGGATCATACAATTGGGACAATCTCGCAAAGGTTGACAAAGTTCTCGCTCAACTTGCCGCAAAGGGAATGAAAGCTATCATTTCTCCCCATGATGGAAATGTCATTCATTCCACCAGCGTCAATACACCCAACGGCTGTGATATTTATTGCACTACCTACAGGACTTCATTCTATAGCAACGCTCAAGCCCAGGCTCAATACGACGCTCGTATCAAGGCCATCCTGACCTACAAGTCGCCCAGCAGCGGCCTTGCGTGGGGTAACTGGTCTGATGCCATTTTGGCATTTGACCTACAGAACGAACCTTTCCAGTTCACCAACGATGGACAAAACGGCGATCCTTCCAACTGGCTCTGCGGCCGAGCCCAGAACTTCAAGAAGTACATTACGGATTCCAACATCAAGGTCGCAACCGGAGGCATTGGCGGTGACCAGGTCCACGGCTATAACCTCCTCTCCAAGGCTCTGACTTGCTCAGCCATCGACATCATTAGCATCCACGCCTATGTCGGCGATGCTTCTACCTGGGGTTATCTTCTGCCAGGCTTTGAGTCTACCGCCGCTGCCAACAACAAGCTTCTCCATGTCGAAGAATGGGGAGTCCAGACCAGTTACAGTTCCAACTTCGACGCCCAAGCTGCCTCTCTTAACGCTCAAGGTATTCCATGGGTATGTATAATCTCACATCTCAGGCGCCATCCAACTCCTTGTTGAAGCTTTTGTTCCGATGCTAACAAATAACGGTAAAGACTTACTGGCAAATGATCCCAGGTAGCGATGGTACCCAGTCCTGCTCAAGCGGCTGCTGTACCGGCTATGACGGTTTCGAGGTCGGCTTCAACAGTGGAAAGGGAAACCTTAAGAATGCTATTTCGACGGCCAATAGCAAGACGACAAAGCAAGACTGGAGCTTCGTTGGAGCGCCCCCAAATGGAGGCTCTGGCACTCCTCCTCCACCTCCAAGCTCTAGCAGTTCACCACCACCTCCTCCACCTTCATCCTATCCCAAGGATACTTGTACTTGGGGGTAAGTTTCACTCTCTTTTACGTCATCACAGTAATGCATCAAGGAACCAAGCTGACAACTGAATCTTTCTAGCTGTGAGGGTTGGGACTGTAGCAGTTCCGTTCCTTGCCAATCTGCTTACTCTTGTGTTGGAGGATACTGCAAAGACTGCACCTGGGGATGCGGTGGCTGGGATTGCAGCGCATCTCAGCCTTGTAACGCGGATTATACGTGTGTCAATGGCATCTGTCACCACGCTGGTCCTGCAACCGGCAAGAGGGATTTGTCTGGGACACAGGATCTGCCTGCCGTCGCGTGGGTTGCATAATGCTTTACGCCCTTGACTACAGGTATATGTACATGTATATAGCTCAAGCATCTGTCCAATATGCTTTAACGCGCAACTGGATAAAGGATGAAGTATATAAGTTTGTTTTCGTTCTGTAGAGGAGGAGATTAGGGGTAGGAGAATATAATATGAAAAGTTTGGTCGAGTGAGCATCCAAAACTTCTGCATAACACTTTGAAGGTGTGACACCTTGTATTTTCCTCATACTGCAACCTGAATACATATTGCAGGCATTTCCCTCTATTTTGCAAATCGGGGGCATATTATAGCGCTAGCTTGGGGGCGGGGTCTTATTGTATGTAATTGGGAACCTACCAGTTTGGAGTCTCTCTTCCGTAGTATTAGCCTGATCTTCATCACTGTTCTTTGCCTTCAGCCCGTTGGGGTGATTGTGGTGATATTCAGTAATAGCCCTGTTATTTACATCATATATCTTGACAGAAGTAAGTGCTGTTGTGAGAGGGGAGGTGGAACAGCGTGCGCATCAGACCATGGATTTTCAATAAGAATTCTCAATGGTGGAAATAAAATGGATATTCGTGAGTTTGTTTCTCCCTATATCTGCCTAAATGTGTCGCCTCCGCATCGCTATAAACCTTTCGCAATAAACAATACCGAGACCATATGTGCCGAACATACTCTTGTGTTACATTGCAGCGGACATCTTGGAATAGGCGCGCCAATTGCCAGTCGGCTAGAGTCTCGTAATGGATATAAAAATGAGCCATCGGGAGACCAAACGGCCTCAACTAATTTTCTGTTGTACAATCTGCATCGTACATTATATGCACAGTAATAGTAGTACTTTCTCAATAAATCGCCATGCGCTCAACTGTCATTCCATCGCTAAGCCTTGTTCTGCTGTTCCAGACAGCTGGGGCCGACACAACACTTTCCATTGATCCCACCTCGAACTGGGGGACATGGGAAGGCTGGGGTGTATCTCTTGCTTGGTGGGCGAAAGCCTTTGGCAACCGCGATGACCTAGCCAATGTCTTCTTCACTAGGAACAACCAAGTCATCAATGGCCAGAACCTGCCGGGCTTGGGCTTCAACATTGCTCGCTATAATGCTGGCGCATGCAGTACCAACACGTATAACGGCTCCAGTATGGTAGTCTCGTCGAGCATCAAGCCGTCTCGGCAGGTTGATGGTTATTGGCTCGATTGGGCCAGCACTGACCCTGCTTCGTCCAGCTGGAACTGGAATGTCGATGCCAACCAGCGAGCAATGTTACAGAAGGCCAAGGCAAATGGCGCAAACATCTTTGAGCTCTTCTCCAATTCGCCTATGTGGTGGATGTGCCTTAATCACAATCCGTCGGGAAGCGGCTCGAGTGATAACCTTCAGTCATGGAACTACCAAAATCACGCTGTTTATCTTGCCAATATTGCTCAACATGCTCAACAAAATTGGGGAATCCAGTTTCAGTCAGTCGAGGCCTTTAACGAGCCTTCGTCGGGCTGGGGACCTACCGGTACTCAAGAGGGCTGCCATTTTGCGGTATCAACGATGGCTACGGTTATCGGTTACTTGAACACTGAGCTTGCGCAACGTGGATTATCGTCATTTGTTTCTGCATCAGATGAAACCAGTTACGACCTGGCCATATCGACTTGGCAGGGTCTAGGCAGCTCTGCGCAGAATGTTGTTAAGCGTGTCAATGTTCATGGCTACCAGGGCGGCGGCGGACGACGTGATACGCTTTACAGTCTTGTAAGTCAAGCCGGGAAGAGACTGTGGAACAGTGAATATGGCGATGCAGATGCAAGTGGAAAATCGATGTATACAAACCTGCTCCTTGATTTTACCTGGCTCCACCCCACCGCTTGGGTATACTGGCAGGCAATTGACGGTTCAGGTTGGGGACTCATCGTTGGCGATAATGATCAGTTGACACTGTCATCCGCAAACCCTAAGTACTTTGTACTTGCGCAACTCACTCGCCATATCAGGCCCGGCATGCAGATCTTGACCACCCCGGATGGCAACACTGTCGCTGCTTACGACTCTGGTTCTCAAAAGCTCGTCGTTGTTGCTGCAAACTGGGGCAGTGCTCAGACTATCACCTTTGATCTTACTCGTGCCAAGACTGCCGGCAGTAATGGTGCAACAGTGCCACGATGGAGCACTCAGACAAGTGGTGGGGACCAATACAAAAGCTATTCGGATACAAAGATCAATAACGGGAAATTCTCTGTGCCTTTTTCTACTGGGCAAGTGCAGACGTTTGAGATTAGTGGTGTTGTGTTGAAATAATGAGGCAAGTTCCTAGAGTTAAATGTCAAAGTGCCTGGACAATTGTACATTATAGTATCAAGAAATACTAAAACATTGCAATTTACATCAGTGGACAGTAAAATAACTGATACTATCAACAGGGTTTGGTATATGTATACTGGATGAGTTCATCTTCGCACTTCCCAAGAGTTGGTAGCATGATGAGAACTACTATGGAAATTCTAGCGAATATGAGATAAGACATATAAAGACAATTAAAGCCCAAATGGTCAATAAGCTCGATTGGGATTTCATGATTGGTCAATCTCAATTACCTAATCAGCGCCCTTATAGCTCAGTGGTAGAGCGTTGCACTTGTAATGCAAAGGTCCATAGTTCAATCCTGTGTGGGGGCACGAAACAAGATGTTTCTCTTTTTGCATTTTTGCAGCATCTTGTAACATGTTGGTTCTCTCTCTGGCGCCGTGTTTATCTTGTTTTGCCTTCCATTTTTGAGGTGATTTGTTTTAATGTAAGTACAGAAGCTCTTCATATCAACTGAGGGATCCCGAACGAGAAATACTTTGGAGAAAGTGGCAATGTCTGTGGCGGCGTCCTGACTCATGAATGCTCCAGAGGTGTTAAAGCAAGTGGCTTTTTCAGAGCCACACAGACCACGTCCATCCGTGTATATATAGTGGGAGGCAGTCCCAGTAGTACATGAAGCTTTAATCCTCAGAGTACAGCTCACGATTACATTGAGAAACAATTTAAACCCGAATGATGAACGAGGAAGCTACAGGACGTTTGTTCAAGAAAGTTGAAAAAACGGCCACAGCTTCACATAAAATGCGTAGCCCTTATAAGCTGCAATTTGTCGCCGGCTTTTCAATAAATAGTGCCCTTGTAGCTCAGGGGTAGAGCGTTGCACTTGTAATGCAAAGGTCCATAGTTCAAATCTGTGCGGGGGCATTTATTTTTGCCTTTTTTGCCCTTTACCACTGGACGTGTACAACAAACACCAACTGTGTTCTCCATCATAATAACTTTTTTAATTTCTCTTTCGTGTAATGTATTTTCTCTTAGTCGTTGATGCCATTGTCTGGAATGTCGAGAGACCTAGGTAAGATGTGCCTAAGGGGAGCTCTACAGGATGATTGCACCGCCATCAGCCAGAGGAGCACTCGCTGCCAGCTGCCCGTTACCAACGACAAACCATCCAGAAGTGCACGCTCAACTTGCGAAATGTGAGCAAAATGAAACTGCGATGCAGGGCACTTTCAATTCACCGCCTTCAAACCATCTCTCTTCTCCTCTGAAATGCACCAAGGCCTTCTTCCTTCATCAACCCAGACCACAGGCTACAAGACCACAAGACCGGATACTTGACTCTCTTATCCTTCAAACCTCAAAAAGATGGAGGTGATACCGGCGTTGCAGCCGCAGAACATAGACGACTTCATAAACAACTTGGCGAGCATGACGAGAGTGCAGAGGGAGATTCGACGACGAGCCACCTCCATCGCCGATGCGAATCGCATCCAAGAAATCACCACCTCGACACCTCAGCGCAGCCTCAAGCGTCTGCGAACCTCTGCATCGCCCATATCCATCGCCTCGACACCTCCTCGACGAGCACCCCGTAGAGTCAAGAGTGAGCGTGACAAGCTTTTCGATGCTATCGAGGCTGGAGCCGATTATCCTCTCAAGCCCGTGCCCATCAAGAGTGCAGATGACTTGAACGATGTTCAGCTGAAGAAGTGCTATGAGATTCTGCATGCGTGCGGTAGTGCGACGGATCCAAACGCCAGCTTGACCAAGACGAGGCAGAGCATCGACGGTTTCTTGGATGCTGTCTTTAATGACTGGTCGAGCTGCAAGGCTGGGGCTTTGTTGCGCTCGGAGCTGGACTTTTTGGTGGATGCAGAGGTTGTGGCAGGAAGATTGTGTGGTGAGTGAACATTCTGACATGCTTGGTGCCGTTTGCATCTCCTATTCCCCATATCATTTTTCGAGGTGTACATCCAGCTAATGAACAACTTAGGGAAGCCTCAAGAACATACAAAATTGACCGAGTGTGCCGCTGGTTCCCTATGTGCAGCGAATGTTTCCGCCGTGGCCACCTACTGCAACAATCCGCCCATGTTCAAACTCGAGTTTTCAATAATCGACGAGCTCTCTGGCCAGCCCGAAGCATTCTGTCCCATATCCCGCAAGGACATCAGATGGGTAGAAGACGACTGGGTCCAAGAGCTGCGACAGAGTCTCCGCACCAAGGTGATTGCAAAAATCCACAAATACAATAAGCATCTTGCTATATGGCAAGCTCGCAGGCTCATCGTGGAATGGGCCAAGGGAAGCTTGTCGTTGGGGGAGGACGTGAGTAAGATGGGCTTCCTGGAGCGGGAGACGGCGGATGTGGCGACTGTTGGGCTTGGAGGAACTATCGAGAACAAGCAGGGGGCTGGTTTGTGAAGGTTCGGGCCTTTTTTCTTCATCTTTTTCTCAATTGGCGTTGGCAATACCACAGGCATCAAGGATACGGGGAATCACATATTGGGCTACAAACATGGGATATAGCATTTGGGATTTATTAGTCACCAGGATGGACGGCGAAAGCGCAAGAGCTTATTGGGTGAAAGTATTTACTGGGAAGGCAACTTTTAATCATCGAGGACTGTTATATTCAGCCCAACGGGCACTTACCGAATTGCTACTCTATTAATAGTCGTCCCTCTTCATCCAAGGTGCACACGCTTCGAAAAGTCTCTCATGAGCAGCTCTGTCCCCTGTCCTATCCAACAACTCCTGAAACAATTTCTCATCGGTACGCTTCACAAAGATCAATCCGCCCAGCCACACAAAATCCGCATAGCTCACCTCCTTGCCCAAGAAGAACGGTCCCTCAGCCTGTTTTTCCTTCAAGATGGCCGTCAGCTCACTCATGGCCGGCTCCGCTGCCGCCCAGGCTTTCTCGCCGCCGAATTGGCGCTCGTATTCATCGAGGGTCATGCCGTATTCCCTGGTGTATTGGCCAACCCAGTAGTCGTAGCTCTTTTCAGTGAGGATGACCTGCGAGATTTTGTACATGAGGAGGGGGTAGAGAGGCTTGATGGACTTGAAGACGAGTCGCTCTATCTTTTGGACGGTGGGATCATCTAGGTAGACAGGTGGAGAGGGATGTCTTTGTTCAATGGCCTCTGCAATCTTTCTTGACTCCATAACGTACGTTCCATCTGGGAACTGGATCGTGGGGATGGAATATGCTCTGCCCGTTTCATTGGGCGGGAGGCTGAAGGAAAAGTTAGTTGGTTCTTGAGAAGCAATTCATTTTGCTCTGATGAAGGTTATATATGCGTACTGCGGCCTGATTCTGGGCGCAATCTCCGGGTAGTTGAGCTAGCTCATGTCATTAGCTGCAATTACTCCAGACGAGTGGTCATAATGCCTACCCATTCTGTCTTGTACTCAAGGCCCTTGTAATTCAAGAGAAAGCGTGCTTTATGAAGACGTTAGCACTTGATATAGAGAGGAAAATGGACAAGTAGTCTGAACATCTATGGGAGATGGTATATATCACTTATACATATCCCCGGTACTTACTCTTCCAAGGGTTCAAAGACCACGAAACGCATGGCTCCTTGCTAGGCAAGTCAAACAAAGTTATCTCCTGAGGCCCCATGGCTGTTATTTTTCCAAGATGTAAAATTGATCACGAAAAGAAGAAGAAGAAGAAGAAGAAGAAGAAGAAGAAGAAGAATAGTACTGAGGTGTTTTTCTCTATTTTATATAGATCTCCTCTCAGATACTACGCAAAAGACAAACCCCGCGCATACAAAGGGCGTGGTTTGCCACGCTTTGCGGCTCCAGCACTTGGACTAGCTCCTCTGTCCCAAAGAGGGAATTATCTCCTTCACATATATTTCCCTTGTTGACGCAATTGCTGGCTTCATCGATGCGCGTTGTACGATTGCGGTGCAGATCCTCCGATATACGATATGTAAACCCTTTGAGTTGTTTGAATCAATGGATCCTTCCGGAGACAATGCGGCAGACATTCCGCAAGGCTTCGGCTTCTTCCGCGCACATGCCGAGGACCACATGGTAATACTCCGTCGGCATATACACATCATGTATGTAGCACAGCGTTTTAGGCATTGCAGCAAGCATATCAAAAGCAACAAGGCCTGTACTCGCCATCTTTTACCACGTTAGTCATGGCGCGCGCGCGCCCTCGAATGCCAAGAGACGTTTATCCCTTGTGGAACTTGCAAAGGGGGTTAAAGCGCAAGGGTCAAGTGGAAGCTGAAGCGTGAGGCCAGTGCCACATCCAGCAAAGGCGTGTCTTGGCAGCCCTGCTCCCCGCAAAACTATGTGCTGGCGATGGCGTATTTTTTTTTTCTCCTGGGAGTGGGCATGGGGTACGCGGCTTTGGGATGGATGGGAAGATCCGGCATCATCACGGAGAGAAGGATACTGTAGCCGTGATGATAATGCGTTGTGTTGAGGATGATACGAGGAAGGGTTGCCTTGGATTGGACCAAAGTTGGACGATCAGGGGAAGTTTGAATGAATATCCGTCTCTTACATGGATGGGGTAGGCTATTCGACAAGATCGTCATAATTGCTCCTAATGATCAGAATCATATCAATTGGGAAGAAATGCTTGCTCAGAATGAGAAATCTACACACTTATTTCATTCATTCTAAAACTAAAACACAGGCATGTAGAGTAACAAGAGATCCTCCAGGGTTTTTACAAATACTATTCACACAAGAACTCGCGCCCCTCTATTCCCAGTCATAACAAGGCTTCCCGCGCCAAGAGATCGACGCCGTTTTACCCGTCCATCCCCCCGTCCAAGACATTAATTAACCGTCTGACGACTGACGCGTATATGATAACTCCACTGTCGGAGATAATAATCCCTTCCGCCAATGAATTTGCTCTGATAAAAATAAAAAGCAATACTCCGTAGGCTGAGGGTTTGTCTTTAAAAACGCCGTGGTCCCCTCGCCTTTCCTTCTTGATTTAAAATCACAAGACAATAACGCCACGCTCAATGTGAGCCGTCTCATTGACCAGCGGCATGCAGCCAAACATCTTTGTCAGGTCGTTCAAGCACTTGCTTCGGGCCTCGAGGTGGCCAGGCTTCTTGCTGATGCCCTGAGCCGGCTCGTAGTTGACATACTTGTCGCGGCCCTTGACCAGAAGGGGTCCGGTGCCGGTGAGATACGACACGACATAGTTGAGGGCAATGTCCTCGCAATTGAAGTGGTCGTCGACATAATCACGGACCTTTTGCATGACCGTGTTGTTGGACGAGTAGTAGTCGAGGAAGGACATGTGGGAGAAGCACAGGTTTGTGATGATCATGGAGTAGACATCCTGGTTGCTGTCCTTGGAGCAGAAGCCGTAGCCCCAGTTGCCCTCGGCGTCTGGGGTTGCACAACGCGGAAGAGCTCCCGTCAATCGATGCTGACCAAACTTGCGCCACGTCTGAAAGGCAAACTCGAGGTCCTGCGGCTTATAGTATACATCGTCGTCCGAAAGCAACACGGCCTGGGTCTTGAAGTCCGGATCCGGCAGGAGCTTCATGTTGAGGCTGTTGCGCTCCGACACCCTGTAACGCACGGGCACGCCCGTCTCGGACTTGAAGTTGCCGGGGGGCTTCTCCTCGAGGTTGTTCCAGATGATGACAATCTCGTGCAGCGAGGCAATCTTCTCGGACAGGATAACGCGAAGCGTCTCGTCGAGCTCCTTGGGCCGCTTATAAGTCTGCATCGCGATTCTAAACAAAAAGAACAACGGTTAGCATTTCAATTGCAAACAGACAACCGGACTCGCTGAGCTGTCCCAATGACGGCATCAACGTCACACAAAATGCTCCCCGCAAACTTACGTGAACTTGTCATCCATCAATTTGTCATATTTCTGCTGCGCTGCCTTCCACTGCTTGAGGGGCTCGGTAATGTTCCTGTCGCATTTTTCATAATGCTCCGGCTCGTGAGATCCCGAGAATCCGGGGATGTTGGGCAGCTTGGACATGTCGATGTCGGGCAGCTTGACGTCTGGCAGCTTCAAGTCGTTGAGCTTCGCGGGCGGCCCGAGCCGGACAAGAATGACAATGACGCTGGCCAGAACAAAAGCAGCGGCCACGAGAGTCACGACCCGTCGAGCCGCCAGAGCCCGCAGGCCGGCAATGTACTTGGCCACCATGGTAGAATCTCGCGAGGTCTGGCAAGCGACGAGAAATTGGTGATGCCGCGTCAAGGAGAGTCGGAATATCGGAATACGAGGATTTCGATTCCTTCGGTTCGTTTGATGCGCTGCAAACCTAAAGGGGCGCAGTCTTCAGGAGAATCACGTGATGATCGTCTTTGGCTATCTGACGCGATCGGCGGCCCCTGTTTTTGCCTGTTTTGGCATTTCCTGCGACGCAAACAGCAAAGTCACCAAAAATTGTTCAAGTCGCCCAATTCATTGTTTCTGACGCATTCCATGGCTGCTGCAACGCCTACCCGGGAGACGCTCAACAGGGTGCAGAGAAAATAATGAAAACTTCCATGCTGTAGAAGTCGTGATGTGACGACATGTTACTAGCAGTAGTGCTCTTCCCTTTCATTGGCGGCCGGCTGCATGATCAGCAGCAATGTCTCAGAAGTGCTGCACCGATCTGTTACACAACGCCTTAGCCAATGGTAGCAATGCACCGTCTCAAGCCAAGAAACGAGTTTGCAGGAGACGGAGAAACGATTGGAGAAAAAGCCCGACAACGGCTTCGAGCCATTGCCAAGCTTTAACTAGCAACTTAGACTCTGAAAGCCTTTCGTGGCCACAGAGAGTTGAGGTCCAACCTCCTCGTCCATATAATGTAAGCTGGTGGTAGACAGTCGACTCTCGTCTAGAACATGGAGAACCTTAGCCAGCATTGCCATTGCAGCCTTTCATCCAGCAGTTGCCTCAAAGCATTGCTACGAAAGCCCGGTATACAAATACTGGAGGAGACATCTCGAGTAGGCGAGGGGGCCTCGGCCCACAAGTAAGAAAAATATAGCTGCTTCTAGCACCACAGTCCGACACGGCGAGACACAGTCAGATTCTCCAGTTTAGTCGTGAGTATCATCTAGACGCCACCATATGGAGCATAATTTGGCCGCGTTTGTCCCCATTGGCAACGTAAATACAGTGCATAGACGGGAAGGGACTGGCCGGCGTACTCGGGGGGACGGCTGATCAACAGCAGAAGGCCTGTCAAACTGAGAAAATTCTTTCACTAGATAACCTCGGTTGCCATGGTCGCGCGACACACTGCCATCAAAGAACAATTGTTCATGCCGCCTTGCATGATTTAGTGAGAACAAGCAACAAGCGAACCCATTTGCAATGACACCTCAAAAGGCGATCGCACAACAGATTCGGGTGAGAGCGCCGAGATTGCGTACAATCAGCCCGTCTCTGTGTCGGCCAACAAAGGCCCCTGCATGGCTTTTTACGCAATTGCGCCTACATGTATGTAACTAGCAACCTCCCGCCGAGTCTACAGCAGGAGTTGAGATTCCGCTGCTTCTTCCGAGATGAAAAACGGGGGTTCAGAGGGCGGGCTAGTGAAGAAGCAGACAAGCCGCGGGCTTCTTCCACGTGTAAATCGACGAGGAAACGCCAGTAGCAGAACCAGAGCGCGCTGCATAACCAGGCCTGCCAGGTTGCATTGCTAGCTTCCGAGGGCTGTGACAAGGGGCCCCCTCCAGATTGTCTCGCAATGCTTCCCTGCATCGCATAGGGCTCTAGAAAACCCACCCGCCACCCTGTAAGCATGGAGACATATCTGACTTGTTCACTGATTCTCGGCGTCAAGAGCAGGGCACGGACGCCCAGGCCAGATCTGCTAGACTCCCTGTAGGTAGGCTTCGATTTGCTACTGTATGTGCTGTACTCGTACTCTACTGCGGACATGTGCTTTTGCAGGGGAAGAAACGCCGTGCCGCCTATGTTGTTTTAACGAGCCACGGCTTGCAGGCAGGCGGAGCGGGCTTGCGCGTAGAAGACGGAGCGTCGATGGATTCGGCATCGACTGCGCTCTTGCAGCCACTGGACTCTTGGGAAAGCTGCAGCCGGATGCCCAGCTAGGAAGGCAAGCCAGTTCGTGCCATGCCCCATTCCGCGAGGGACGGCACAAACCCTCTCAAAGACACAAACTTGGTGAGTTGTGGCTGGCGGTAAAATGTGTTAGTAGCTTGGCTTGATTTCACACACTCACATGTCGACGCCTCCTTAGTCTAATGGGCCGTGAAGCCAGAGCTAGCACTGGGTAAATTCGAGATAGGTGAAATGCTAATTCAAATCACAGCGATGGCACATGAAAAAAGACGGAATCACACCCCACAACCCGATCCATGTCAGCAAAAAGGGCGTCGTGGAGAGGCGAGAGAGGCGATGCTGCTTGGGGCCCCGAGGTGAAGCAAAGTCTGCAAAAGGGGGCGAAGCGGGCGTTGGTAAATTGGACGGCCAAGAAGTTCTCTCGGTGCAATGTTTGTTCCCGCTTCAGTCTTGTCAATGTGAAACTCGGTACGGCAGCTTCAGCTTGGCGACACCCATGTACTGCAGTCGTAGTCGTTCTCTGGGGTACTGGATGATTCACATCGATAAGAGTTCCAATGTTGAGTGTTGGACATACCTCCGTAGAGAGGCGGGAAGGAAGAAGCCTAGTAAAGCCCTTGCCACCTTTTTGTGGCCACAATGGGCGCCCCAACTTGCCGGAGACTGAATCTTGTCACGTAATAAGAGCTACCTACTTCATAGATGAACCTTCATCCCTTCTCCCCTTCAATGCTCCTTATAGAAAAGTGAAAAAACTTCAGCGCCTCATCCTCAACCAATGTGTCAAGTCTTTTCAGTTATGCCGCTGTCAGGCCACAAAAGCTCTAGCCCTCAACGGTGGCTTCGTCTTAAAATCACCACCACTGCTAAAGCCCTTGCAATTCAGAAAGGTAAAAAGCGCCCGCTAGTGAGCATTCGCCGGCTCAACTCGTCAGTTTCTGCAACGGGGCTTTGCGCCGGTCGCAGGGCCAGACAACTGCTGCTATTTTCGAGTTCGAGTCGGCACCCTCCGCCTGTGGCCCGAACCCACAATCTTGCTCGATCGGTCCAAGGGGGCCCCAATCCGATCGCTGCAAGTGCGGTGCCAGTCATGCGATTTGCGCCTTTAGCCCTGTAGCTCCGTCCCCTGACTTGTTTCTCTTTGTCTCGAACCAAGTTTCTGGAACATGACGCTAGTTGTGGCTTTACTATACGAGCAAGAGCTGAGATGGAGGGTAGCTTTTTCGTCCCCATGCCATCCTTGGCGAAACATGAAGCAGAGACAGAATACACGGGCCAGCGGTAGATACGACCAGTACGAGGCATTGCTTGCGGTGATACCACGTTGCGGTCCCAATTACAATACCCTGAACAATATTGGTTCAGCCGCAACGCTCCCCGGACTGGACACGAGGCCTGGGTTGGGTGTCTTCTCCGGTTGCCAAGGGTCGCCTCAAGGTCCATGAACTCGTGGTTGCTTTTTCCTCTCCCTTCTCCTCTGCTACCACTTGAAGAAATACAAACTCAAGTACGAGTAGTGTCATGACACATCCATAAGACTCCATGACACAAACTCCATACACAGTACGCTTTTCAAGCATCTTCCGCGAAGCCGGAAACCATCCCGCCATTGGCCGATTCTGGTGCGGTCCTCGGTGTGGGGTTTTATACTGTATATGCTCACTGTCCGAGAGCAAGTTAGCTAGACACATCAAGCCCGTCACGCTGCGTAATTGGGCCGGCGGGCCCCTCGCTCCCTCGGGTTCCTGAGTCGTGAGCCAAGAAGGAGGAGCTCCCATACAAGTCAACGCCTCAACGCCAAACTAGTGCCACCGGCCCCATCGCTTGGTTTTCAAGGCCCATGGAGGATGTCCTCATCATGTCCAATGTTATGCGCCCATTCCGTCAAAGCTGCCGTCTAGTGCCTTCAGCTTGTTCGCTTCTTACTGGGCACACATACTCGTACTAACCGAATCGAAACTGTTCTTCGGCAGAGGGTATCAGCGGGGAGGCTTGCATAACGATTGCCCCATACATGCAACCAAAGACTCGTCTTTAACACCAGCATCTCAGCCACTCCTTGTTAACAATTTTTCTCTTTCTCGTTTTCCCCGTTTCTGTGTGGCTTCCACCGCTGAGGTGTTTGAAGATAAGATTGGATTTCCTGGCTGAGTAAAAGTCTCTCACCTCCGCCATATCCAATCATTAGTTGCAGATTCTTGGATCTGGACATCTAAACAGCCACCCACGTCCTCGATTCACTCCACAGACGGCCCATGTTCATAAGACGATGCTCAACACGATTTACCCCTAAGTCCAACATTCTTCGATAGGAAACGACCATACGTTAAAAGTCATGAAATTATGGCTATTAGCCTTTGCGGTTCTGGCTACCGCACCAAAAGCCTTTAGCCAGACCACCGGCTCGAGTCTCTCAGGTATCGAAGCTGTGGCAGAGATGCCCGCGTGTGCTGTATGTGCCCTTCCGTTGGATAGGTCCTGTACACACACAAAGTCCGCCATCTAACCTTCAATCTATAGCGCGAGTGCTTTGCTCAATCGCTTGCCGCATCGCCATGTCAGGCGACGAACACAACTTGCATATGCACGAACCCAACGCTGCAGCAGGATATGCAAGGCTGCGTCTTGAAAAGTTGCAAAACCATAGAAGCTCTGCGTAAGGCTAACAGACACGCCAAAGACGTTCAATGACTCCTAACAGTGATATAGAAACACAGAACTTGACATCGGTAGCCTGCAACCAGCCCATAAGAGACAAATCAAAACAATACATAGCCCTCAGCAACACCTTTGGCGTCTTGGCCGGCGTTTTTGTTCTTCAACGACTTGCATATAAGATCTGGGCCAGGATGGGACTGAGCGGGGATGATTGGATGGCTTTGGCGACTATTTTCGTGGGTATCCCGAGTACCACCATCAGCGCTCACGGAGTGACGAAACCTGGACTTGGCCGTGATATCTGGACGCTGCGGCCTACGGATATTACTAGATTTGGTCTCTTCTTCTGGATTTTGGAATGGAGCTATTTCGCAGAAGTCTCCATGCTCAAGCTCTCCGTCCTACTCTTCTATATTCGCATCTTCCCGAGCCCTGGGGTACGTCGCCTGCTCTGGGGAACCTTTATTTTCGTCACACTTTACGGTATCGCGTTTGTCCTGGTTGCTATATTCCAATGCACGCCTGTTAAATTTTACTGGGAAAAATGGGATGGGTT
This sequence comes from Trichoderma breve, assembly GCF_028502605.1. NCBI lineage: Eukaryota > Fungi > Ascomycota > Sordariomycetes > Hypocreales > Hypocreaceae > Trichoderma > Trichoderma breve. The sequence continues at coordinate 4,466,016 of NC_079233.1, forward strand.
ACACCAAGGCACATGCTTGGATATAAACGCCATTGCCTGGACGAATGCTGCCATCAGCATAGCGACTGACATTTGGATTTTGGCCATTCCACTGTGGCAGCTCAAAAGTCTCAATTTGGACTGGAGGCGCAAGCTTGGTGTTGGAGTCATGTTTTGCGTTGGTGCTTTGTAAGTTGCGAACCCCCTTTTCCCTCTATTAGCGATCCTGCCTGCTCACCGTGTTGCTAGTGTCACCGTCGTGAGCATATTGCGTCTCAGGTCTCTTATTCAATTCGGTACCGATAGCTTGAATCCCACGTGGGATTTTTACGATGTCAGCGTTTGGTCAGTTGTGGAGATTAATACCGGGCTGATCTGTATCTGCTTGCCCTCCCTCCGTCTTCTGCTGGTCCGCATCTTTCCCAAGCTACAGGGCACAACGGAACGATATTATGGAAAGAACTCGAAACGAAACCGAACGGCAAGCAACAAACGGGCAAGCCGACTTCCCCTGGGACATAGCGCTGGTTCGCATGTGGACAGATCGCAGCCTCGTCCCGATATCGAAAGCAATCAAATTGCGTATCACACGTCATACACGGTTGAGTATGGCGACAACGACACGGTTCAACTGGTAAACATGAATGATAAGTTCAGCGCTCGGTCAGACGTCAGATCTGAAGTATCATGACACGATTATGACTGAGGCTGTCTTTTCTTTTGTACTTGCTTTTTTTATTTAATGAGTATGGGACGGGAGGGGAATACCTGGGCTTGGCGACTTCAAAATGTTTAGACTATCTACATCTATTCACAGAGGAATATTCATCACATCATATGTGTGGTGGCTTTTAGACCCCACTACCTTGATGGTAGCTCACGACAAAGTATATAAATTGATGATTTATGATATTACATATTATACAAGTGTCTTTTATCCTGCGTAATGAAATGGGGAGCAACCACATATCGAATAAGACCTGATGGAAAATAGAACAGCGGATTCGGAATATATGGGAGATACCAATGGATCAGCGCACGTTTCCATAGTGATTCCTTCCTTCGTATCTCTCTTATTGGCGTTTTACATGATAACGCCAAGTTTTCAACTGACTCGCAAGATCGTCGGGACTAGGTAGACTCGCGTGGTTCGCGCGTGCGCCAATGTAGACGCCAACGCATTTCTCCACCTCAGCTGTAGGCGATCAGGGTCTGAGAACTATGTACTAAGTAAATAATGGTATAATTGAAGCACCATGAACACTATAGTTGAGCCGATCTCATGCATGATGGAGGCTGTAACATTGAGCACGAAGGCAGCAGTTTAAGAATTACGGCTATGAGCTACTAGGAAAGATGAGACCACGTATGTGGTGAAACGGAAGATGAAAAAAGGGACTCCAAATTAAGGAGCGAATCTCTGAAATTGTGGGTATGCTCTACCAATGGTCTCTCTCGCAATTGACAAAATAGACAACTGGTGGTTAAGAATTCATTACATGGCTGCTTCATTTATGCGGCCGTGACGCTGCCAAATTTGCTCTGCCATTCCTCGTTCACGTCCCGATAGTCCTCTGCACCGTAGGGGCTCGTTATCTCGGTGAGCAGCCCCTTCGGTTTGCGAAGGGGATTTAGGCCGAGGTCCTTCTGCAGCAGGTCGAGATAGTACACGGCGTCGAAGATGGTGGTCGGGGACTTTGTTTCAGCAGGGTAGCGCCACTTGCCAAAGCGATTGTGAAGCATCGTCTCATATCGCAGCTTGGCCATGGCGTCTTTGTCGTCGACGGCTTGGGATGGATCGTTGACGAGAAGACGCCGGAAATACGCACCGATCCAGAGGCCCTGGAGGTGTGCGGTTAGTGTGTTGCTGAAGTTGCTGACGAAGCCGCAGAAGGCGATGTCGCGAGGTCGGAGGAAGCGTTCCGATGGTGGTACGAGGAAGTGGTACAGCATGAAGGGAGTTTGAGGGGTATATGGCGTCATGGACTCGTTGCTGGAGATGCCCTTTTGCTTGGTTAGGGGGATGTAGTTTTTGTTCCAGACGGGTTGGTCTGCGAGTCTGGGGAAGCGCTTCACGATTTCCTTGTCGGCGCGTCTGATGAGATCCTGCTGGTTGGCGAGATCCTCTGGGGGAGCCTCTGTGTCGATTTCATGCGGCATCCCAAGTTCCTTTTCGATACCTTCAGGAAGAAACTTGATAGGGGGGGAGCCGATCCAGCCTGTGTTGGAGATTAAAGCGTCTGATTCGAATGAGGTGCCGTCGGCGAGATGGACTTTGCCGGGACTCAGGTGATCAATCTCGCCGAGGTGAATCTTGATCTTGCCGTTCCGGACGAGCTCGAAAAAGTCGGTGTCGTAGTTGAGAATGCTGAAGCTGGCTGCGGTGAACATGGCTGGGGTCCATGGCTTCAGCTTCGCCATCTCAGGATGCGAATCATATGCATTGAGACTCATGACATCGCCACCGAGGACTGCCCAGAAGGCATTCACGATGAGGCGGCCGATAAAAGTGCCGTGGAGGAAGCGCTGGATACCGGTGTAGCCAGCAGCACCGCTGTAGACACAGGGACTGAACCATGTGAGGAAGCGCATATCTGCAAAGTAGTTAGCTACCTGAGCGGTATCCATGATGAGGACGATACATACTCGCAAGCTTCTCAATCCATTTCTTGAATGGAGTTACATACGATGGGGCCATCCAACAGGGACCGTGGCCAGTTGCTATACATTTACCAAGTCAGTACTTGAGGTTTCATCCAGTTCTCATCTTCGCCAATGTAGGAGATATGGAGAGTAGGAGGAATAAAAAGAAAGAGGCCAACGAACATCTAATGACCCAATTCACTTCCACGCCGGCGGTAGCGTAGCTGTAAGCGGCATCCCAGCCAAACTTTGTTCCTCCAAATACAGTGACTGCTTTGGAAGTCTTGAGGGTGTCTCGGTTCTGTTTAAAGAATTTGCTGTGGAAAATCTTGCCTCCGAAATCTTCCTGGCCGTCAAAGTGAGGCATGAAGGGCCTTGAAGTTAGACCGGTGGCGACAATGAGGCGCTTGGCAAAGACCTTGGACTCTTGACCTTCGTGGTTGACAATGGTCAGGGTCCAGCCGCCTTCTGGAGTATCGTTGTGTTCAGCGACGGTGATCTTGGTTTGAAGACGAATTAAGCCTCCGAGGTTGAAATTGTCCACGTAGGCCTTGAGATATGCATTGGTGACCTCTCCGGGAATGTATTGTTCAGGCTTTACTTGGAATTTGCTGGGATCCATGGGGAAATCCGGATACTCGTACGTCCCCAAGAGGTTGTTGCTCTTCACATCTGGATACAATCGCTCGTCGGCCCATGTACCGCCGACGCTGGACTGAGGATCAAATACCACGAGAGAGTCATCTGGGTGGACGATGCGGTATTGCTTCGCGGCGGCCAGTCCGTACCATCCTAAGGTCAAAGACAATTAGCATATTGGCCGTTTCTTCTTCTTTTCTTTTTGCAAAGGTGCGACACAGCTAGAGACGCAGGAGAAGAAAAAGAGCGACCATTAAATGGATAGAAAAGGAAATCTGACGCGAGGAAATGAGAACTTACCGGCGCCAGCCACGACACAGTCAATCGTCTCCATTGTCGGATTCGGTTGCTGAAGCAGACTACCTCAGTCTTGCTTTTTTCCACGTTTCTTTTTCGTTCCAGTCTCCTCTTTGGCCACCACTACGATGGGGAGTCATGTTGATCAAATACTGGGAACCAGGTAGCACTCAACCAGCAGGGGGGCTTGTCGCACTTGTAAACCAACCCCATTATCGCTTAGAACCTGGGATGATTTTCGAGCTTACGGAGGACAAGTACGTCCTCACTAGGCCGAGGATGACGAAGTGTTGCACATCCAATAACCCGGATGAAGCAACCTGCAGGCCTGTGACCCGCATGTGCATACGGTTTGCTGATTAGGGCCAGACGCGGGAATCCTTCAGCACACATTGTAGAAAAAATTGAAGAGGGTAGTGAGTCAATTGGGCACTTCTGGGTCTTTGAGCTAACGATAGGGCTTAGATCAGATTCGACGAGACAAAATAAATAAACCACCTGATAAGTGCTATGAAATCGGCTTTTGACAATTACGATGAAGGTAAGCTTGAACTTTCTTTTTATGGAGACTGAACTTGCGGGATTCATGCCATCCGCGGCACAGGAGTTGAGCTCCCCTTACGCTAATAACGGTTGTGGAGCTTCGATGCAACTCGACCACTTTGAGACGGCCATGATGGGCCCCCGGCTATCATTGGCACCGTTTGGGTTGTATAGACCCTTGCCATGGCAGGGAACCTGACAAGACGTTGCCAAGATGACCCGGACGAGTATGTATCCTATCAAACGGCATGATCATCCGTCCATTTCTGGTAAAGAAAACCCCCTGGCCACGGGAAGCTTCCATGTACGAGTCCTTGTGTATCGGGAGAGGGCCGATGAGGATGAAATATGATGAAAGGGCCTCGCACTTTTATCGACTTATGTCAGTGGGTTGAATGATGCTTGAGTGTTGAACAAGCACATGCCAGAGCCCAAACACTTCTCCGGGAGTCTTGTATGAGCAAAAACACGCCACTGCTGCTCGGCACATCATGTCATCTCCTCCGCCAGATCCGGCTGCGCTGGCTGCAGCTGCTGAAGCTTTTCACCAATTCACAGTTGAGGCTTTCACTCTCTTGGCAGTTGGTATAGCCATCACCGTGCTCAGGACGTTTGCTCGCGTTAGGTTTGCTGGTTGGCGAGGCCTGAGCGGCGATGACTATCTTGCATGGGTGGCTATCCTCTTCTACATTGCCGAGACTTGTCTGGCATATAGTGTTGGAAATGCGGCCAACGGACTTGCGAATAATAACATGACGGATGAGCAGCGGGCTGCGTTGTCGCCAGATGATCCGGAGTATCATTTGAGGTAGGCAACTCGAGGGGAGGATAGGGGTACTGTCTATGCTGACACGATTGACAGAGTACTGGGATCCAAGATCCAGATTGCGGGATGGTCGACATATTCGACGCTTCTTTGGACACTCAAGACGTCGTTGCTGATATTTTACATCAGATTAACGGTACGCTTGTCCTTACTGATCGGTATTCTCCATGCAAACACTTTTCTGATCATAACCCTTGACTAGGACGGATTGGCCAAGCATTACCGCGTTCGAATCTATATAGGCTTCGCTTTCCTTGCAGCCAGCTACATTGTCGTGGCGCTGAATCTTTACCTTTCATGTCGACCTTTCCACAAGCTTTGGCAGATATATCCTGATCCTGGAAGTCAGTGGTCTCTGACCCCTATTTCCTCCTCAGCCTTAGGCTAATTATGGTACTTAGACGTCTGCCAACCTGCCGTTTCTAACCAGATTATCTGGGTCTATTGGGCATTCAATGTGACGACCGATCTATACATCATATCGATTCCGCTGCCCATGCTCTGGACAACTACTCTGAAGCCTTGGAGGAAAATAGGACTTATTTTTCTCTTTAGCGGCGGAATCTTCGTCGTCGTTTGCGCCACTCTTCGTTGTGCGCTTATCGTGTTGGTATGCTGTCTATACTATCTATGGCATAAAGAGTCGAAGCTAATGTAAAGCAATCTAGGATACGGCCAATGGTGCACAGCTAGCTGGATCTTGGGCTGTAAGAGAAACCTTTGTCGCAGTCGTCACCTCCAATCTGCCTATGCTCGTTCCTTTGCTCAAGACATTGCTTGGCCCTCTTATTGGATCCATTCTTTCTTCGAGGCGTTCAACGCAAAAGCTGGAAGATGCAACACCGAAAGACCTCGTTACCTTTGGTGGAAGCTCCAAGAGCTGGCGTGGTCGGGGTCCCCCAACTGCCAACCCAATTACCAACTTCACGATAAATGAAAGCGAGGAACACATTGTGGAAAATGTCAACATGCAGGACCTCAAAGTATGGAGCGACGGCCACGACGAAAGCCAGCAATTGGGAACTAATGACGACAATAGGAACATTCGGAAACACGTCGAGATTGACATTGTGAGCGTGGATCACCGCCTTTCGCAGAAGCAAATGTCTCCCGATGAGCATGCTAGGAGGCTCCGGGGAGGGTTTCCATTTCCTGAAAGCAGTTAACGAGAATACCATGGCATGATACCCTTTTCGATTAGACTATTCTTTATTATAATTCCTTTTTTTTTTGCGGGATCTTTTGTAGGGCCAAGTCTTAGCGTATGCGTAGCAAGTCTCCAAGTTTATACAGGGCGGGGTTTATCACAAGTCAAAAGCTATCAGTCATTTATGCAGCCCTTTAGCACCTCTGGTTCATTGGATATCGGCACTTTGCTTTGCTTTTTTTCTTCCTCGGCAATGAGCGCTAGCAAGGAAGGATTTGCATTGAGACGTAAGACGGGCTGCTAATTGACGTGTCTTTGCTTTTTGTTTTCAACTTGTAACCTTGGCGAAACTAGCTTCGACTTAAGGTGAATCCTGATGAGTCGAAAATTGCCGCAGTTTGACAATGGGGAACAAGTGTCACGTAAAAGTCTTCTATTTCTATATTTGTTTACCTGTAGTGATGATGGAATGATATGTGACGTACAAGTCTATACGGACCACTTCCTCCACATTGCCCTTCGCCATTCCTTCGCCCCAAGAAATCGGAGACTTTGCGTACCCCTATTTTTCTATCTTTGCAGTATACATGAAAAGCACGTGCAATTGCACCCGGAAATCCCCGCCAAAGAGAAACTTTCTACATTTTAAAGCTCGTATCATGCGGACCTCCGGGAACGATCAGTGGAGATGATTCGCGTACAGAAGTGGCTAGCCAAGAGAGCCAAGACAGCTATCAAACACTCCCCACAAGCAATCGGACATAATCCGATAATCCGGACGAACGTTTGGAAAGTAGGCGAGGTGCACTTTCACATGATCAACCTCAATAGCTGGCTATAAAGGGAACCCATGGGTGTTTGGTTCGGGTTTATATCTGCCTTCGCGAAGTGTTCAAGGTACCTAGCAGCTCATTTATTTTCAGGGTTTATTTTTACGTGCAACCGTTATTTACAAGTATGTCACTGGCGAAAGAAGTAAGATTCGCGATTAGACGACCGTATACGACCAGGAATTGCAAACGGCCCGTTGCCTCAGTGCCTACCCAAATTTGTACAGATCATCAGACACGGTTCCCCTTGCTTCTTCTCCAGGAGAAGAAATTTCCCCTTTAGCAAAAACTTTCCTCTTTCCGTGTACGGTATAAGAAGAGGATTGAGTTTAACATGGGTGCATATACACCGAACAACACGACTGATTCTGTAATGCCATCACAACGGGTGCAACATGGATTCATCCATCTAGTTCATCAACACACCCATAGGATTTCGTAGTGGAATTCTCCATGAACACCAGTTCCATCAATTTGTTTTCCTCTTCACAATTATTCTATAATTGATGGTATGCCAACATTCGCGTTGAGTTCCTGAACTTACGGACTATGCGGACTTCCGGCTCTACGAGGTATCGAAGAGCGCATACTCAAATATCCCTGCCCCTACCCTGTCTGTACAGGGAGTGCGGATAAAGAGGCATAATGATCCGCCAATAATAAGAGATCCCTACTGAACTTGACACCGAGCATATGCAAGCACGGTATTCGCGTACACCGGTATGCGAAGATCGAAGGAAGAGCCGATCTTTAGTGACCGGTCGGTAAATAAAAGACATGCGGCGGGACACTAATTCGAGTTCCCCGGTAGACTAAAAGAAGTGTGCTCAACTTTCACATGAAAGAAATAAAAGTTGATCGGTATCAACATAATACATTCGAACGGATAATAAAACGCCTGGCATTCACCTGCTCACAGCCATTGGCGCCGGCAGAGGGCTTGGAGCCATTTCCAAGCTCGCACAGATGGGGCGATTTTTGCGGTAATTAATACGTGCAGACATTTTCTTCTCTCTACTGAGTTATTCGTACATGGAAGTTCCTTACGTGCCCCTGGAAAGTCATACCGGGATTACCAGGGGATAGTACTTCGTAAGAATGAGTAAACACCGATGCTCGGTAAGCTATATATATTTCCGCAGTATGCATATCCTCGGCATTTCTAGCTCGTTTTTGGATGAATAGACGAACCTCGTAGAATTATCTTCTCATCCTAAAGCCCCATAGTGAATCTTCAGTAGTAGTTGCCCGATTCAGTTATCGCTACTTGACCTGAAGGCTCCTGTAGAATTAACTGCATTTGCGCAGGCGGTTTCAACTATTTGAGTAACATTGATTCGCTAACGAACGGCTTTATTAAGAAGTCCTCTATCGAAGGGGTTTACGCACTTTACTTAACTTCACCTCGTGCCATCGCGAATTCTCATATGCCGATACAACAGTGAGCGCTTACCTCAAAGCTTTCTAGTCCCGGCACCGGGGACAAGCATAAATTGCGCCACAACGGCAAGGTGACTGGAGGGTCTGTTCCGAAGGCTACTGCTTTGAGAGCAATGTGTTTCTATGTACCTCATCCTGCGTGTGTAGAATTTTCTAGCGGCTAATCAAAGACACTTGCAAGTAATACTCCAACAGACAATGTCGCAGACCTCCAATGAAGGCTGGTAGAGGCGCAGTTCTGGAAAGTTCACTACAAGTTGTTACCAAGATTCGGAATTTACCTACTTAGGGCTATGGCGATTCGCTTGATTGAGTTGCCTCCTGAGATCAGCTGCAAGGTTGTATACAGTGAGACCAAAATCGCTTGCGTGTGCCAAGAGTCCCTGTAGTCTACATTTGCGACCTATACAGTCCTACAGCGGTGCTTAAATAACAGATGGAGAAAAGAAATTCGCAGAACAATTTCCACAGAGCTTCTTCTAAAAGTATTGTAGAGAGAGAAAAAAGGCCTCTAGACACCTATTAGAGTCCATACTCTGTATGGCAATGGCCATTGGCCGTGGCGAGTTAATCGGGCTTCGGTTTAAATCACGGGCCAAGCTTATGTCGACTCCGCATTCAATCGCCGATCGCGGCTCGAAACAAGGCTGCGGACTGTGTCTCTTCAGCATCCAGTTCATAAAGGCAACAATAGAAAGAGAAACAAACCCACCATAATAGACATCAAAGTATCTAAAGATTCATCAATTGAAAACGTCGAGATGTCTACCACAACAACTGTCCAAGTTGAAACGCCACCGGCCGTAGAGAGCATCGAACTCCGGCATCTCGGCCCCGGCGCTTCAACCAGCCGCCGAGTCAGCGCCGAGTCCAAGGAGGCATCACACGTGGAGGCGGCACCGCACGTTTCAGACGGCCATGACGGGGGTGAACCGCCGCCGGGTGCTCTTGCGGAGACTGAGAGGTGGAATCGGCCTGTTAAGAACATTGGCCGGCTTGCGTTTGCGTTTGTGTCGTTTGCTATTGCGGGGATGAATGATGCTGCAGTTGGCGTAAGCGAATCTCTGTCTCTTTCTGTTACCCTTTGCAGAATACGATGATACTAATAAGTGGCATATTGCTATCTATCTAGGCTTTAATCCCATATGTAAGTGACTACGCCGCTCAGCATTTATTTTTGGCATTTTGCACATTGGTCTCACTCTCATTCTACCTCGATAGCTCGAAGAGTACTACAACCTCAGTTATACTGTTATATCCTTAATCTTCCTCACACCTTTTGTTGGCTACTCTATCGCCGCCTTCACCAATGCCCGCATCCACGTCCTCCTTGGCCAGAGAGGTGTGGCCATTATGGCACCTATCTGCCATCTCATCACGTTTGCTGTCCTTGCTTCGCATCCTCCATATCCTGCTCTTGTTGTGTGCAATGCCATCAGCGGATTTGGAAATGGTCTGACGGATGCTTGTTTTTGTGCCTGGGTCGGCAACATGGACAAAGCGAATACAATTCAGGGTTTCCTGCATTCGTGCTATTCGCTCGGTGCATTGTTCTCACCGCTGATAGCTACCTCGATGGTCGTTAAGGGTGGTTTGCCATGGTATACCTTTTATTATCTCATGGTGAGTCCCTCACAGATGCAAGAAGAACTTTGAGCATCAAAACTAATTGGTTACTTTCCCATCAAGATTGGTATGTCTGGTCTGGAATTTGCTGGGCTTGTCATGGTCTTCTGGGACAAGACTGGCGCTGTATATCGAGAAGAGCATGCACGCGAGAATGCGGATGCTGGAACTGCTGGCGCAGGCACTCGTGAGGCAATGAAGTCGAAAGTCACCTGGCTTTGCGCACTCTTCTTCTTTGCCTATATGGGTGTGGAAGGTAAGTTATACATGCCTATACTCGATGATATCTTATACCATAGCACATGCTAACGTATACCTATTATATAGTTGGTCTCGGAGGTTGGGTCGTCACCTTCATGCTCCGAGTGCGTCATGCTTCGGCATATGCATCTGGAATTTCAGGCTCAGGCTTCTGGGCGGGTATGGCGCTTGGCCGTGCTGTCCTGGGATTCGTGACAGAGCGATTTGGCGAAAGGCTTTGCCTATCCATTTATCTTGGCATCTGTCTCGGGCTCCAGTTGCTATTCTGGCTTGTCCCCCAGTTTGTCGTTTCTGCCGTCGCCGTCGCCTTTCTGGGTTTCTTCCTTGGCCCGATGTTCCCTGGAGCTGTCATGGTAACCGCCAAGCTTCTGCCAAAACGCATCCATGTCAGCGCCATTGGGTTTGCCATGGCTATGGGAGGCACAGGAGGCACGGTATTTCCTTTCATAATTGGTGCTATTGCGTCTCACAAGGGTGTTTCCGTCTTGCAGCCCATTATTCTGGCACTCATTGCTGTGATTGCCGCAGTTTGGTTGAGTTTTCCCCGTATTCAGAAGCGGGACTGAGGTGAACCATGGAATACTCGATAATCCAACCATGTGCAGTCCTGAACAGTGCGGAAGTGAGTGTTTGGCATAGTTGTCTTCCTTTTTCTCATCTCAACTCACTCAATTAAACAGGCTAGTGTGCACTAAATTCAATGACAACTGACCAACTTCTCATCTTTTGATGAATTTTATCACCAGAGTATGAAGTAGATGCTCATAAACTACAATTATATAAGCTGTACCCGGTGCCTTGACAATCTCGGGAAATTTTGTAACAAATTATGTAGTTCTTGTAAGTCGCAAAGTCGTGACAAATGATGCAATTCTGGGGAAAGTTGACTTAGCGTCATGTGATCGCAATTAGAGCCAATTTCTAATCATTGTGCTCTGAAACTCAGCACTTGCGAGGTTAAAAAATTATAAACTCCAAACCGCAAGCTCTGGCTTTTCTTACCAATTCATCTCAACTTTACTCATATTCTGTAGCTTTCTGAGCTATTTGCAGTCCGATAGTCACGCAAGCCTTCAAAATGCCTATCATCAACGCTGATGCTCCGCCCTCAACCACCGACACGCACTACGTCGTCTACTTTGCGTCTGGTGAGCCGTCCTGGTGTCCTGACTGTCGAAATGCTCTCCCGGCTCTCCAGAGTGTCTTTGGAGCAGACTCAGCGCCTTCAGCAACTCTCATTCTCGCCGGTACCCGAGAGGAGTGGAGGACTCCAAGCAACAAGTGGCGCGGTGCGCCCTACAACATCAACTGTCTCCCGACCATCGTAAGGGTTGAAAACGTAAGTTGGCAGGGTTTCAAATATCTTGATTACGGATAGCTAATACTGGAAATGATAGGGACAGGAGGTTGCACGCCTTGGAGATGTTGAGGGTCAGCAGGAGTCGGCTTTAAGAAAACTGATTGCTTAAAGAGGGCACTCGGCAAAGGGCTACGTTATCTCAAGCAATAATAAATTTGCATTCTAATAATCGACTCATCTGTCTCCTAGCCATAAATCAGGCCACAATTGACTAATTCATGGTGCTCTCTGCTGATGGACTGATGGGAATTTCCTGAGTAACACAGTGAACACCACCACCAAGTCGAGGCAGTTCATCAATCAGAACGGGATAAATCCTCCTCTCCTCGCCAAAAAGCATTTGGGCTACCCTAATGGCCGCCGCATCATGAGCTGGATCACCGAATTGAGGGAGGATGATACCTCCATTGACCAACAGATAATTGACGTAGTTCCTCACCGCGCGGTTATCCTCAAAGCCGCCGCCCTCAAACAAGCTTTCATCAGGCTCTTCCACTTCAATAATCTCGAATGGACGACCTTTTGCATCAGTGGCGTTGCTCAAAATCTCAAGAGCCTCTTCGTAGACGGTAGTCCATTCAGTTAGCTTCTCCTCATTGGCTTTGCTTAGTAGTAGCACGCCCGGCCGCACAAATCGAACGAGGGCGTCGATATGGCAGTCCGTCGAGTCTATGCCCTTCCTTCCAGGGATCCAGAGAACCTTTTCGATGCCCAGACAGCGTTTGAGCTCAGTCTCAATATCTTCACGAGACTTTCCCGGGTTTCTGTTATCATTGATGATTGAACTTTCCGTAATCAAGAGAGTGCCTTCACCATCAGTCTCAAGTGATCCACCTTCAGTGACAATGGATGTCTCAATTCGTTCGATGTTATAGTCTTTTAGGAATGTCTTTGCAAATGTAACAGTTGTAGGCGTGGGATGTTTGTTGCCCCAACCATTAAAGTTCCAGTCAACACCGACGATACTGGCCTTCCCATTGGTTGGCTCTTTGACAACAAATGTAGGGGCAAAGTCCCTCAGCCAGACGTCCATGCTATCACCTTCAATTTTGTGGAGCTGAATATTGAAAGGCGTTTCAATGTCGTTGAAATACGACTCTGCTTCTTCATAACGCTCACTGCCAACAGCTAGAATGACACTTTGGAAGTGGGCAACAGCTTGTGCAATTGATGACACTTCTTGTGTTGCCCTGGCCAATCTTTCAGGATAATCTTTGTAAGTACCCTCCAGGCCAGGCCAGCCTAGAATCGTCTTGCTTTGCGGATGCCATTCCGCAAGGCGTCGAAGACTAAAGTCAGTCATGTTTGGATGATTGGTTGATGGGTAGAAAATAGACGAGTGTGTAAGGTAGGCGTTAGGAAAGTAGGGGTAAAAAGGATTGAATTGAAGTTCAGATTCCTCTGCTCTCTGGCTGGATTAAAGAGGCATATTTATAGAAGTTGCCTTGAGTCGGTCTGACCTCATATCCAACATCAGTATTATTCAGAAGAGGAGTCTTCGTAGTCCCTTGCAGTGTTAGTGTTGCGGTAGCATCGAATCAATCCACTTTGATCGAAGATTTGCCTCGAACACAGCATAAATACGGGTGCTATCTTAGCATAGTAATTGTCAAAATTACGTGATACTGCATTTATTGGATAAATATTGAACTTGTGATGTCACGGGTGCACAAAGATGTTACACAGAAATGTGTTTGGAGGGATAACGTGCAGCCAGGTCAGTGCACGGTTGTTTATGAGGCCAAAGTCCGAGTTCTGGAGTTTGCACAGCTGAGTAGATGGGTGATTGATCATAGAATGATCGAAAGAGATGGTGTAAATTTGCATTGAAGTATAGAAGAACAGCGGTCCGAAGGGTGTTACGGCTTTTTGGCTGGCTTTAACTGCCAACATGAGGAAAATTGCATATCGCAGCCAACCACAAGCATTCGCGTAGATTTGAAGGCATAGAATAATGTAAAAGTCGAAATGTTTTGTAGCTGACGAGCGGGGAATGTTATATTAGCGTCCAAAGGAGTCGAACTGGGAAAAAGAAATAGGTTGTCGAATATTAATATTGACTGATGAGAGGATGAATCATAGGTCCACCGCCGTCTAATAAGCTAGAAGGTTTCGATACGAGTTAGATGGTCCGAATAGCTATTCAAGTATTCTGTGCGTATCTACCAGAGATGCAAGTCTTTTCCAAGGTACCGTCTTAGAGCATAGTCTGCTCATTGCCAGCACTTTCTGCTAGATTATCCCTTACAGCCTCAAATTTAGTGAACCACTCCTGGGTTCTCGTATTTTTCCTTTGAAGAATATCCCCCGCCTCAGCTATGTACTTGTCGCATAGCGCCCGTGCTTCTGAAACTCTATCGTTGGAGGCCAGAAATGAGATGAGATTATATGCTGTTATGAGTGTTTCGTTGTGGGCTAGCCCAAGAACTTCACTTTTATTCCTCAAGCTGCGCCTGTAAAGAGAGATGGCTTCGTCGACCTTTTCGTCATCTTGACTGAGCATATAAGCCACATTATGTTCCGCGACGAGGGTATCCGGATGGAGGTGCCCAAGCAGTTCTCTCTTGAGCTCGTAGGTCTTTAGCGCCATCTGTTCTGCTTCCTCAGTCTTACCCTGTTCGTCGAGAACTGAGGCAAGATGCGCCATACAGTTCAAGGTGTCGTTATGTTTAAGTCCAAGAACCTGTTCGCTGCGGGCCAGAGCTTCACGCTGCATCTTCTCTGACTCTGCGTAATCCCCAGTCAAAAGAATAGCTGTAGCAAGGTCGCTCAAACTATCGATTGTCATAGGATCGTCTTCTCCGAGGATCTCGCGCCGGTATTCCACGACTTGTTTAAGAACTGGAAGGCCCAGAAGGTCCTGATCAAAAGTGGCGAGAGTCCAGCCCAGCAACCCCATACTAACCAATGTGTCAACATGCTTTTCACCCAAATGCTGGTAATTTATTTCAAAAGATTCTTTGAACCTTGAACGTGCTTCATCATAGTTTCCATTCCAGTGGATAAATCTCCCAGTGGAGGCCAGTAACTTTGCTCTCATGATCTCGAAATCCTTTGTGGTCGTCTTGAACTGATACTGTAGGATCCACTCAGCATGAGGAAGCAAAATTTCTCCAAGCTTGAAATAATCCGACTTTGGTTGCGATGATGGCGCAGGGAATTGGGACGTGATAGACTTCAATGCCTGGAAAGCCCACTTGTCTACATCCTCAGGGTTCTCCTCTTCTAACCACCACCTTGTTGCCAGCTGCACAAGGCGATGTGTGCTAAACACCGAGTCGTTCTCATCAATAATCGAGAAGGCTTTTAAGAGTTCGGTAGCTTCCTGGAGGTGGGAACTTTCTCCTGGTTTGTCTGCATCCTGCAAGAGAATGGCGGGGATTCCATGATGTTGAAAGAAGTTGATTAGACATAACAAGTCCGCTGCGTTTCGATTTGAGTTCCGTATCGCTTCAAAAGAAAGTTTCCAGGTTTTTGCGACAGATTCTGGAGTATCTTCCGGTCGTTGTTGATCAGAAAACTCATGGTTGGGTAATGTTGACTTGGCAGCGCTATTCCTGCGGTATTGCTCTAGGTACTTTTGAATGGTCATTTGCTCTTTTACCATGAAGGCAACTGCCTGGGTGATAGCGAGGGGAGTATAGTCAAGTTCTTCAAGCAGCCTAAAGATGGTATTTTCGGGCTCGGTGTTTCCCAATTGCTTCTTTACCAACTCTAGTCCTTCTGTTTTGCCCAATTCGTGAATCACGATTGGCTTTGTAGGATTCGCCAGATCAGAAGCCATCTTGCGGCTCCTCGTAGTAAACAGTATAGACCCAGTTTGGCAGTTCGGGATGCACTCTGAAGGAGTTTTGCCGATTGACATCTGTTCGCGAAAAAAAGTATCCTCGTCGTCCACGTTATCAATGACCATAAGCCACGGGCCTACATGTTCCACTTCAAGCCAATCCTTTAAAAGCAGGGCCGCGTCAGATTTGGCGCCATCCGGAGCGCTTATGTTGCATTCACTCGCAATCCGGCTGAGAGATTCCTCAAAACGAGCAACCGTGGCTGCATTTACCCAGAAAACGGAGCACTTAGCATCTTTATTACGCCTTCGAAAGCAGTATTCTAATGCCACTTGAGATTTTCTGGAGATTATGTTAGGAAAGCATGATCGCAATTACATAAATAGGAAGATTCACCCGATGCCTCCAAGGCCACAAAGCGCTGCCTTCGGTTGGCTGCCGTCCTTGACTTCAAACGCTTGGTCAATTTCTGTAAATGTTTCGTTTCTTCCTACAAATGAGATGTTCCTGTCGAACGGTACCAGCCAGAAAGGGTCTGGAGACGAAGGCTGTTGCTGCTGCCACTGCTCAGCCTCGAGATTGGCTGCAGTGCTGGTATCCATGATCAATGCGACCAGGCTTTCGCAATTCTCGTGGCAAAATTTCTATCGCTCCAGTGATCTTATGCACAATTGTGCTGATAACCTATATTGGTAAGTTCTGAAGGGAAATAATGAGGAACCTGAGATCGGTGCTAGTTTTAATTTGAGGATTCTTATGTAGGATTGTGAGCCTTCCCATGGCTTCCTGCAAGGCATTTTATGGCCTTATTCCAAGCGACTAGTGGCCATACACTCTTACATTTCTGCCTGCCGAAGGCTGAACGGATTCGGATCTCATTGGCCACGCATATATGTCTTACATGCATGACTGTGGATGTAATGCCCAGAAACATGTGCGCTTGTGAAATACGAAACCCCTCTCCAGCTCAATAAGAGACATAGCCTGTTCATGTTGGTAGTATTCATGAAACAGAAAACTAATCATTGGACGAGCGTCTATTGTACCACCTAGATAGTTGAGCTAGGTTGATGCAACACCTTCTAGCACAGCACTACTCTCAATGGCTTAACGGCGACTATCCCTATGTACTCAAGCGCCATTTGGTGGGGTCATGTCGGAGGACTTGATTGAAGTAATGATAAGATAGTGTGGATTCTCTGGAATAAGCATTGCTCTTCGTCAATTTCTTCTTGTAGATATTAGTAGTTATCATGAAAGAAGGCATTGTTGTGGAACTTGATATGAGGGGAGCGCAAGTTGCACAACTTGGCTGATCAGTGGGTAAACTCCACGCTAGAATTAGTTCTCACCTCCTCACAGCCCCTCACTCAGAGAACGACTTTGATCTTTGGGTGATTCACAACGAGTTCAAGGACCGGTTTCTTCGTCTAGCAAAATAAGCAATATTCTCGAGTCGTCAGAGAGGCTGCGAATCTAGACAAAATGTCTCAACAAAAGACGGCAAGCTCAAATACGCCGTGGGTTGTTGCCATAGCAGCCGCAGCCTTTGCAATAGGCGTTGCCACATCTGATGCCGCAAAGGACGCCGTTTTCGATATCCAAGATGTAATCACGACTTACAAGGGAGGAAATACTCTTCAAGAGCTGACTGCACTACCATCGCAAGTACAAGTCGTGGATCCAGCAGGATTCGCAGTGATGCCTTCAGTACCACCAGCAAACATTGCCAATGTTACCACGGTAGATTGAACACTCTTGCCTGAATCTTAAGCGCATCATGTGTCTAATTGATGGATAGAAATTTATCCCTCCAGGATATACTATGGAAAGTCTCAAGGAGAAGCCATTTCATGTTTACCATCCAGACTTCATTCACATCTTGGGTGCAAATCCGACCCTGACACTCATTGCCGATTCAGGCACAGACCCGCTGTTCCACGAAGCCGTAGTATGGTAGGATATATGTCAACTCTTCTACTTCAGTATCACTGGCGCTCACAATGCTTTAAGGTACCCTCCTACAGATGAGGTTTTCTTTGCCCAGAGCGCCGGCCCTTTAGCAGCTGGCACAGGGTTGAAGAAATCTAGTGCCATTTTAAAAGTATCCTTGGAAGAAGCGATGGCCGTCTCGAGCGAGCGAAATGCAGTTGGTAAAGTTCAAGTTCATGTAGTTCCTACAGAACCCCAGGTCATTAACCCCAACGGTATGTCTTATTGATTGGATCATAAGTTGTATCTGTTCACAGAACAAGGCCTGCTGACGATTACTAGGAGGGACAAATTACAAGGGCACCATCTTGTTCACAGGCGAGGGAATGGGCGTAGACGTCGCTCCAGCGCTCTTTGCTGTCAATCCAGTACCGCCTTACAACACCACTAGTAAGTACCGTGCCAGCACGATCTGTCAAACATCCCTCATTATACTAATTGATGCCTCTTGTTCAGTCCTCGCCAATAATTACTTCGGTCGCCAGTTCAACTCCCTCAATGACGTCTCGGTTAACTTCAGAAACAAGCACATCTATTTTACGGACGTTGTATACGGCTATCTGCAAGACTTTCGACCAAGACCTGGCCTTCCGAACCAAGTATATCGTTTGAACCCTGATACTAGGGCTGTTACCGTTGTGGCGGATGAGTTTGTAAATTGTAATGGTGAGTAACAATCTATTCTTTCCGTATTATTCTCTTCTTAAGCTGTGACTAGGAATCACCTTTTCTCCCGAAGGTCGCTATGCCTACATCACCGATACAGGGGCTGGCAAGGCTTTCCGAGGCTACGATAACGCGGGGCCATCAACAATGTAAGTGAATACTCACCCCCGATTTGCAGCTAAGCGCACTAGCGAATGGTGAAATAAATATGTTTCTGACTCAATTCTTAGATATCGCTACACAGTAGCAAGAGATGGAACATTTAAAGATCGAAAGGTGTTTGCATATCCTGGAGTCGGCATTGTGGACGGTAATTGCTGACCTTCTCCTCCTCGCTGGAACATTGCTAATGCTGCCACAATCTAGGAATTCACTGCGACTCCAAAGGTAATGTCTATGCAGGCTGCGGCGACGGTGTTCACGTGTGGAATCCTTCAGGAACTCTGCTGGGCAAGATATTTCTTGGAGAGGCATCGGCCAACTTCCAATTCGCGGGCGACGGTCGAATGATCATCGGCGCCGAAACGCATTTATACTACGCAACTTTAGCTGGAAAAGGAGCGCCAATCTTATGAAAGTAGGATGTTGCCTCAGGAAACTTGGCATGTATGTTCACAATGGACAAGTCAGATCATGAACTGTTGAACAAATATGGATTCAGATGAATGTCTGGTCGGGAATTCCCTAAAGCTTTTTGCGGTATATTCTCATCTTTGTTGGCCCTGTAACTACAGTCGCAAGCCATTCAATAATCTCAGCAGTTTCAGCAACTCTGAGTAGCTTATATCCACGACGCTCATACCATCGCACAACGCGGTGATTTTCTTCGTGTTCCCATCCATCTGGCACCAAAATCTCGAGCTGCATTTCCTCTGCCCCCAACCTTTTCGCCCAATCCTCTGCAAATTCCATAAGCTGTTGGCCAATTCTAGTACCACGGTGTTCAAGGTGACATGTCAGTAGGCCGAGGCCAGCCATACCGGGCCCAACTAGCTCTATGCTCACACAACCAATTACATCCTCAGCGATCTCCTTATCTGGATCAGAAGATGGCTTCCACGCAATCGCTATTTGGCCGCTAAGGATCTTTTGGCTTAATTCCGAGGCAGACGTGCGAATGTGCTTCTTTGTGTCTACCAAGCCATCGTAGTTGGAATGATAGGAACGATTAATGAAGCCAGTCATGTACTCTAAGAGCGCTGAATTGTTCGCCAAGGATGGCGATGCCACGATGATTTTCGCCTTTGGTAAGATCTGAGACTTAATTGGTGACTGGGTAGCCCCAGCAAGTGATTGGACGGCCTCAATGGAGGGCATAGTGACGGAAAACTGAGGGAGAGTCACGACGAATCTGTAGTTCGAGCACAATGCAATCGCAGAGGAAGAAGGCAAGTCGTATGGATGAAAGGACAGCTTTCGCAAGTAATCACATTAATCCGCAGTGGTGAGTCACCTTTTGAAGCAGTGAGACGGCATCCTGTGGGGAACCAAGGGGCAGACAGGCTATATATGCTAGTAATCTTCTTTCTAAGAAGGATATGGAGTAGTGAGACTAATAATCTGTCATGGTTTGCTTACTTGCGGAGGAGAATCGGAGTC
Organism: Trichoderma breve; assembly: GCF_028502605.1. NCBI lineage: Eukaryota > Fungi > Ascomycota > Sordariomycetes > Hypocreales > Hypocreaceae > Trichoderma > Trichoderma breve. The sequence goes on from NC_079233.1 coordinate 4,485,652, forward strand.
TTTGCTAGTGGTCTGGGTCTGTGGATATAACCTGAATCGCATCAATCACTAGCACATACGACCATAGGTAGAGGAAAATTCGGGGTCCCGTCTGCTCCCCCATAGACAAGCCTCTAACCGGCAGATTAGTAGTTGAGTGGGTGACCATCAGCGAACACCGGCTGTTGTATGTTTTTCTTTTTTTTGTTTCTGTTGAACTTGGCTCACGAGATGATGTGTTATAGCTGTCTTGATGCAGTGATTATTGCGACAGGGGAGCACATATAAGACCCTCGCTGTTGGAGCATGCGGGGTTATTTTTACTCTGTAAAGTCAGGCTAATAAACGTTAGCCGGCTTCGCTTTTACATCTCCACTGTAGTGGCCTATAGTTTTACTGCTAATATCTTACGTCCGTTTACAGAGCATCTACGGATGGTTCTTTATGCTTGCTACACGATCAATTATAATAATATTGTACGCTTTGAAGTACGTCTCATTGGTACTTACTTGGACTTTGATACGAGTCGCTTTGTGGAATAGAGGGGATTGTATGATCTCATGGTTATTATGAATTGAGTTACAGCAGCTTGACGCTAGAGAACATAAACTCGGGGTCCCGTCAAGCTCTATTCTCGAGTTTGATATCTTCCATTTTTTGCATTCTACTGTAAGACTCCAAATTTGGAGTCACATGGATGACTCTGTGGTTAGTGGTCAACCAACCCCGGCGCTGAGACGCTCTCCATCGAACGTTTAGTCCTCTGCCCATAATTAAAACGGAGCGGACGCTGCCACCGTTTTCATATATACCTACCCATAAACGCGGTGCACACATTCTCAGGAGTTCCAACGTTAGTGATGTTCTCATAACCTACGCTTTTAGAGTATATCGTAGGATTACAGGTATCCCATGAGTAGTCCTTTTAGGGTGGCTTACGGTCTTCCCGTCACTCCTGCCCTGATGGCTCTTCGGGAGAGACGGTTTTCCGTGGTACATCTCCGATGTACTTTTCCTTGGGTCAGGCTGTAACAGTTAGTTATTAATCTTTAGTAGGTATGGATTATAACGAGCGTTTAAAGGATAGATATAATTTTAAAGCTATATTGCAAAGATTCTTGTTTTTGTTGAATACGTGTTTTACGTACTTTGGTTGTTTATTAGAAGATCTAAAAGATTGGATTCGGCGGATTCTGTTTTCTTTATTCGATAGATCGTCTTGGCTACGGCAGCGACCTGTGCTTGCGCTTCGGCAGCAGCAGGCCAAACCCTGGCGCGGAGTTTTAAAGCGCCCAAGTTCAAGCGAATGCTTTCTCGCGACGCAGAATCACGAGCATCTGGCGACAGCAGTGCCCAGTGGCTGAGGTGAACAATAGACGACAGTGTGAGGGCACATGTAAAGAAATGTGTGTGCGAGAGCAGTGACTTTTGTGTAATCATGGCACTGATGGCGGTGGCCGATGAAACGGTCTCTGTCGTGTAATAATCGACGTAGTCGTTGCCTAAGGTGGTTTGAACCGGCGCGCAGGTATCGATTGCCTGGGCTGGTTTGATATCGAATCGACAATATGGCTGGTATAGGAGTATGAGGATGGCATATGTTATCATATATGCCTGAAACATCATCTCGTCCGGCTCACTGTCTTGCTGTAACATGTGGCGTTTGAAGTGAGGTAGATGCAACCTCCAACTCGTAAGAAGCAATTCCAGTTCTTTGACATTAGGGTCTTCAGGGTTACATATAGGTGGTAATCGCAAGAATTTACCGAGATTTTGACCACATATGATTAGTTGAGCAAAAGACGAGAATTGGTGTTCGTCTTGGTGGAAGTTTCTATCCTGGAGATCCGGGAGAGACAGCGGCTTTGGAATTTCCTAGCGCTAGCAGTTAGAATGACTACAATCAATTTGGAGACCAGCTGAGTAGAACGAATAATGAGGGTAACCATTTGTTTCACCCACCCCCAAGAGATATTGATGTTCCTCACAAGGAAGCAACACATCAGCCGAGACGTCGAATAGTGCAAAGCTGGATTCGCGATGTATGCCTGCAATCATGCCATCCATAATGTAGAGGTACCACCATGTTCGTCGCCAAGACTCTTCAAGGACAGGAGAGTCTCGCCCGTGAAGGGCTGCGAAGTTGCGTTTGTTTAAACCAATTTCTAGTGCAAGCAGCTCCACATCACTCAATATTCTGAGGCTTTCGCGCCGCTGGCAACTGCCGTCTAGAGCCACCAATAGCAGCATCATGGCCTGAACAAGAAAACCATTACGCGGCGCCTGGTCATCATATATAGAGGAATGTGCGGCGTTGTACAAATCGGTTTGGACCGTGGCGTTGATGTACAGAGAGCCCACCCACCTCATGGCCGCAACCAGGATATGCAAGCTCTTTGCATCGTCAATTTGAGAGAGATGGCAGCGTGGAAGGACAAACGGGTTGGATGCAAATGCATGGTAATAAAATGAAGTCAAGAGTCGGTCCGAATCATTCATAATTGTCAACTGCGGCGACGAAGTCTGGTTGTAAAGCGTACTCGTAGCGTATGCGGATACCCTTTTCAGCCGGGAACCGGCCGACAATGAATGTGATTCAGCTCTGTAATCAGAGGCTTGATTGTGGTTTGGTGCATTGCCGCGAGCTGCATCCACTGAAGGTCCTGGCGACGGAGGCTGATACTGCAGCCGTGATGTGCCTACCAGTGGCAACCTTTCCTTGCCTTTAATCGTGGCTCGTCGAAGACGGTTGTATCCTCGCTGCGATGGAATGAAAACGCATTCTACTTGAGAAGTGATGCATCGAGCACACGGATTCGATCCATTACATTTCAGGTGTTTGCGTCGCTATGTTTTATTTTTATGGTTTAGTACATGTATAGAGTTGCTCAAGTAGAGCGGATTTGCCATAAAAAGAAGCATAGGGATCTCGCTGAAGCACCTACACATGCCAGACAGGTCTTTACAGGCAGCGACCTGGAAGCATCCTTCTGTGTCTCCGTGTATGGGGTGACAGGTACTTGATTGTCGTCGATGTTATCTGCTGGTGTAATGTCGGGGTCAATCGATTGGTCGACGACTGGAGACGTGGCCCAAGAGAATGTTGGGCTTAGATGCGACACTTCTGGGTAATCATCTAGGATAGAGAGAAAGTTTTCCATTCCGCAAGCTCGCCTGACAAGTTTGATATTTTTCTTCGTCTTCTCTTTACGTTTCAATTTCACTCTTGAAAACCAAAGAATCACCCCCACACTTCTTTTTCTTTGTTGCCCGTGGCGAACAGCGGCGAGGAGAGGACGGAGACTATTGATTTGAGGAGGAATATGCTCGTTTACATCGTTTACAGTTTGGTTGTAGATGTCTTGAATTCCAAGCTGTTCCAATGTGATAAGAGTAGGGAACGGGAGAGCCGCGGCACTGATCGAGAATATTCCACTTGCTAAGGGCCTAGGACAAGGAGAACCTTGGTGGCGAAAGTCCGACGACTGGGTCGCCGACCTTGGAACTGCCAGAATTCAACACACGCGCCATGGTCGGCGACTAGCCCTACAGCTGGAATCCACCAGCGATAGCGTGTCGGATGTCGCCGAGCCAAGAAGGATTGCCGACGAGCCTTCAAGTTCCCTTAGTGTCGCCGACATCATAGTTGGAACTCTCTCTTTTTAGAATAGAATTTCATTTTTAAGTAAGTGCTGTATTACACGTATAATGTCCGTGGTTGATTGTCCGATGTGCATCACAAAACAAAATTTCATTTTTAAGCAAGTGCTGTATTACACGTGTAATGTCCGCGGTTGATTGTCCGATGTGCATCACAAACTGTAATAATCTCTCCCAGTGTGACTGTAGCCTTTGATTACCTGCAACATGATATAAATACATGTAGCAAATCCTCTCTATATACCGGATACGCCATAACGCTTGCTAGGACACATTCTGAGAACTCATCGTCACACCACGCATTTTTTTCAGCTGCCCTCCGCCCCTTTTTTTATCCGAATCATCATCTTTTACGCGAGCCATTATGCATCCCAATGATGGCCAAAACAATGGGGCCGCAGATCTGGAAATGAACCGCATTCAAAGTACTGTGTCAGCCAATGACATTGTCTCTTCGTTAGCATGGCACAACCTCAGCGTCGTTGTCAAAGACCACCAGACAGGCCGTCAGTTGTCCATCTTAGATAAGGTGTGCGGAACAATCAAGGCCGGAGAGGTGCTTGCTATCATGGGACCCAGTGGCTCCGGAAAGACGACTCTACTCAACGCTCTAGCGCATCGGGTGGCTGCTGCTGGAGCCACAACTCAGGGGGACATTTTGGTGAATGGTTCCAAGGCGTCCCTGCAAACTATTCGAGACTTGTCTAGTTACGTAGAGCAAGAAGATGCTCTGATTGGTAGCTTGACGGTTCGGGAAACAATGATGTTCGCGGCTCGCCTCTCACTTCCAGCGTGCGTCAACACCTCATGTGCTTGCACACTCGTGCGAACCGACTGCCAGTGCTTGTATTTTGTCCACGGTCGACGCTAACATACATCTGCAGAACCGTGACTAAACGAGAAGCATTTCAGCGCGTTGACGATCTGATCGCGAGCTTTGGTTTGCAATCCCAGGCACACACAATTGTTGGCACGACTATGAAGAAGGGTCTGAGTGGAGGCCAAAAGAAACGGCTAGGAGTCGCAAGTCGCTTGGTAACAAATCCCAAGATTCTCTTTCTCGACGAGCCAACGAGTGGGTTGGACTCCGCTCTTAGTCTTGAGGTTTGCACTTATATCAAGGATATTGGCCGCAGGCACAATGTAAGTCATTTTCAATAACCCTAGTTCACGTAAATTTCGCAATCGTTGCCAATCAAGCTCTGATTTGTCTTTTAGCTAGTAATTGTGGCATCGATTCACCAGCCGTCGTCGGCAACATTTTTGCAATTCGATTCCCTCTGCCTTCTATCTGGAGGACGTACCTGTTACTTTGGTCCGATCTCTGCCGCAACTGCATACTTTACCAGCATCGGACACTCAATCCCTGCGGAGACAAACCCGGCCGAGTACTTCCTAGACTTGATTAATACAGACCTGGATAAAGACGGAGAGATTCGCCGTCGAACTCATCACATCTGTCAGTCTTGGGCTGCATCTGAGAATCAGAAGAGCCTTGAACTCGTCGTACAGAAATCTCAAGAAGCCGCTTCAAAAGACATATTGCATTACTCTGTCGAACGGTCCAGTCCATGGAATGTTCCGATTGTGCTGCTTCATAGGTCATGGATAAAGTCATACCGCGATATTATGGCATATGGTATCCGTATTGTCATGTATCTTGGTCTTGCTATCCTTATGGGCACCGTTTTTCTCCAATTTAACGAAGAGCAAAAATATGTGCAGCCTTATATTAACGCTATCTTTTTCGGTAGCGCTTTTATGTCCTTTATGGCCGTTGCTTATGTGCCAGCTTTTCTGGAAGACTTTAATACCTTTAAGCAGGAGCGAGCCAACGGCTTAGTTGGGCCTTTGGCATTTTTAATGTCTAACTTTATTATTGGCCTCCCATTTCTTTTTATTATTACAATCATCTTTTCGGTTGTTGCATATTGGCTTATTGGATTCCGCTCTGATGCATCGACTTTTTTTATGTGGGTTTTATGGCTCTTCCTGGATTTGGTGGCTGCAGAGTCTCTTGTTGTTCTTGTTTCCTCTGTCTTTAATATCTTTGTTGTTGCTCTGGCTATTACCGCCTTTGCCAACGGTCTTTGGATGTGTGTTGATGGGTTTTTGGTGCCGATGAATATTCTAAACCCCTTTTGGAAGTACGCCTTTCATTATATTGACTACCAGGCCTATGTTTTCCAAGGAATGATGGTCAATGAGTTCCAATATCGGCAATACGACTGCGCCGAGCCTTCGCCGGGCCAGTACCAGTGCGCATATTCGAGCGATCTGAACTCTGAGGGAAAATTCCGAGGCATCGATGTCCTCCAGCTGTTTAGCATTAGTACCGGACTTCAAGGAACTTGGATTGGTATTATAATCGGCATAATTGTCGGCTACCGAATCCTAGCTTATTTAGCTTTATTACTACGTAAGTAAAAGGTATATTATATTGTTCAACGGCGCTCCTAGCACAGCAGCGTCGTCATCACAGCCGCTTCCTTTCCTACCAACTCAAGCATGTGAGACGGGATGCTCGAGATCAATGTTTGCCCGAGCAGCAAGTAGAAATGTAGTCATCCCATGATCTTCCGTTTCATATTCAACGCTAATGCACTCTACGTATGTTGCTGCTTGTTTTCATCTACCTGGATGTTGTGATATCCAACATTGGCGATTGTTCCATAACTGAATGGCATGTCCCAGTTCGATGCCTGTACAGCCGGACGGACACTCTCTCCCGGCCCCGATTTATCGGGCTGCAGACAGCCACCGGCGAGATCATCTTCCGATGGAGGTCTGTCTCTTCCTCAAACTCGCAACGTGCGCAACGACACTCTAGTAGCAACCGTGACACATCTGTATTTCCTTTATTCGCAGCAAGTTCAAGTGCTTTGGTGTTGATCGCTGTTTTCCGATGTTCGAAATCATTAGTTCGACTAGGACGAAGCCATCCTATTCTCATATCCATTCCATAACCCGGTAACTAGGTATCGGCGATGTAACCAAGCAAGTGCCGCTGGAACTGTCAATTTCCGGGCGCCGCGGCCCATTCCGGAGAGCTTATTCACTAGCAAAAGAGGCAAAAGTGCACGTCCATGCCATCGTTCAGCACTATCTGTGAGACGGCGTAATCATACACCGCTCAATCGATTTGCTAGGTCTGATCGCTGATCGTAATATCCGATTGTGTCAGCATCAGATTTTCGCCGCAGTTGAGGCAGACTTGATAGGAAGTAAGACATAAGCATACTGCAATGAACTGAGGCTTATGCCAATTGACCGCAGTCTATGTCAGTGTTCTCAGTAGAGGGCAACGCTACACTGAGAAAGCGGACTCTCATCTCTTATAATGAGAGATGCCATAAGTCATTTAACCTTCAATTACTATAGACAGTAGTTATACAGTATCGTGGTCCGCGTTTGCCGATGCGCCGTATAATAAATCATTGCTTCGAGACGAAGACATAGTCAGCTTCATGTGTCACACGCCCGTTGACGATTACATTAGGCTTTGGAATAGTCGACAAGCTGCCTATTTTAAGATTAAACCCCAAATCGGGTCACGAATCAATATCGCGATCTTAATAGAACTCTAACGCCATCCGAGGCTCATCTGACACAGATTCAGACAACCAAATCTTGTGTCTATGTCTATATAAGACCTACGCATTCGTCCCATCTTAATGTGCTTTACCATGCGGTGGGAAGTCGCTTACTATATGTAAACATGCGAATCATTACTGCTTTGGTCGGCACGGTTCTTGTTGCCTGCGCAACAGGTGCCTCGCCTCCCGTCAACCGTCATGAAGCACCCAAGCTGCCAGCATTTGTCCTTGAATATGGTAAGCCTGGCACTCTGCATGCTCTTCTTTTCCTGTGCAACCTACAATCACTTTGTTCATAAACTCTTCCAAAATTAACGTCTTATAGCTCCAATTGTCGCACTCGATGAAGGCGAAGTCCTATTCCCCGCCGACATTGGCAAGCAGTTACTCAACACGATTCCTAAAGTCAACTTCACTAAAGTTAAGGGAGAACCACACTCACTGACACTTAACAACTTGAACGAACTCAACAAGCTTGGAAATACTTCAGTCTTTCTCACCGCCAAAGACGATATTACAGATATCGCACGGGAGCCGTCCTGGGTACACGGAGTCAAACCGAATAGCCGAGGCGAAACAGTAGGCGCCGTCTCTTGTGCCATCGTTCTTCGCACGCATCCAGACAACTCCACTATCCTGGATGCTTTTTACTTCTACTTTTACGCTTTTAACAATGGCGGGCACGTTGCCGGTATTCCTGAAGACTTCCACATTGGTGACTGGGAGCATTCCATGGTCAGATTCCAGAATGGTGTCCCGACTGAGATATTCTTGTCCCAGCACAGCGATAGCGGGGAAGCTTTCTCATATGGAGCGCTGCAGAAGATTGGGAAGAGAGCGCTCATATTTGCGGCGTTCGGCGGCCACGCGAACTATGCTACCAAGGGATCTCATAATATCCCGTTTACTCTTCCACCGCTGCCTACGTTGAACCTGAGTTCAGCGTCAATACCAGGCATCTCTTCCAGTGTTCTTGAGCATTTAAATCTATCCGCAATTCTAGAGGCCGTGATTCCAGCCAATTTCCTGCAGGACAAAACCTCAATGGGTACATTATGGGATCCAGTGGCTAATGCCTTCGCCTACAACTACACCTTTGACTTCAATCCCCACCGTTCTGCGGAAGAAAACAACAAGTTCACACCATTGGCAACGAAGAGCCAACCCAACCCCCCGACCAGCTGGCTGACTTACTTTGGGCAGTGGGGAGACGAGCAATATCCGTTAACAGATGTTCGACAATTTGCGATCCTCAACATTCCTGCATTGGCGTACATCATGGGCGGGCCTAATGGACCTGTTTTCAAACATATTGTGAGATCAACCGTATGTCCACCAGCTATGGTCAATTGCACCATCAAAACTTCATTGAAGGAAGCCAATTAGCGTGAAAGGATCGGTTTAATCCCAATCTTAATGGGTCACAATCAGTCTACAACTTATTAAGAGCGATGTATGGAACCACATTTGGTTATAGTAGGTAACAAATTATTTACCTCTGTACTTTTCAAAATATCGCATCTTAAAAAGAAGAGAGTAAGGCTAAAGAGTGTCATACTTAACATCACCTACACGACAACAACATATCATTTTCCAACCTGGCTAAGGAGTCAGGATTTTTTCTTGTCCAAATAAAATTTAGGCAAGAAATTAACCATTCGTGATCACTATCTTCGGCTCACTCCCCAACCTCGTAGTGCATCCTTCAAAAATCCTGCATATACCCCACCATCTCGCCGTGCAAGCAGAATGAGGATTGTCTTCCCGCCTCAACACACATGTGAACCCCGCGCTTCTTCATGCGCTATTATTATATGAACCCGGAATAATGAATCCGCAAAAGAGAATTAACATTCGATCAACTGCTGGGGCATCTAACATCTATAAAGATGTTACTCCACTTAGTTTACAGGACGAGGAAATACGCATGCTCCATCTTGAATGCGGCTCAGGCTCTTCCTTGCTTCAATGCACACTCCATAGAGTCTCTCTTCGGTCTGTGCCAGCCCCGAGTTACGAAGCACTAAGCTATACGTGGGGGGATGAGAATAACAGAAGAGAAATCGTCGTAAACGGTTATATCGTGGATGTAACCTTTAATCTCTATTCTGCCCTTTGCCGGCTTCGGCTGGAGAATGAAACTCGTGTGTTATGGATAGATGCTCTATGCATCAACCAAACTGACCTAGATGAGCGCTCTCAGCAGGTACAGCTAATGAGAAACATCTATACCAGATGCGACCAAACCGTTATATGGATAGGCGAGCCGCCAGAAGACATGTTACCTACTTGGGAAATGCATTGGACCGGAGATGAGCGTGACGATGAGTCAATAGACTGGTTCTGGAAAGAGTTTTATGCCGACTCCGATCGCTCGAAAATGGATGAGAATAATGCGACTTCAATCGACCAGATTTTTCATGCATTCGCCAATCTTAGGCTATTGTCTAGTGGTCATCTCTCGGACCAACCGCTCTTCATGGACATGACAGGAGAGGAGTTTTCCTATTATATGACATATTCGGACTATTGCCGTCTGGTAACTGATGCTCTTGCACCTTTCTATGACAGTCCTTGGTGGACTAGAATTTGGGTTAGTCCTCAGTATTGGCGCGTTTTTGTTTCCTATCTGTCGGCTAGTACTAACTCATATCATTGCACTGCAGACTGTTCAAGAGGTTATCCTTCCTCCCAAGGCCAAATTCGTCTTTGGACCTATATCAGTCGATATGTCCTGCTTACTCGAGGCATTTGCTGCCCTTGCTTGCCATATGTTCGAGCCTTGTTGTTCCGAATTGTTTTCTCGCTGCGACTTCAGAGTCAGGAAATGTTTCCGACAGCTGGGGAGTGTTCTTACCAATATCAAGAATATGAGAGCTAGCCATGGCGATGGAACTAACGTTGAACTTTGGGAGACCTTAACCACGTTCCGCGCCCGACATGCAACAGATAATCGGGATAAAGTCCACGGTGTCTTAGGTCTTGTCAACACATGGTCGGGACAACCCATTATCCCTAATTACAGAACCGCAACCGAAACCATCTATTGTCAGGCAGCCATTTCTACTGCCATTGGGACCCAATCTCTCTTTCCCCTACATTTCCCACTTCAAAAGCATGCCTGTCCCACTCTTCCTTCATGGTGTGTAGACTGGACTGCAGCTAGTGCGCTCGCTGATCAGCTCAACGTCTATCAATGGAGCCAGCAGCCGTTCAAAGTTTTTCCAACCCACGGCGCGGATCACTGCCACATAGTTCCTCGCTCAGATAACCGCATCCTGGAAGTCCGTGGGCGTCGCTGTGATAGAGTTGCATCAGTGGGCAAAATATGTCAGGGAAATGAGCCCAATGAGAAACGTAAGGCATATTGTGACTGGTTTCTCCTAACGGGACTTCATCGCAATCCCTCTAGGATGTATCGTTCCGGGTGTTCTTATTTTGAAGCCTTCTGGAAATGCCTCTGCTGGGACATGATACTCCATATGTCAGAAACTGCAGGAATAGCGATCTCTGCAAGATCTAAAAGCATAGAGAGCTATGAAGCTTTCGTAGGCTATTGCCACAGCTCCCTCAAATCCATATTTCACCCGGAAGGCCTCTCTCAGGCAAACCGAGAGGCTGTGCTACAGCTCGACAAGAGATTTCAAACGACAGAGGATACGAAATGGGGTCAGTACTCACAGTCTGATTATCTGGTCGAACAGTGGATCAATGGCTTGACTCTAAATACGACCTTTTTTGTGACGGATTCTGGGTATTTGGGCCTCGGCCCCCCTGAGACTAAAATAGGAGATGAGGTTTGGTGCCTATTTGGCGGCCAAATGCCCTTCATTCTCAGACCAGTGGCAACAACACAGGAAGTAATCTTGGGGCAAGGAAAAAAGCAACTTCACCAAGTTTTTGGAACTTGCTATGTGCATGGGATTATGGATGGCGAAATCGCAAACAATGAGAGTATCCCAGCTGAGATATTATATTTGTCCTGAAAGAAGATGGTTGCCAACTGGTTACGGCTCATGCTACCTCTCATAAATGGGTAACCCACATCTATACGGTGATGGGCCACTATTTTTAGTTGCTTAACCTGGATCAGTTCCTAAGGCGTCTTTTGCAACAGCTGCCATTGACCGAACATTAGTGCACCAATAAGAATTTGAAGCCTCGCCTGCAATCTCTTAATTTCTTCTCCTGCCTGGATACATAGCGAATTGAATGCTCCACGGATTGAGTACTAGCATCTCCGTGTAAGCTGTAGCTTCGCACACAAAGATAGATTATGCGCACATTAATGTGGTTCCTATTAGCTTGTCTTACGCTCCTATTTTCTGTCCCCCACTTGCTCAGGAAGATGTTGTGCTTGGAGACTACTTCATAGCCTTCAGTACGCGTAGTTCATTTCCACTAGCATAACCTGATGTTTCACTACAGATCGGTGTCTCAGCACAAGAAATCTGCAACGTTGATCTTTGAATGTCAACTGAAGTATACAGGTTGAATTGTCTGAACGACTAATCAGCTCTCCAAGATGGTCAACACGGGAAAGCCTAGCATGGCTTGCGCCACGTGTAAATTGCGCAGAACTAGAGTATTTATTCATCCCAAGATGTTGGCTATGCCAATGAAAGCTTTGTTGCGCATCTGTATATTCTAACTTGGAAAGTAGTGTGACCAACAGCGGCCTGCGTGCTCTCAGTGCCGCAAATCTGGATGGGTTTGCCCAGGCTTCCCGTCCAAAGCGGACGTCATCTTTCGGCATCACACGCCCGCCTCCCAGCAAGTAATCATTGGCCGCCGTGGCCAGCCAACAGGCAGAGTTATTGACTTATCGCCCGCAGTTACGGATAGGGCCACAGCCTTCTTCCTCCACCAATACGTATTTGATACCAAGACTAGCTCCGACACTGTCCCTCCGGCGGTTCATGAGCATCTGCCAGTCCTCCTTCAACGGGAAACGCCCACCGGAGCGCTTAGTATTATCATTTCGGCGGTGGGCCTCGCTGCTTTGGCGAATGCTGGAACTTCAACACCGTGGAAACACGAGGCGTATCGTCTATACGGCAAGGCCCTCCAACGATTACAGACTGACCTCCAGGATTCAGCCGGCATGAAGTCGGATAGCACATTGGCGGCTGTAATGCTGATGGGTACTTTTGAGGTAAAAAACCTCTTCTGTGATAGGTAACCAACAGGACTGATTCTCCAATTAGATGATCGCAAATGGTGACCCAAGTTCTATGGAGTCTTTCCGCTACCATATTGTCGCCGGAGCTCGATGTGTTGAGATTCGGGGACCAAACCAATTCCGTAACGCAGTATCCGCCATACTGTTTATTCAATTACGTCGCCTCATTGTATGGGTTATGTTCGGTTGATGAGTGGTTGATCGAGTGCTAATCGGCAACAGATTATGACTTGTCACCAACTGCAGGAGCCGTTGCCCTATGCTCTCAAGACGTGGTCTCGATGGGCACAGCCTTCTCAAACAAGGGATGAGGCTTCTTTAAATATCTTCGCTGAACTGAATGAGCACCTCGCGGCTGTCCGGGCCGAGATTAAACGAAAGGGTATCCGCAATCCTGCAGCTGTGGCCGCGATGCTGGATCCAGTCGATCGCCAGCTTGCAGAGTGGGAAACGAGGCTCCCAGACTCGTGGAGATTTAAATCCTACCGAAACCTTGACTCAAAAGACGATTCATTCGAGAGTCACAAACTACAATATGACGAATACCCGGGCCTCTGGGTTGCTTCCACTTGGAATAATTATCGGATGATCCGCATTCTGATTCATGAATCCAAAATAAACGCGATGATGAAACACGGCTCAGACAAAGACAGAAAGGATCTCCAACATTCGGCCAAAATACTCACAGAAATGACAAATGGCATTTGCTATAGTGTTGCATACATTCTAGGTGACCAGCCCAATGGACTCTATTCGAAGAGAGTCCACCAAGCTGAACAGTCCGAAATACTATCAAAACCGGGAGGATACTTGTTGCTATGGCCACTGTTCCTAGCTGGATCTCTAAGTACTGCTCCTAGGGACCAGAGAGGCTGGATTGCGCGTGTTTTGAGAGATATAGGTTTACGCATGGGTATGCAATTGGCTCTATCGATGGCGATGAAGTTAGAGCAGACAGCCATCTCGTTTTCAGATCGGCAGATGTGGCTTATTGGAGAATTTTTCCCTGTCTAAGCGACGTACTAGTATTTGTATTAGTATTTCTTTAATTTTAATCGAGACATGATGCTAGAACCCCTTTGTGAAAGCCCAAACCCCGGGGCAGTGGAATGTCCAAATAGTCCTTGTTGCCGTAACCCACTTGACAAGGATCAAGATATTTGCAATTGCCTGGGTCGCAAAACCTACGATATTGGGAGTACGCCAACGATAGACTTGATCATCAATTTACTTTGTTCTTACAACGGATAGCTAGACTCCATTGTACTTGGACTGTGAGACTTGCACTACTAGGATAACTATCAGCCTGCCTGACACTTCCAATATTATACACACACTAGAATGCAACACTGGTGCTGACATGTAGATTATGCTATACCCTACTCGGCTAGCCTTGCGAGTTGACCAATCAGAGACTCTACAGCCCTCCTCCAATGCCTATATTGGGGTGCATCTCTGTTGAGTGCCAGACATGTGGTAAGTGAAAGTTGCAGTCATTTTCAGCATAGTCTTTTGCTGATGACCGAAGTCCAATTGCGGCTCAAATTCCTCCTGAGCTTATAAATTTATATCAATGTAGATGCTCATCCTCTTCAATATTTAAATGCCTGGTTGCCCCCCTCAGTCTGTCTAAACACTCGCTCTACATGCACTGAATCCTCATCTTTTCTTGGCCCATTTTCTGACAGGATGAAATCCCTCTCCCTCGCACTCGCTGTATTTCTGGCTACGGTGCCAAGCTATGCTTCTGAGTGCCCAACAGAGCCGTCGCAATCGACCCCAGTGGTGACGACCAAAGACGGAACTTTGCTGGGTGGAAAGTGTAGCACGACAGATGTGAACTTCTTCTTGTCTATTCCGTACGCAAATCCACCAACAAGGTTCTATGCTCCTGCATCCTATACAGGAGTGTACCATGATCGAAACGCGACGACCCCCGCCCCAGCCTGTCCACAGTTTGGCACGACCTTCATCGAGACGGGCAAACAGTCCGAGGATTGGTACGCATCGCCATGATCTGCTCTGTGCATATGGCCCTTTTTCCTTGGCTGACAATATCCATAGCCTCTTCCTTGACATCTTTGTCCCGGCTCACAAAGCCCATAAGTCCAAGCTGCCCGTCAAAATCTGGATCTATGGTGGCAGTAATGAGGCAGGTGGCATTTCAAATGCCATGTATACAGGTTGCTACGCCGCTGAGAATGTAATCCAAGTCAATATCAACTACCGCCAGGGACCCCTGGGGTTTTTGGCCGTCCAGAAAGCTGGAATAAATGGCAATTTCGGCATTCAAGATCAGCTGCTGGCGTTGAAGTGGATTAAGGCAAACATTGAATCCTTTGGCGGCGACCCGGTAAGATTTTCTTAATCCCATTTGCATTCTTTCTTCCAGTCACTAATGAGATGTTTTCGATAAACTCTAGGATAAAATGGTGCTCTTCGGACAGTCAGCTGGCTCCTTCGACACTTTTACCATCGCCACCCTGAATGAAGCGCCTGATCTGATTAGTGCTGCCATTATGCAGTCGGGAGGTGGTAGCGACTTTGCTTCTGTCGCCGAGGCTCAGCCCTGGAACGAGCTGTTCGTCACTACTCTAGGCTGCAAGACATCAGATGTAAGTGGTTTGCTTTTACCATTGTACACTTCTAATGATCTTTGTTTAATCTGAATCTGACCATACTTTTAGTTCTCCTGCATCGACTCTAAGAGCGTGGCCGAAATGCAGCAAGCCGTTCTGGCAATGCCTGCCGGGGTAGGACCATCAATCGGCAGCCCTATAGCCCATATCGGCCGTGGTTTCAGCTGGGGTCCTCTTGTAGATGGCAAAATAATCCCAAAGGCGCCTGCATCTGCCGGCGTCAAGGTTCCGTCCATCTTCGGCTCGACCGCTACAGAGGGCATGCTCTTCGTCTTGGCCACCTACGCGAAGAATTTGACAACCCAAACTCAGGCCACTTATGACGACTTCTTGAGCTACCAGTTCGGCCCCCTCGCATCGCGCGTCAATTCAACCTACCCGCTCTCTAAATTTCCACGAACCGCCTCCGCCCCCAACTCCGCTGATGCTGCCATAAGTGCCGTTTATACCGACTACGCTTACAAGTGTACAGCATATAGAGGCCTTCAGAAGGGAATTGCCAACAAGGTCCCTGTTTTCACATACTTCTTTGACCGCACACCTTCCTGTACCTGGCTGACATCTGTTCCAAATACCCCCTTTGTCCACAGCTTTCTCGGTGCTACCCACACCGCTGAGCTTCCTTTTGTCTTTGGCGTGTTGGATGGACTGCCTGCTCCTGGAGGGAACTGCACCTCGACCTCGGCCGAGTTACAGCTAAGTAAAGAGATCATCTCTTCGTGGGACAGTATGGCTGCCACAGGCACTCCTGGATGCGATTGGCCACGCTACTTAGATCAGGGTAAGGACAAAGGTCTGGGAATGATGTATCTTGCGAATGAGACGGTTGTTGGCGAAGTGGACTACAGTATTTGCCCGTTCTGGGATG
The DNA here is from genome assembly GCF_028502605.1 of Trichoderma breve. Taxonomy (NCBI): domain Eukaryota; kingdom Fungi; phylum Ascomycota; class Sordariomycetes; order Hypocreales; family Hypocreaceae; genus Trichoderma; species Trichoderma breve. The sequence continues at coordinate 4,501,576 of NC_079233.1, forward strand.
AGATAAGGGACGAACTGTTAGCTTTGCAGGCTCATGGAAAAGTGAATCGGTCCTAAGCGAGAGAAGTTCAGAGGCGGTATAAGCGTGTATAAGTTTCATTCTAGATCCTGACATTATTTACATTAGATAGTAAACATTAATTTTTTAATTGATTTACACAACATTGGATTCACAAGGCTAGTTCATACCATAGATACAAAACAAAGGTGTACAGACGGCAGCAAAAGGTGGCAGGGTTAATGTAGTCTTTTCTGGACATTTTTGCGACGCGGATTCGGTTACCGACACTGATGCTAAAGAAAAAATGAGATTTTTATAGGAACACGGTTCTCATCATCGCCATCTTCTTTTTCATCATATTCTTCTTCACCACCATCTTGATCTCCATCATCATCATCTTCTTCTTCATCGCCTTCGTCATCACCATCTTGTTCTTCATCGTCATCGTCATCATCTTCATCATAGTCATATCCATCATAGTCATATTCACCAAAGTGATATTCATCCAATGAACTAGGGAATAAAAGTTCATCGTCAATCGCTTCCCAATCTATATCTCCTTGAGGGGTTAATGGAAAGTCTTTTTGATCGGGTATTATGCCGCTCATCAGCTTTCGACGAAGGCTACGAGCAGTGGGGACATCATCTTCGGATAGATCCCTCTTTCTATAGATCATTCAAGCATTAGAAGGAAGCCTATCATACAGAGGGAATCTGCATAACACAACAAAACACTGACCTCTTTCCTTGTCTATGCGGTACCTCCTCTTCTTCGTTTTCCCTTTCCGAGACAGACACATCACTTTCAGGACCGACAGTATCATTGGAAGGCGACGTGCATGGGTCATGAGCAGATACGCCCATACAATGACTTAAAATTCTCACCAACTGCTCTTCCCTCGTTCGACGATCCATAGGAGCCCCAAAGTAATCGTCGCCAAACCATAGGGCCTCATCATGTGTCTCTTCATCATCAGAGTCTTGTATTTGATCAGTGGAGTCCTGCGTCTCCTCGCTGAGATTGCCAGTGCCGTCGTCCAATTGCGAATCTTGTGCTGCATCCTCGTCCCAGCCATGGGAAATGCCAATTAAGAGCCGTAGAAAATCTAGATAGCAGCCGGTCTGGCATAGCTCGGATACTCTATTACGAGCGTTTTTACATAAATAAGTCTCATCCTCGTCTATGGCTCGCATTGCAGCCGTAAACATCTTGGATGCCAGTTCCTGTCGCCTTTTATTCAATGCTTCAAACCTGCGCTCAAATTCTTCTTTCTGGCCTTTGGCGAGTTTCGCGATATGCAGTGCGTTTTCGAAGTAGACATCCGGCCCGAATATTGGAATCTGTATAGTGTTGAATCGCTGCCAATAATCTCCCCAAAGCAAGTGGCGCATCTGCGGTTCGACGTTGTCTGACCAAGCGCGAAGCTGGCTTGGATCGAAGGGTGCCTTTGGCCTTTCGAATGGAGGCATTGTGTGGTCAGTCGGCTCGGTGGCGTTTGTGTGGTCAGTGGTTGCTGAAGCAGTGAATCGCGACCGTGAGATTTAAATAACATTGAAGATGAAGCGGTGAACACGAGTGGCTTCGATGGGCTTACCACAGCACCTAGTACATGCAGATGCATGCAGTTTGCCTTCCAATAGAAAGCTTCAAAGTATAGATCACTCCACAAGGTCAACGTAATGCACTCCAAAAGATTTAATATTTTAAAATAAAAATTTCTCTATCATAGGAAAACGAGGACTGCATGTAAAACTTCAGAGATCCAAAGTACTTCTTTAGCCGGGCACAGCCTGTGATTCCCCCACAGAGAGCACGCTCATCTTTTAGGCAATAACGCGCTTGACAGTCTCGGCGACACTGGAAGCCTTCAGTCCCAGAAGATCATTTGACAATGTCTCGTCCCTAGCATAGTTCGATTTGAGACCAGGTGTATTGCTATAGCTAGTTGCCCGAACCAGAGTGAAAGCGCCGTTAAGGTCACCAGCAGTTAGCTTTTGGAAAGCCTCGTTTACTTGCTCTTTGGTGGTAGTGTTGTTGACGGTCCATTTGGCGTCAGTAGCCTCTTCCAGAGCAGCGAGGATCTCATTTTGAGTGGTTTCAACGGAAGAAACGAAGAGATACTTGTTAGAAGTTTCCTCTGGATTCTTGAGCACTGATGCAATGGCAATGCCAAGATCCCTTTCGTTTGTAAGAGTGAAGCGTTTATCACCACCATCCCAAACAGTAGCGGTCTTGTTAGCAAGATCGTACCCAAGAAATCCATTTCTCAGACCCTGTAAAGATGGTCATTTAATCTTTTGTTCCATCTATTAATGCTATAAATATCTCGATCATGACTTACCCAATCGAACAAGAGAGAGGTGGCAACCCCTGTCCAAGAAAAGCCGGCAGATTGTTTTGTCTTGAGGTACTCTATCATTTCAGATTTCTGACCAAAGAGGGGCAGCAGTTGAAGAACGGCAGAATCTTGACTACTGGAGGAAAATTCCGAAGGCAGGAAACGCTTGACTCCAGCACCGATAGCGGCATCAACAAGCTTCTTCTGTTCGCCGAAGCCAGTGGCACCAAGGGCTGAAATGACGACATCTTGGTCCTTGAAAGCGGACTGGAGATCGCCTTCGGAGAAATCCGACTTGTACACAGAGATATCGGGTGGGAAAGTAGCAGAACTATCCCTGCGAGAGAGGACGGTAATGGCGAATCCGCCGGCTGCGATCAAGCCCTCGAGGACAATCTTGCCAATACTCCCGCTTGCCTAAATAATCATGAGTAAAGTGATAAATATGAAGGTCAGCGCATGGATTTGTGACTACATACACCAACGATAGCGACATTCTTGTAAGGCATTTTATAAGATGACTTATGTCAACAATGGGGATGAGAATGATTGGCTCTATGTGAGGAGCTACTGCCGGGTATCTGGCCGATATAGTGATGCTTTTAGTGCTGAATACTGAAAATCCTTGTTCGCCTTTGAGAAGACATAATGATCAAGGAGAATCTTCTTGGTATTTATATCGGTAAATGGTCTCGCAAGACCCGCCGATGTAGCAAAGTCATCATATCACTAGAAGGATAATGAGCGGAGACTATGTCCGTATACACGGGGTGGATTACACCTGAATGCAAGAGCTTCGTGGGTCAACCATCAATCATTCAGTTCAACGACAGACCAATCGTCTACGAGAAGGGCATATTAGAAAGCAGTTACGCTATCCACGATGCTGCTGCCCAAACAGGAACTCAGATCTGTTCCAGGTACGAGATTCCCCAATGAACCATGAACCCCTGCCAAATCCAATCAATTGGGAAGCTTTCATTGGTCAGATCTCCACTGAATCCTTCACGAACAAATGGCGTTTCTGCTTACGAGTAGAAATGCGGACACAGCTCCGTTAAGTCCGCTCTCACCAATAGGAGCATCCTCCGTACCTCCACTAGAACCTCTGCGTCATTTGGCGTTTCACAGGCCTCGAGCTGTGATGCTCAATCATTTATCGTTTTCATTGCATTCAATTCTTTGTTACATTTTTTGTCAGCATTGAAACGGAAATCAGTACAGACAGGATTCGCAATAGGCCCACTGTTGTCACGGTTCTTCATCTGCGCTAACTGAATCTTCATCGCTTAGTAGCAACAGCTACACCAACAGTTACTCAATCCGACGGTGCAAATAAGAGGCGGGACTCATGTCTCGCAGAGTAATTGCGTCGGGGCGTTCATGTCTCGAATGCCGTCGCCGAAAGATCAAGTGCGATAGGTCTCTGCCATGCGCCTATTGCACACGCATCAAGCTTCAATGCAAATACCCTCTGAGGCGACAAAATATAGGTGCTGATGAAGAGGGCGACTCAGCAAACAGAGTGCATTCCATTGAGTGTGCTTTGAAGTCACTGGATCAAAAAGTAACACATATTGGGAGCATGCTACAAGTAAGTCTAGAGGTAGCAAGCAGACAGAGTCACAGTGAACGAGACTACCAATCATCTATCGTAACAGTCCAGCAAAGACTATAAAGTTTTCCGTTAAATTATATATACTTACAACTCTCTATAGGATGCTGCCCCGAACCTATCATGTCCGAGCTCATCTTCTTCGCGAAATAATCTACAAGTGCAGCAAAGTCAGAACGATACCTCTACTCGAGTATTAAGATCACATCACTTACAGTCATTGCCATTCAATGTCCCAGTTGACGTGTCACGACCTCTTGAATTAGCTCATCCCCCTCCTGCATCTATCTTGTTCCTGTGGCAGACGTATCTCGACGTGATTGACCCTCTAATCAAGATTTTTCACGTTCCCTCTATCCAAAGACAGGTCATGACTATTAGCCAAGGCCGAAAGATTCCAGACGCGGATACGGAATGTTTATTGTTTGCAATCTATTATTCCACAGTAATAGCTATTTCAGCCGCGGAATGCCGTCAAGAACTTCACGAAGAAAGACCCGTCCTGTTGCAACGGTATGTGACTAAACGTATCTGTTTATCACTAGAAAGGACTGACGAGTTTCAGGTTTCGCAATGGGGTTGAGGAATCGCTCAGACGAATTAATTTCTGGAGCTCTCGGAATACGACCGCCTTACAAGCATTCGTGCTATACCTGGTGATTATCTTGATGAAACTGCAAAGTACCAACAGGGTCATTGGCTAACGTTCTATCTTATTGAAGATTTGCGGACGGCAAGACCGAAATGGTCCCGATGTCTCCTCTCTAACTGGGATCGCAATTGGCAATGGAATGAAACTAAATGTTCATATAGACATCCCTGGTATGCGAGCATTTGATCTTGAAATGCGCCGCCGATTGTGGTGGCAGATCTGCACCTTGGACGTTCGAGTCGCCGAAGAATTTGGCCGTGAACCTTTTATCCTTGAGCCGAGCCTTCGTACAGAGCTACCGCTCAACATCAGTGATATGAGCTTGGATCCTGATATACGCGAATTGCCAAGCCAACAACCGGGACGAAGCGAGATGTTATTCAGTCTCGTCCGGTTTGAAGTAAGCAACTTTGCGCGGCGAATTGTTTTTTCGGACAGATTTTGTCAAAGCAACGGCTACCGTATAATGAATGAAGAGCAGAAATGCCGGGAAGTAGACCAATTTGGAGAGCGCCTTGAGAAGCAGTACCTTTCGTATTGTGACAAGGGAGTTCCGCTGGACTGTATCACGGTTAAAAGCAGCCAACTCATTCTTGCAAATTTAAAATTGGCTGTTTGTAAACCGCGAGCTAACCAAAACCGTGGAATTCCCTTACGGGCCGGTTATCGCAAGGCTTGTGAAGAAGTTCTGCAACATGCGCATGCCTTGCGTCAATACAGCAAAGGCCGTCGTTGGCTGTGGCTATTCCAGACATACGTGGAGTGGGATGCTTTGGCGTATCTCTTGCTAGATATTTGCATCACGCTGTCATCCCCATCCTCCAGCGAGCCGTTTACTCTGCCGTGGGAAGTTATTGATGAGACTCATAATCACTGGAAGAACAATGCAGATGTTCATCGGGGCCGCCGCTGGGATAATATCGAGGTACTTCGGTCACAAGCGCTGTCTGTAATAGAGAAGATGCGAAACACAGCGCAAACGCCCCAGACGAGTTCATCTAGTTCCTCTTTGAAGGCTCAAGGTCAGTTTGATGGTATGTCGGATACCACCATCGAGAGTCAGCAACCGTATGAATCGAGTCCTGATTCTACGTTCAATCAGCACACTGCTATGGCGGCCAAAATACTCATCCCCCCGGGTTTAAATCCTTTGGGTAGTATTTTGCAGACGCCACTGCCCTACGTAACAGATCTTCAAAGTTCCGATCCCAATACGACTGATAAGGAACCCCAGGGATGGGCTCCAGCAGATGCATCTTCTGAAGAAGGTCAGGTTTCTGCTGACACAGCAGACCTGCCTGGAGCTGGAACTGTTTGTGAGTGGAGCAGTTCGCTGATAGAGAGATATTGGGAGGTTGCCGGACAAGGATATGATGAGTCTGGTGCATGGCATTCATCAAGTTAGTAACATGCCTAATAAGCTCTGCATTATTACACTTGTGCGCACTTCTGCATGTACGCTAAGACTAGCAAATACTGTCGATATTGAAGCCTAGAAGGTAACGATAAACAATCGCGTCACCTTCAAACCTTTACTAGAACTTTCTCTATTGATTAGATCTTGCTTCTGCAAGGCAAGAGCACGGTGGTTGACGGAGCTAAGATAATGCCGTCGTCGTAGTCTTCGTCGCGTATTGAAGGCTAAACTTCGTCTTTCATCAGGCTTCAATGAGTGAAGGGTAAACCGCCAGAGTACCATTTTAGGCGTACATGCATATCTTTTCCGCCTAATTTCCACGATTGAAATGAACAACTCTGGGTATCTTAAAGCGGACACGGTTAGTCTTGGGACCCAACTCCGTGATTCTAGTATCTAATGCGGTTATGGCTGCTGTTGAAACCCCACCAAATCTAGTATCAAAGAACCTCAACATGACATGATAACATGAAGCTAGGCAGGCATGGAAGGAACCGAGAGGCAACAGGGTGGGCCAGTGGGAGGGGCTGTTTAAGACCTCTGGATTGAAGCTGGTCAAGGTTCCGAGATCCGTTGTAACTACCCCAAATATGCAGTGATTACGGTTCCTCTGCCGTAGAAGGCCCCTTGAGAGTCATTGTAGTGTACCTACATAAGGGTGGTTCTTGGTGTTTTGCTAAAATACTTTGTCTTCTCAGTCAGAACTTTATGAGCTGGTAGTATTAACGGCCCGTCGTCCCGTCAAGTTCTCAACTTCGGATGCAAAACTTTCTCTATCATTCCAAGGGAATGGAGGGGAAAAAATATTGCTATCAGTCCGCACGCTTAAGAAGCTAATGCAAGCAAGACAAGATGGGGCGGTGGGCAGGTTCGTGTCACAGTACGATACGCTGATTACGGAGCAACGCCGCTATTAATCAATCTTGCATTTCTTCAGCTATTTTTGGTCATCCTAGTGTATCGTGAAAAATGGTATTGATTGACAAAAAATCCGAATGAATCAACCTTGCCTCATTGTATAGCAAACAGGTAAGCGAGCTGGCACCAGAGTCTGACGAGAAACGTGTGATGAGCATCTCGAATCCCATTCTTTCAATAATTTTTATTCAATAACCAGGGCCGACCCGCATCATCCGGTAGTTTTGTGGAAAGTCCATCGGATTTACAAAGACAAACGAGCCGTTCTTAGGTTCCACTCTTCAGCATGGATACTTCCCGGGAACGATAATTGGTATCTGAGCTGTTCCTTAACGTTAGTTTCTTAGATCCTCCAATTCAGCCTGCCACAGTTGGATGTCTATATTTAAAGATGAGACGTATAGTAGCCTGGTCACTTCACCTTCCATCTACCCTGAGACACGGGCTAGGTTGAGTCTTTGTATGTCAGTAGGAGCACGGTAACACGGCTATGCAGCTCTAGCGTTTCTGGAGAGTAGAAATGGAACCAAGGGGGCTTAGATGAGATTTTAGCGCTCATCTAGTTAAGTAATCATAATTAGTGTAAATATGGTGGCATCTGTGAAGCGATCATGCGTGTTTGCGGGGATCATGATGCCCAAGCCGTTGTATCACAAGAGACCCTGGGTTTACAACCGTGAACCTTCATCAACTATGACGCTGCAATTCAATAGGTTGAGTGCTGAACATTGATATGGAGCATTGGCTTGAAAATGCTGATAAAACGCTCTTAGTACATGTGCTTTAATTTCCGTTCCATGGAACGGTTCGGACTTTACCTACAGGACTAACTTATAGAAGTAAACAAAAATAAGTTGATTCAGCCTTACCCACTAAGCGCAAGGTAGACATGTCTTTCGGCATCTACAAATTTGGCGCGTCGTAAACTTTTAGTCCTAATTTAGAATTCTGGGTCAGGGATGATTAATTTTGTTCCCCATCTGAGGCTGAAAAGCAAACTGCGTGCCCGAGCCCTGTTAGGCCGTAGCGATTGGTGGTATCTTGTATCTATTATATATAATAGTTGGCACATGCTAAGTCTTTGCATCTCAAGTCATTCGCCGTTTTGTAGTCTACACAGCTACTTCTCTTCAACCGCTTCCTAATCAATTCCTTTCCAGCCATTCGTTCATTCCTTGTATCCTACTTTACTACCTTTGATCAATAGTCAACATGTCCAAGGAGAAGCACAGCGAGACTACCTGGGCCAATGGCTTGTTCGATTGTTGCAGCCCGGGTGGGCTTTGCTTTAAGACGACCTTTTGTCCCTGCATTACCTATGGAAAGACTCAGCACCGAATGAAGCATGGCAATTTGAATGACTACTCATGCTGCAATGCATCTGTAAGTGTTCCCCTTGATACAGTGATTTTCCAAGCATACAGAAACTAACAGCGTCGTATTTCTAGTGTGTCATCTTTGCTTGCCTTGCGCACTGCGGCCTTACATGTATCCCTACCACGATGCAACGAGGAGACATTCGCGAAAAACATGGTCTTGAGGGTGGTTGCTTCGGAGACTTTTGCAAGTCTTGCTGGTGCAACTGTTGCGTCTTGATTCAAAATGAGAAGGAGTTGGCACAGCGTGAGGCCCTCTTGAAGGGCTCGTCTGAGCCGTACAGGCCCAATCCTGGCATGGTGTACTCAGACGCAGGCGCACATTAGCTGGAGCATTGCATCAAGTCCGATACCTAACTGAGTTTTATCCCTGCCATTGGCATACAACTCATTACAGATGATTGGAATTGAGATATGTATGTGCGGGAAGACGACACTTGCAATACATGCAGCTCAACGCAATCAGACCTTCGCCCACTCCAGAGGAATGGAGCGCGGCATACAATGGCAAATAATTTCGGATACCCCCAAGAACTGGAAGATTTTCACAGAGCAGTGGTTTTTATCAATTTTTATAAGCGCGGTTCAATTAAAGTTTATTTCCTCGGTGTAATTGCTTCAATTGCATTTTCTCATGAGGATGTATTGTGCATCATTAGGTAGCGTCAAGTATCCAACTGCAGGTAACGAGAACCTGCTATCTTTTCCTCACGGCTCTTGTCGACTAGGGGTGAAATATTCTCTTTAGAGAAACTAGAGAGGCAGTGTATCGCCTCATGTGCATTGGAGATTAATCTCGATTATCTGTCGAAAATCTGGAGTGCCGAAAACCGTCAGACGGCGGCTTAACTAGGCTCCAATACATTATTAGCAAACGTCTCATGCCTTGAAAAGAGCTACGAAACCATTGTTTGAAGCCAGGTGTTTCAGCTCGAACCCAGTCACCCTTGCACACATTCAGCTTTGCATGCACTGGACTGTGCACGTTGCTTACAGCGGCGCACTGAATTACCGGCATATGTAAAGCCACTAAAATCTTCCGTCCATTAGTCCATATACTGAGTACTCATTTGTACATTGAGCTAACTCCCAAGAAATATTCAGTTGCCGCGCTCAATATTATAGAATAGAGATAGACGGTATTAGCCGCACGTAACTATATGTACCTGTAGTTAACGGTTGAGGTCTTATCAAGCTTTTTCTTAAGATCAAAGTTGTCTTTAGCGCACTATGATACATCTTGAGTCACAGTTTGCATGTTTGGAGATCATTGGACGCTGCGCTAAATTCACTGCACCGCAAGCCAGGGCCTAGATAAGCACCGCCTTGTAGTTGACAGCATTTTGGGCATTTGTGAGCTCAGCCACAGTAGGCGAGAGCTCACCTTTAGAATTGATCTACCGTTACACTATTATCACGATGCCAATTGGACAAAGAATTAAGGCAACCGATTTTTGGCTTTTGGTTGTGATAACTATATCGGTTTAAATAGGCTTAAGGAGAGTGAGCGGGTCGTAAAGACTGCCTCAGAAGAGCCACCCTGCTACGACCCAAATAGAAGAGAAGCAATTTTTCACCGTTCCACATGCCACTGCCCATTTTCTCAAACCCGCCACCGTAGCCCATAGCCGACAAACTTGGACAAGCAGCGCCTTATAAGACTAAGATACAAGCAAATAAGATAGCCATTGCCGACTTCGAGCCTCTGCAGGCAAGCTTAGAGGTAGATGACCTTCTGTTGTCCGAAGGCACTGCAAGACTGGTTGCCGGTGTCGATGTTGTTTTGCTTTCCCTGTATGCGGTCAATGGCGATGTCTCACATGGCGAAGATTTATGGACATCAATGCACGCCGTAGCTGCCGCATAATTGGTTTGGATTGAACTTGTCGTAGGACATACCTGCTGGTTGTTGTTGTTGCTATTGTTGTTGCAGCAAACAATAACGTCGTTGCACACATCATTGAGATCAGAGCACTTCCAGTAGTTCTCGCCCAGGCCATCAGCTGTAGCACTGCAGCAGTAAGGCGAAGCGCCGTTGCCACAGCTATTGGATTGCCAGTTGTTGTTGGTGTTGGTGTTTTGGTTGGTGGGAGGAGGAGGGGGAGGAGGAGGAACATGGGGAGGAGGAGGAGCTCCGTGGCCGGGAGCTGCAAGAGCGCCAGTAGCGACGGTGAAGAGGAGAGCGAGCATAGAAGTAACCTGCATGATGGCGGTTTGAAGTATTTTAATCTGAGAGAAGAGTGAGAGTGGTCTTTTTGGTGATTGCTTGCTGAGTGATGGTTGAGAGTGATGGTCGAGAGTGAAGAGGAATGTTCAAAGTAGAGAAGGGGTCCTTCTTATACTTTTCTCTTCAGAGCTGTTGTTAGGCCTTTGGAGAGTCTTTGCCTCTTCAAAACACAAAGTACAGCGATACGAAGTGGCGACGAGCTGAAAGAGTGGAATGAACTAAGAATCTGATGTATGGCGCATATCCATGCATGTCTATTGAACTTATTTTTGCAGCTCTAACGCACGTAAGAACAAACGAAATGAGGCTACTTAAAGTCTGTTCCTGCTTTGTCTGCCAGCATATTCACACAATTGGTCAAGCCTGGCTGGGAAGAAGCTCAGAGGCTGCATTGAGGCACGGCCTAGGTCGGTCTGTGGGATTTTGGTCTCCTAGGATCCCGAAATGTCGACAGTCTGTGCGGTAAAGGTCTCTCAGTAGCAAGAATTATCTCGTAGTTGTTTAGATGTGTAGTGACGTAGCATTGTATCTACTTGACGACATCCTGATGCCCTGAGATATTCAGCTGGTCTCGTATAGATATTGACTCAAAGTTTCAGGGGTTGTAACTAATCTTGGATAAACTTGAATAATCTCGGTATGTGTGCTGCACTGAGTGGTTGGAGGTGTTCAACAATTATGCATGGTGTATGGGTCACTGCTGGAGATATTCAACAAATTTTCAATGTTGACGAGCCACAGTTGGAATCGTCTAACAGTTTGGTAATATTTGCGAGCCACCGTTTGTGGCATTTAGCTCTCGACTTTGCATACACATATACGAGCCCAACAGATGTACGTGACTAGTCATGTTTGCAGATCCTGCAGCATTTAACTCTCTAGATATTATGCAGTCGTTTATTATTGTGAAATCCAATTTAGCCGAGTGATGGAACCTAGAGGTGATCTATAAAAGCAGAAAGTTTTCGTTTAAATAGGCCTCCTGTCTATCCATTTTCATTCACCTTAATCAACACACTCAGACCTTTCTGAATCGTCTTTCGCTACAGTCCACTTTACCGCTTCTATTTGCTCTACCAGCTCACTATTATCACTCTTTACATCTCAACCATGTATGCCTCTATCATCTTTTACGCTCTCGTCGCCCTTAACGGCGTCATGGCGTCTCCGGTCCAAGGGCCCGAGGTTGAGCCTCGAGCCATTGAACGCCGTGTGCCTAGTATGGGAGACATCCCGTTTCCGAAGTTCCCGGCCCGCAACAAGAACAGCAACAAGATGGGTAGTAAGTTTCGATGAGTCTTTGATAATCATGCCAAACTTACTCAAACTACAGAAGGCAGCAGCGACTGTAGTGGCTCGGGCACGAGCACTCAGGTAAACGCTTGCTCTGCAGGTAGCCCATACTGCTGCAGCAGCGACGGCAACGGTGGTGAGTGATGAGCTACGCTTTTCCCATCCAGAATAATGCTAACATTGAGGAGGCCAAACTTGTTCCAACACCACTGCTTGCACGGAAACGATTATTTGCTGCAACAACAACAACGGCGTAAGTTGAATATCATCCTGTTCACCATAGTAATCATCTCACACATGAGATAGTTCCAAATTTGCATTGGCGACCTCGACTTCAACGTACCGATCACCATCAATGTCTATGAGTAAAAGACTCATTCAAGGGAAAGACGCTGTTAAAGGGGCGTGTGGCCGAGGGGCCGCAGAAATGTATAGGTACACCAGACAGCCAACTTAGATCCGTAATACATGGACGTACCTATGACCTATTTGTAATTTGCATGTGATGTGATTTACCAGTATCGACCTCTGGTCTAAGTGACTTCAGGTACCTTTGATGAATGGTAGACGGAGACACTCGCAATGAAGAGCCAAAAGGTTAAATAAACCAAGGTTACGGTGATATTGCATGAACCCTGGAATTTCCAAGAATAGGATGACGGCCGACGAGCCGACGAGAGACCCGGCTTGGCAGGGGCCGGAAGCCAAAATTGCGGGGATGACATCCAAAGACGGGGATTTCGGCGCCAAAAGCTTGTCTCAGCCCCGGTCCAAGGATCAGCACATCCGGGCTATTGAGAACCGGCCTCTCATAGCCTGCTCGTCACTTGTAATAAACTGCCGTTGTGTGTTAAACTTTCGGTAGTGTTGCATGTCTTGTTTCCGCAGTCCCTGATTGGGCGGTGCCTGGAGCTTGGGTTACGCCTAAACGGATATCGGCACTGAAGTCTGGGGTAATATTGTTTCATCTGCATCGTGTCAGGCCTCCACAGTCGTGCGGATCGAACTTACACCAACACCAGAGGATCTAGTCTACTGCACTGCGATGGACGGTGAGGCACAGCACTAGGGGCAAATACTCAGCCCAGACTGGCCTATCATAATATAAGTATTATGTCATAGTGGCATAGCCAGTATAGTGCCCTCAGGTGTGCACCGAAATTGCCGGTAGATCATTTCCGAGTGCAAACCAATTAGATGCGTGAGTGTGTCACATGTGAAAGAACAGTTGGCCAGCTCGCTTATGGCATTGTATATCTAGCTACTGGCTTCTTCTATTGTTTACTGTTTATAAACAAGAGAAATTACGTTTATGTACCTAAGCTCGGCTCCAAGGCGAGTAGTACCCGCTCTTCTCGAGGTAGCTTCAAATCTGATAGGCTCGGCGTATTTTATTGAGCTGGCATCGAGGCTATGCTTCCCCCAGAGCTTGGAGATATAAGGTTCAATTTAGCATTAACACTACAGGTTGCATAGCTTTGCTGCAGCTGATACCTCGGATAACGTAATCGTTTTGCATTCGATATACGACTTACAGCAGTATTTTTCACTGCTGCACTAGGTAAGATCCCACGGTGGCACTGAACTTCATGACATGCATTCTCCAAAGACAATTGGAAGTTGGCTGCCTTGGAAAGGTATACCCAGAGCAAACTAGAACACCTTTAGTATAAGCTGGATTCTGAAAGGAGGTACTGCCCATTTATCCGAAGCGCGACTGTACATCCCGGTATTGCCAACATAAATCCAACCGAGACCTCAAACTTAGTTTCGCCTCCGCGCTATGCAGCCGAGCCGCCTTAGGTGAGAAACGGTCCATGGCCAAGTTCCAAGATGTAAACAGGCTAATAGACCAGCATACTCAATTTAATCTTCTTATAACGAGTCATGGTAAATAACAACATGTATTGGTGAAGAACTTGCTTGAAATTACTAGTGATAAGTTTACTTTGTAGTAGCATCTCAGAAAAGCATTATTCAAACCCCCTGCATTAGTGCTATGCTTGTCAGCCTTTTTCTCATATTCTCAAACTTCAGTACTTGAGCTAAATCAGGTCACCACTAGATACTAGGGATTATCCAGATGTTAAATTCAAGGACTCGAGGAGCTCTCTGGCTATGTGGCCATTGAAGTATCTTTTCTATCATCCATGCCTAGATATGGTGAAGTCTTTACTCCTGCAGCAAGCAAATACGACCATAAAATATGTTTGCCAAACTTGTATATAATTTGTAGCCACTTCAAACAGCCATATAATGATAGCGAGCAAAATAAACGGCCTGCAAGGTGACCACCGCAATAGATATTGGAACAATGACACCGACAAACCCCATAAAAGTCCAAAACATCCACCATGCACGAATATCTCGGTCGTCGCTCCACAGCTGCAGCCAGGTCCGTGGCTGATGGGCGTCTAGATAGGTCTTCAGCTGTCGCAGGCGGGGACCAAAATAAGGAAAGGTCTGGAATGCCTCAAATTCCCCAAAATCTCGTTGTAATAGTGAGATTACCATAAACTTGATGTCTTCTGGACAAGAGGTGAGTTCTAGTATCTGTTGCATGGCCGCTTGTGTGGTTTTATGTTGATCCCGTGAATGTATTTTTTGGATCGTTTGGGCTGGTTGTGAGATGTTGAAAGCAGCTTGTAGGCTTGGAGGTAACGAACAGCGAAAGAAGTTATCCAGTAATCCCTTTGTAGGGTTTCGAGATATATCCAGGTCAATATTCTCAGCAGGCATATTTTCATATTCTCCATATTTCCGCGCTCTGTAAAAATGAAGAGTCTTATGGCCAGCGAAGGTGACACATCCATGCGATGAATTTTTGACCATAATGAACTTGTTTAAAGTTTTCAGCTTTCTCTTTGAGGAAGGTCGGAATAGCAGGGCATAGGTTAGCGATAGTTCTTTGAATGTGGGTTCTACATAATCCCTCCCTTCCCTATGATGGAAAAAAATAGTTAGGACGTTTCAATAAATAAGGTATTTCCGAAAATGCATTACAATACAGGTATTTGATGCAGAATGTCCCAGAACTCACCTAAAGAGATCGATGCAATTATAAAAGAATGTAGGGTGAGCAAATATCCGGATGGCATTTCGACCCGAGTATATCTTCAGGTGCTCATCTAGACAGTCGGTCCACTCTATCTCCAGATTTCCAAAGTCCTGCAAATATTGAATAGTGAAATGCTCAGGTATGAATGTTGGACTAGCAGATTCTTGCAGCCTAAGCTGCTTGAAATGATCGATGCCACCCGAATTTCGATCGTGTGCTATGACCATATCCAAGATTTTGTGAATTGGCTCCTCTAAATACCGAAAATAGAAGGTTTTAGAGAGTGGGGGACGAATTTCTCTGAACCGATGCGTAAAGTCCAAGGCCATGAGACAGTCAGTTAGGAGTTGCATATGTTCATACTGTCGTTCGGGATCGTTAGATCTCGGCTGCTCGAGGATCCTGTGGGAATAGCAGATCCGAAGAAGTTCTTGTGAACTCATTTGATTCAACCCATCGGCCCAGCTTACCCGGTCCATAGTTCGCGCCACTTGAATCAAAACAGCTAAGATAGTAGAAGCCTTCATCCCTTCATTGTTGTCGTCGCGATTTGTCGTACTATCGTCGGTCGTCCGACGACATTTATTTTGCATATTTTGCCGACTCTCAATCCGAATCAATATCAGTAGTAAGCGGGGCAAACGTGAAAACTCAAATGAGGCCCGTGTGGGCTCCTGGATTCGAGCAAGCCTTTTCATTCGATATGCCTCAATCGCGAAGATAGACTCGGTGAGAAAAGGGCGGTGCTTGCACAGATCGTCGTAATTTAGCGTGAGGCCTTCATTCTGTCGCCACCCTAGGCAGTGATATATATCCTGGAAACTTTGGAATGCTGACTGGTACGCCTTGTTTGTGGTCTCAATCTCCGTCGCAGTGCCTTCGCGCCCCTTCCAAAACTCTGTACACAACCAGGACAGCAGAGTATCAGCACATGGCAAAACAATAGGAGGTAGACAAGAATATTTGGCACGGGCTATTTTACCTTCGTATTTTGCGATACAAGCATCGTTTTCTTGATCAATTGTTTTGAGAGAAAGAGTTTGAACCTCTGCCCACTTTGGGATGTTTTTTAGTTGCTCGCCATGGAATTCTTCATCCAAGGCCTTGCCAACCAAATCTAGGGGGCCTTTTTGAAACCTTTGAGAAACAGATTGAGTTGAGTCATTAGCTGGCCGCTCTTGCGCCTCTATCAATCGGTGCAGAGTTTCTATGACTTCTGGAAGAACCCTGGCAAGCTGTGGCGATGACGCCTCAGTTTCTGTGTCTCGTTTAGTATTATCCATGGCGGAAAATCCTTTTCGTAGTGAACATTTAATATGTTCTGCGTTGGAATCGGAGGAAGTTTTTGAGACACCCATCGACAGAGGCAGGATAGGCGTCCTCACGTCACTTTTCTCCTGATTTTCAGATACCCTCCAACTTCTTCCGATCACGGCATAAAGGATCAAAAGTACCAATATTATGGCCTATCGATCCTATCGATCCTATTGCTCCTACACTACAACTCAAGTAGGAAGCTAATTCCATTTACAATGCATGTTGGTGCCAACACAACAGTGACCAACCCATGTCAATGTCCAATCAAAAAGGGCTACACAATTTAACAGCCAACAGCACCATTATGTGCATAACAGCGGCCGATTGCCATGTAAAATACAATTGGACAAACAGAAATAAAAGATGACTCACATTTAAGGGCCAGTACTGACCCTTTCAGGTAGAAGGCCGAATCATAATCACAGCTCTCATTAGGAGACTGCCCATATCCGGTTGGTTTAAGGTTATATGAGTATGAGCTGAGATTCCTCCCATGTTTGCGAGCAATGTATGTTGCAGGCTACATTGAACTCCACAGACACTCGGCTGCCCCGTTCCAAGCTGTATGGCCGCGGGGTAACAAGAAGATGAGAATGCGGGGTGCGAACACACATACATGCACGATCTGCCCTCTTAATTAATATACGTAGGAGCAAAACAAGACAGGAGGCTATTTCAAATGGAAGAATATGGATATGGAGATATTGTGTAGTTCCTGCAGCCCACAGATGTTGTGCCAAAATGTATCATTGTTTGAGATTCCGCAAGATATAGTTTAATTATGTGTATATTGCCTGCTTATCAAGCTTTTAGATGAGGCAGAAAACATATTTGCTCGTAATTGGCAAGACTGACCTCTCATACCAAAAGTGCTTACCCGGACGAATCTTGAGAGTGTGTGGGAGGCAGCAAATGTTTGTCCAGCCTTTCACAGATTTGCCAAGACCAGTTTAGCAGTTCGACGCGCCATAGTGAATGATGCTACAGCCGGGTCAACATGACAAACTTTATGAAGGTATTAACTGAAATATCACTGAAGTTAGCTACATCTAATCCTTTACTATGTAAAACATATCCCTTCATTATACATCATACGAAGTCCAGATCATAGCTCTAACTGGTTCTGGTGGAACCCGAAGTAAACATGGCATCCTTGGTATTCCATCAAGAAGAGGTCAGCGGCAGCATGACAGCAGTGCTATAGAACTTTTGACTGTAGCAATCTTGTGTGCGCAAGATACGTAGAAAAATAGAGATGAAGTATGGAAAAGGCAAAAAGAAAACATACAACAGCCGGTGTTCGCTGATGGTCACCCACTCAACTACTAATCTGCCTCTCATTAGCTTGACTCTGGGAGAGCGGACGGGATCCCGTATATTCTAATGAATATGGTCGTATGTGCTTGATCCCAGTGGTAGTTGGCCTTAAGTTGTCACGGAAGGAAGGCATCTACAGCAAAAAGGTAAAAACATACAACAGCCGGTGTTCGCTAATGGTCACCCACTTAACTACTAATCTGCCGGTTAGAGGCTTGTCTATGGGGGAGCAGACGGGACCCCGAATTTTCCTCTACCTGTGGTCGTATGTGATAGAAATTGGATGTCATTCGGTTTATATCGATCCCTTGATCATAGGCAGTAATTACGTTGTAATGACCAGGAACCAATGGATTGCTTTCCACGATTATTCGATCACCCTGGGTTCCGCGCTACTCCTAGCCTATTTTCAGCTGTAGAGGGGTCACTTGCTTTTGGCGGGGTATACGTGTAGGTGGATTTTTTTTAGCTGGCGTTACGAGGACAACTGCCCAGATTTGTCTGATGCGTGTTAATAGCAATAGCTAGAAGGCCTGGATCTTCTTGCCACGGCTTTTTTGGGGTTTCCCTTTTATATACTATAATATACTCTTGCGTATTATCGCTGTCTTTTTGTAAGTGGCGGAAAATGTCATGAGGCTAGTGATGTGTACCAATCACAGCAATGGGGTTCAACAGGAGCTGCAACGTAAAATACATTCAACTCTTTATCATTCGAAACAAGAAGTATACGGGCTATCTAACGAGAACAAAATACACCAGCATCCCCAATTGTCTTTCATCTTGTACTAAACAAACCGTTGCAAATTCCAAGACTTTAATGGCGACAGTGGGGCGACGACGACCCAGGCGTTCGAGCCGAGCCGCCACTAATTGACGCGATGGAGGTCTTGGTGCACTTTAGGAGAATCCTAGTCGCATCTATACAACTGCGAGGTAAGTAAAGGGACGGCAGTGTCAGTGATATCTGCCAAAGTAAGGCGTACCTTAGGTAGTAAGAGATGGCTTATAAACGTCCGGGAAATGAGAGCCCCAAGCTGACAAAGAGCTGACAACGGAACCTTCGCTCAAATTGCCAGGGCTGGGATGCACCTGAACCGATTATCATTCGCTGCTCAAAATCCGCAAAGGAGCCATATATGCATCTACTAGGGACCACGAGCGAGGGAATCGATAAGAACAAGAGCATCATAAATGCCAACCCTATTAGTAGATGAAAAACACTCCCCGCCATATCTGAGTCAAATGTACCACGATAACTGAAGTACGCCTATTACTTGCTTAGGATCTAGTATCGAAGTACACCGCAACCTTTAGTAATGTCGAGAAACCCATCAAGCCCGTCACAAAGGGAGGGGTTGGAGCGGGGTATATTCTCATTGAAAGTTTTATAGCCATGGTAGATATCTAAGTCGCAAATTGTAACTCGGTGTCCGTTAGATGCCCAAGTTTGATATAGCCGATTGAACAGATAGGGTCAAGCATAAATTGACCAATTCAGCTCATTTTGATAAACCCTGGAGCGCATCTATCCTAGTAACACAGGAAGCCGAGAAACGACATAGCTCTGCGCAAGAGAAGAAATGTCCGGAGTTGAGAACAGCAGCTCGACGGTGGAAGTTGTGGCACAAGCCAAGCCCAGCGCCCAGAATGCAGATAATCTTCCGATCCCAGGCGCACATCCTTTGGGGGGATATTCGCCGTCTCTGGCCTTGCTCGGCGTTTCTTACGACGTCCCTGCCGATGAGAAATACATATATGAGCCGTTGCCAACAGAAGGCGAGTTTGTCCGGCTGCTAGAAGCGGACTTGGACTCAGAAAGGTTGTCATTTCACTTAACTACTGTCGCGTTAGCTGACTGCTATGGGAGCTATGATGCGCTCTCTTACGTCTGGGGAGATCCACTTGAGAAGATTAACATCACTATTGATGGGAAAATTCTCTCGGTCACAATCAATCTCTTCCAAGCATTGAACGGGCTGCTTTCCAAGGGTGGTCTGCGTCGGCTCTGGATCGACGCCATCTGCGTGAATCAAGAAGATTTGAACGAACGCAGTAAGCAAGTTCGTCTGATGGGAAAGATTTACAAACAATCAGGCAATGTTCCCATCTGGCTGGGTCAAAACAAGACAGATATTTCTCTCCCATGCGTCAATCTGCTCAAGGACACAGCGGTGGCATCAAGAAAGATCTGGGAAACTTACGGGCATGAGAAGAATGTTCCCAATCCAATGGTAGATAACCCCATCTGCTCCGATCCAAACCAATGGGACATGGTTCGAGAAATGACGAGTCTCCCGTGGTTTTCTCGAGTATGGGTTTTGCAGGAGGCTGGGCTGGCACTGCAAGCAACATTGGTATGGGGCGAAGCGACCATTAACATCAGCGACATCGTTGAAGTGTCTAACCTTTGTCTCATGGCTGGGCATCTATTTCCGGTATCCGACATTGGATTATTCAAGATAACCGACACATTTGCCGACCTGTGGAATTCCATGGCCACTTCTGTGTCATGGAAAAGGGAGTTATCCGAGAGGCCCGTCCAATCGCTCGAGGCCCAACGCCCCAAGGTATCTTTCACTGAGGTCCTTCATATTGGTCGTCGCTTCGAAGCTACGGACCATAGAGACTACGTATTTGCATTCCTTGGGCATCCCAGCGCACTGAATCCCCAGACGGGCGATATTCTATTAAATCCAGACTACAACAAAAGCTTACTTGATGTATACTACGAAACCGCCTGCGCGCTTCTTAAAATCGCCGAGTTGTCATTCATCTTATCTTGCGTAGACCGCAATCAGGAGACTCTGGACAGTAATTTCCCGTCATGGGTGCCGCACTGGAATCTGGCCAAGAACGTTTGTGCTCTCGCATATCCTACCCTCTGGTACTACGCAGGCGGACGCGATACAACAGCAGTTTTCTCTTTAAATGACGATCGCTCATTGCAAATCGAGGGATTCATTCTCGACACAGTCACGTGGGCCGGATTGGCCACGACAGAAAGCGACTTTAGCACCCATTCAGTTGGTAAAGATCGCCCGGTGGTTGAGCAGATTTGGCAAGATCTCGTGGAAAACGAAGATGCCGCAACGCAATACCCCCCAGAAGACAAAGTCGAAGCCTTTTCTCTGACTCTAGTCGCAAACGCCGCACAGGCCGACCAAAAACCCAGCGACCTTGCCGACGAGCATCGGGAAGGCTTTCGCGGCTACTGCGCAAAGTTTGGTTGCGCAATCCAGGATGTCGGCCTCGAGGGTGCAAAGTCGGAGTCATGGCGCTTTGAGAGAGGAGCCGCCTGGGCAGCTCACAACCGGCGTGTCTTCCGTACCAAGACGGGCTATTACGGCCTGGCTCATAGATTGATTCGAGAGGGCGATGTATGCTGTGTGTTTCCAGGCCTTAGGGTCCCGTTCGTGTTACGGCCTGTGCGGAGGGACGGAGGCGGCCCGGCGTACAAGCTTGTTGGCGATGCGTACGTTCATGGCGTTATGAGAGGAGAGGCGATGATGATGCTAAAGGACGGGAAAGCTGTCCTGCAAAATATTACGATTATCTGATGGCATGTATTGTAGTCAATGAGAGAAGCTTGTCAAGCAGTCCAAGAGTGAGTTGACAGTACCTCTGTCCTTTCTAGAAGTAACAGCAGCTACACATATGATAGCCTAATTGTTAGAGCTGTAATTGAATCTCGCCCCAGCCAAACGTATAACCTCTCTGCCCGGCACAAGGTCGGCTTTAACCTCTAACTTCTCTCATGATCTTAACTCCATTATAGCAGCTTTTCTGTTCTCTTCTTCTTCTACACAGAGGCTTGCAACCCACAAACTATGTATTAAGGAGTGGGTGATCAAGGCCTGGAGAGGTTTAGTTGTGGGACCCCTAGGTATGCCCCACGATTCTGTAGATCAATTTCCGCAGTCGTCTTGCAAAAATCTCCGCTTGGATCTCTGAAGTTGCCTCTAGACGGAGACTAAAGAATGGAAGACCAGTCATGTTTTTGTAACAATTTCTCCCCGAAACGATATTTAATAAATAAGTTTGTTTATACAAATTCAGTTAGTTAATTATGTATTCTAAAATAATAATGAACAAATATAGGTTAAAGACATAAACAGCTTATGTTTCAAATCCTTTGTTACTGTTAAGTGCAGAGTAGCTATTCTGAGACACGTCTTCCGCCAATGTATTAAGAAGTAGCTTTTTGCTTAGGAACTCTTCTGGTGATAGGTAAGGGAGACTTTGTCTGTATTCTTTTCTTTCTTTTCTTCCATGTTCCTCTTATTCCCTTTTTCGGAGCTGCGAACTCCGGGTGATTTACTCAACTCGCGGGACAGGCCCCTCTGCGGGTAAACATTCCTGCGAGACGCCCCACGGAGCTATTAGTAGTACACAATGAAGCAGACGAATCTATCTAAATTCCACGCTCCTGACGATTACGGCCCGCATGTTAATATCCAGAAGCTCCCCGCTTGATCGGATTTCCACTTGTCTGAGCTCCTAGATCCGATTTCCCCGGACAATGTTCAAAGACTTGCGGGGAACCGCGGGGTAAGATGTCATTGTTGAGGCGGATATGCCGATACGCCCCCTAGCGTACATTGTATAGGACGGAACATACCTCCGTATACGTAGCTCCCCAGGTAAAGTCTGTAATGAAAGGCATAGACATCTGGACTACTTAAAACTCTCGTTTTGGCATCGACATATACAATGAGGACATAGCAGTGAAAAACCGGGGCCATTGCTCTTCAATCATATTTCACTTGTTTCCGTCTTGTAAAACAACACAATCGTGACAATGGAAGAGGGCTACCAGGTAGCTCTCGCTTCCATAGCATCGGGTGCAACCTTCAGGCTATACACATTCTTGGCGTTGGCTGTATTGGGGTGTCCTCTATTTCTGAAGGTCAGTACGAAGGTTCTCACTAAAGCAACAATCACACTCCTATAGCTGGTATAGTGTTGAATAACGCGTATCCTTACACATTCTTCTGTTAGGTTGTCCAACGAATTCTAGTGAGCCCTCTTCGAGATGTACCAGGGCCCAAAAACGCTGCCTTATTTCCATGGACCATCACTATTGCTACTTTCAAGTGGCAGCGAGCACAGGCAAGCTACATACAGTAGTACTAAGATGAATAACCTCAGAATAAGACTAATCTTTCAATACAATTACAGAAACTGTTACAGCTACATAAAGACTATGGGCCTTTAGTGCGTATCGGCCCGAACGAGGTATCAATCAGTGATTGGAGATATTACCGAGCCATATACTCCAGCAACAAAGCTTCGTCTAAAGAACCGACATTTTATCTTCCAATTGTATTCGTTGACCAACATAACATATTCGCCATGACGTGAGTTACAGACTGAATCAAGCACAATTTTGTGTTCAAAACTCATCTCGCTTTGAATAGAAACAAGGAAGAACATGCGGCCCGTCGGAAGATTTCAGCTTCACCCTATTCGCTCCAGTCCATGACTCGGCTGGAACCAATGATCAGATCAAAGGCGGACAATCTCGCAAAACGTCTTCTCGAGATTTCGTCTTCAGCAACTACAGGCACCGTGAATGCGTTTCTCATGTGTGGCCTATTCAGCCTCGAAGTGGTCTGCAAGGCAGGATTCGGAAAGGACTTCCCGTTCGAGGACACTACAGATCTCACTGAACTACTTGAGGCTATGGATGGCAGTGCATTCACATTCATTCTTGATGGACTTTTACCTTGGCTTAGGCCCACAGGCTTCGCCCATAAGATGCCTTTCGTCGGCGAGCCGTATCAACGCCGACGCCAGTGGGAGCAGAAAAGCCGGGCGCTCCTACGTGAGTTTCTACAGCTCCCAGACAAAGACGACGGCTATTTAATTTCTCCATACCTCTCATCTGTGGATGGCTTTCTTGGTAGAAAACTAAATCATGAAGAATTTGTCGAGGAGGCAATGGGAATCATGTTTGCCGGCAGTGGTACAACGTCCACCACGCTAACATACCTCCTGTACGCCTTATCGCGCCCCGGCTATGAAGCTATCCAAACACGTCTTCGTGCTGAGCTGGAGGACGGCGGAGAGAGTGTATCAGAATTACGGAAATTGCCGTACCTCAACGCAGTCATAAAGGAGACATTTAGGTTGTATCCCACCATCATCTCCTCGCTGCCTCGAGTTCTTAACGAACCGATGAAAGTCCATGATATCGACCTCCCTGTTGGCACGGTTGTCAACATGCAGAATTTCGTTCACCATCGCGATCCAGCAGTTTTCCCGGACCCAGAGTTGTTCAATCCCGAACGTTGGCTTAACCCTCATGCGGATATGGAATCGGCATTAACCCCATTCAGTTTGGGTAGGAGAGCTTGCATTGGATTGAACTTGGCATGGGATGAGCTTTACATAGCTGTTTCCTCTGTATTCCGAAACCTGGAGTTGCGGCTTGGAGAGGAAATGACTGAGGCGGATATGGAACTGGAGGATCGTTTTAATATTGCACCTGTTGGCCATAAGCTTATGCTTAAGGTTTCTAAGGCTAAGAATTTATCATGAATGCGAATAAACCTTTATCGCTCAATCTAAATGTGTAAACTAGCGGTTAAATCTCACCTGTCAATGGAATCAGCCGCAGTGACACTCGATGCATAGAAGACGAAGCTGTCCAAACATGAAGAACTACAGTCGCTAGTTGAGTCACTTGGTAAAAATGTGTACAAAACAAAGGGTTCGCAAAAAGTGAGAAAAAGGAAAAAATTCGATTGACTGCGCTAAGGTGACGCCGCTCCCTATTTACGGAGGGTACTATGCTATGTCTATGTAGAGGACTCATTTCAAGTGCTGAAGCATCCTCAGCACTCTTGTGAGCCTCAAGTCGCTTTGTTCTCTAGTTCAAAACAAGTCCAAATTATTAAAAGAGTGAATGTGCTTAAATACATATATTTATGCCATGGGAAGAAAATATTTTCCGACACTGATGCTACAAACTGCGGCATCAAATCTCCTATGAAAACCCATCTCATCGGTCAATTACAGCTTCTCGGTAGGCTGCACAGCAGTGCAAACAATGCTATCGAGTGCAAACGAGTTGGTGTTCTTGGTGGGCGTCGTGGCCTGGAATTCAATCACATCCTTTCCAGTACCAGTGAATGTGAAGGCTGATCCGTGCAGCCACTTGTTAGCATTGAAGATGGTAACAGCGGACGCAGACACGGGGCTAGCATTCGTCTTCGGGTTGACATAGACAGCCACAGCAGGGTAGACACCGTTGGAGGTGTCGGCGGTGCTGAAGAAGTAGTCATACTGGCAAGAGTAGGTCACTCCAGCGCAGGTGGTGAGAGTCTGCTTAACGCCACAGTTGTTGTTCTTGTTGAACGATGTGCACTGGAAAGAGTACTTGGACTTGGGCTTCTCAAGGGTGGATCCGCCGGACACAACAGCGCCGACCAAGCTGCCCAAAGGAGTCCAAGGAGAAATTGCGCCGGTATCAAAACCGCCGTTCGCAACCGGCTTTGCGGTGCAAGTAGCTGTCTGCAAAACGGTGGTTGTGACAGTGGTGGGTGTGTTGTGGGTGGTGAAGGTTGTGACAGTAGTCTTGGGCACAACAGTGGTGATGACATCAACGGTAGTCTTGTGCGCCTCAACGTCCAAGGTTGATGTAACGGTGGTGGCAACGGTGGTGGTAGCCTCGAGCCAGGCAGTCTTAGTAACGTCGACATCCCGGGTTGTTGTGACTGTGGTAGGCACCGTCTTGAAAGATTCCTTCAACACAGTGGCGGTAGCAATAACATCATCGGTAGCAGTTGCGATAGTAGGGACAGTCGTGTAAGACTCCTCATAATCAACCGAGACAACAGCGACTCTGTCGATGGTTGTGGCAGTAACTGGCACTGTGGTGTAGAACTCCTTGAGCTCAGTAACTGTGCTGACAACACCGTTTGTGACGGTGGCAACGTAGGTAACAACAGCGGTTGCGACGAGGTCAACCTCCGTGGTCTTTACAACGTCAGTAAACACAGCATCAACTTCTGTAACGCTCTTAGTGACAGTTGCATCATAGGTAGCAGTGGCGGTAACGTCAACTTCAGTTGTAGCAACAACACCAGCGACAATAGTGGCTGTCTTATCAAGCACAGTGGTCTTGGTCAGGGCCCGGAAGTTGGTGGCATCGACGTCTACGGTGTTGGTGGCAACAATGGACTCCACGATGGTCCTGTCGGCACCAACAGTAGTGAGAGAGGTGGCGGTAGAAGTAGCGCTGACAACAACGGTGGTGGTGAAAGTGACAGGGATCGCCTTGTACTTGGTGACTTGCTTGCCCGTCTTGGTCAGAACGGCCGTGGAGGTGACATGAGTAGTCAGGTGTGTAGTAAGGGTCTTCACTGCGTCAACCGTCTTGGACACAGTCTGAGTCACGGTAACAGTAGGCTCAACCTTGGTCACAGTGGTAGTAGGAGCGGGGGCAATAACACAGCCGCAAGCGTTCTTCACTGCGGCCATACCATACTGCTCAACCCAAACGGCCTCCAAGTTCCGCTTGTGAGATCGCTTGTCAAAGACCGTCATGGTGGACGTGACAGGCGTGTAAACGGGGGTAGGCACGTCAATGGTCTCCAAGGTAGTAATCGTCTCCAAGCTGGTGTACATGGAGGTGACAGTGACAACATCGGTGCCAGTAGTGACAGTGGCAATATCAGTCTCAACAGGCTTGACAACAACATCAGTACCAGTATAGACAGTAGCATAGCCGGTGCTGGTAGTAAGGGTCACTGCGTCGGTCTCAACAGCTGTGAGCACAACACTGGTGCCAGTGTAAACAGTCTCCGTGTTAGTCTGGACGGTAGTGGTAAAGGTGTTTGTTCCAATGACTGTAACAATAGTGCTAACACCAGTGTAGTCTGTGGTGTAACCAGTTGTGGTGGTAGTGGTGATAACATCGGTTTCCACAGTTGTGGGAATAACACTGGTACCAGTGTACTTGGTGACATCATCAATGGATGTCACAACCAGGGAGGTGTAAGTGCTAACAGCGTCTGACACGGTAGCTGTGGATGTGTAGACAGTGACTGGCTTCCAAGAGGTTGAGTCAATGACAGTAGTAGTCTTCTTAATAGTATCAACCTCAGTAGCAACAACATCTGTCACAACTGCTGTAGCCACTGTCTTAAGGTCAGTGGCCGTTGAGGTGGTAACAGTGGCCACACGAGTAGCATCTGTGGTGTAAGCTGTGTCGATGACAGTGGCTGTAAAGACAGTATCGGTAGACACGGTCAGATCAACGATCTTTGTGGAGTAGGTAACATCAATAACAGCAGTTGAGGTGGTGACGGTGACGGTATCGACGACATGGTTCACAGCCGTGTGGGTTTTAGTCAGCGTCCTCGTAGCGACAATATTGGGAACGTCAATGGTGGTTGGCTTGGGTGTGGATGTAGTGGTAGACGAGACTACATCAGTTGACGTGACATAGGCGTCAACGTAAGAGGTTGTCGTGTAGTCCGTCTTGACGACAGTGACGTGCGAAGTAGACGTCGGAGTAACGTCCACGGTCTTCGTCTTGAGCAAAACGGCGCTGCAGATCTGCTGGGCCGACTGCGAATAGGCCGGCGCCATCATTGAAGAAAGCAGATGGTTGTTGGTCCATCCTCTAGTGAAGCAATCGGCGGGAACCTTCTGGACAGGCGAGGCGCTGACGACAGCCACCAGCGGGAGCAGCTGGAGCAGCGCATTTTGGTACCACATTTTGGCTTATGCGGATGAAGTCCGATGGCCAAGATGCTAACAAAGATGGATGAAGAGGAAGTGCACTGAGAAGATAGTACAAAGCTTAACGGGCAGCACGTATTTATGGCCGCATGCTCACTTCCGTTGTGTGATGCCTGAGCCTCATCTTCTGCACAATCGATATCTGAGAGTATCTAGACCGGTCCATCGCGGCCAAGCTATTGTCTTTTGGCCCACGGCCACGACGGACCTGAAGATTCGGCATTGACGCTGCATTGTCTCGTCCTGACCAATGAAAAGCATCAATGGCCCGGGAATCTATCTTAAACCAGGAACCCGTGCCCTTAAGCGGGCATATCCGTTGGTGATGGAGAACGGTGGCTGAGCTGAAATTTTCCCACTATTGCCTTCTAGTACGTGTAGCTTTGTCAGTTCAGGCACGCGAACATCACCTCATGTGGCGTATAATAGCTCTCTTTTTAGTATGACGGTAGAGTGGGAAATGCAATCTTGGAAAGAGCAGAGTGGCGAGCTAGAGACTTTCTGCCTCCAGTGTTAACCAAGGTGGGCATGATATCACTGGTAGCTGTTCCTTTACGGTCTTGTGTCTTTATGGTGGAGGATACGGTTTTTCGGCCATGCCAACAAGTGACAAGGTGTATATAACTCTAAAGGTGTTGAGGAGCGCCTACCAATGTTTAGCATTTTCATACTCGTACTATGTGCTTCTCAAGCGGATAGCTTATTTACTAAGATGGGTTTTATTCAGTGGATACCGGGAAAAGAAGATTCAGTATCGATGCGAGACGAGGCATACTCTAGAAGAGATTGCTAGCGGCCATGACCTGAGTCGCCGCGCAAGAGACTGACGCGGTGCCCCGAAATGGGTCGAGAAACCCTGCATGAGGCTATCGAGAGAGTAATTTTAAGGCTATCGAGATAATAGTGCCAAGATCAATTGATAGCCCATGATGGTTGGTATTTCAGCAGCCATCTATCGATTCTTATTGAGCTAAAGATGAACCTCACCCCACAAAGGGGTCCGGTCCGTCGTTCCTAAACTATTCCTGGTCGATTCTTGGGCCGATCTGGAACGCATCGCTGTCTGACAAGTGGGCCTAGAGAGCTAAGTAGCCAAATACAGAGTAGTCATTCAAAGAAGCAGTTCAGCCAAGCTTTACCAAGCTTTACCAAGCTTTGGAGCATCTCTGCACTAGCGAGGGGCTAGGCAAAGAATTGCCGTGCTTCGCCTTGTTGCGAGTCAGAGTACAACACGCTGTAGTTGTTGTTGTTTTCCTTCTGGGGAGATGTAACCGATGGGTCAATGGGATAGACTGGTCCGGAACCTCAAGAGCAGCGGAGATCTTCAATACAGCCAATAGTGTCTTCATTGGCGTCACTGGGTGTAATTCGCTCAGTGGTGATAATGACGGTGATTGGAGTATTTGATGCAAATATTTTACAGCATGTCGCGATGAACTGTGCCCCTAATTGTGTGTGGTAATGAACAGCCCCATCATTCACGTAAGAATGTTGTTCGCTACAGCTGCACAATGTCCTACGAGTACATTTTTGAAAAATATAACCAAAATTAGCCCTGCAATTGGTTACTGAGAAAAAAGGCAGAAAGAGAAGTCTTCTCTGTCAAGCAAAACAATCGACGGGGCTGACTTGCGGTAGCAAGGTAAAGCTAGAGTGATGCAGGCGTCTAAGACTACCAACTCTACTCCCATCAAGCCACTGAAGAGGCGGAAGACGAGTGACTGCTCGACATCGTTTGGGAAGCAAATGGCGTCTTCGTAAATGGAGTTATACCAATGTTCCCCTATTTAAATAGTAAAAGACCATTGGATGGCCCGTATACTATTAGGCCAACAGGCCATAAGATTAGGTCAATAATACATATTGTAGCAATTATAATAATAAAGTCAGTAGCTTAGAAGGCATTGGCACGTTACGGGGGACTAGGTCGTGATAACCCCTCACTGGGACAACCTAGATATCCATCCTTGCTTACCGAAGGTCCAATTCTGGCAGAGGTTGTTAATAATGTGTGTCTGCTGCCACCTGCCGTTTGTTTTGTTTCTTTATATGGCATCTAATCATCTATATATGGCTCAAACATTCGCTGAATTCAAAGATGGCCCAACAATCTGATCCCAACACTTCACGTTGGGTTGACTCGCCCCCTAAAGACATCTTAAAGCTCGAACAGCAATACTCATGCCAGAGAGATATATTCAAAAAAATCTTTCTACTCATCCTAGCAAGGGGTACATGTTTGCGGCCAGCCAGATGTGCTGACTGAATAGTATCATTGGTACGCTAACAGTTGACGAAACATCTAGCATAATCTCTGCGAATGACTTCGCTGATCAGATCAAGTAAGCTCTCCTCAATCTTACCCGTTGCCTTCTGTTAGCCGTCGTAGTTCTGTTGCCTTTTCAGATCAAGAGTCGCAGAGGGATGGCAGACTTGGCGATGGTTCTAATAACTCTATGACAGGGCAACGACGCTGTCCTGATACGTTTCAGCCCATCAAAAGATATCGACAATGAATTCTCACAGTTGCAAAGCAGCCATATTCCTACTGTCACCCAGAATATTATTATCCGGTTAATAATTAGCCATCTGAAATTTCATATGCCTGACGAGAGCAAATTCTACCCTAGATACTACAACACAATGAGGCGTGAAACGCACGAGAACGGCGTCTTTCGAGACCCTACCCAATAGAGCGCCAAATATCATAGCGATCGTATTGGAACGAAACAGGAAACACAAGAAGATACGAAGCAGATACAAATTTGGCATAACTGCATCGAGTTCGTTGACCGCCTGGAGAGACATACCCAAGGAAGAAACGAACATCGTGACAGATATGATCTTTTCAGCCCAAAGACGATAGCTACTAGAGTCACGAACAGTATTCCTGCTAGTATCTTTTAAGGTGTGCCTTTATAGACATACTTGTAGAAACAAAGAACGGCACTCTGTTCAAATGCTGCTGCAGACGTATATGCGTAGACTGTCTCGGTACCAACCAAACTTCAAGAGACAATAAAAAATAGCGCTGCTGCCATCAATATATAAACAAGAGTAAGCAAATCGGTACTTAAAGTAAGCATTGCAATTTGAAGTCTTTTGCTGATTTCTAAGAACCGCAAGTTTCGCTTTCGTATCAAGATGCTGCCTTGACAGCCTCAGCTAAGCATGAATGATGTGGGTCGAAGGTTAGGAGAAAGCCAAGACTTGCGCTTTCCCAATCCGTCAGGGTACGGGGATGCAGCGTAGATACCAATTGACATGGATTGTAAGACATCGATTTCCGTAAATCCGCATTAAAGAGAACATAAGGCTGCTCTTAATTCCAAATTAGGAAAATGTAATTAACGACCTGAGCATGTTGCGATAACGTCAGTGGGCCGTAGGGAAGCCCTAACTCCGAGAGTTCTCACTGGTGAAGTATCCCATTTCTCTAGTCATCAATCCGTTTTGAGCTTGACGGGCTGTTTGGCATTTATTGCACAAAAAACAGAGAAATCTGCTGCCTCTACTCCATGCTGGAGTATACAACTGCCGTAAAGATTATACTCACGCAACGTATATTATTAATTAGGATTTGTCAGGTAAAAATGTTGAAAGCGTAATCACACGCCATCCGCTATTGTATCTTCATCTCGTGTGTCTTCCGTGGCTGAATTACGAGTTCTAAGTCACTTAGTACTCATTCAAGTTCGAGAGAAGATGTCTCTCTCGGAGATATATAAGACAGCTTGAAACCCATCTCCTTATTCTAGAAAGCCATTCGCAAACCATCAATACATCCTTTCTCATACTCTGAAGAGTAATTATACTGATATACTACTATAAATTTCTTCTATGCATCATGTCTTCGTCCAAAGTCACCGTCCCTAAAGGCTCCTGGGTCCTCGTTACTGGCGTCAACGGCTTCGTCGGAACTCATGTCGCGAAGCAATTCCTAGAGCATGGCTATAAGGTCCGAGGCACGGTCCGCGATGTATCGTTGTATCCCTGGCTCGCCAACGACCTTTTCAAGACTTATGCGCAGAGCGGCGACTTTGAGGTAGTGACTGCAGATCTTGAAGCCGATAATGCCTTTGAGGAGGCTGTTAAAGGCGTTCAGATCATCCAGCATGTCGCCTCGGTTATGAGCTTCTCTCCTGATCCCAATACCGTCATTCCCCAAACCGTCAAAGGCGTTACCTCTCTTCTTGAAGCCGCAATCAAAGAACCTTCCGTCAAAGAGTTTGTTTATACCAGCTCGCTGGTGGCATCTACTGCCCCAGCACTGGGAAATAACACAAATGTCACTCGAGATACCTGGAATGATATGGCCGTCGAGCTTGCTTGGGCTCCGCCTCCTTACGAGCCTAGCCGAGGTCCCGTTGTATACATGGCAAGCAAGGCTATTGCCGAGAAAGCAGCGTGGGACTTTGTCAAGGATAAAAAGCCTCACTTTACTCTTAACGTCGTAGCTCCCTCCGGCATCATTGGTGAACCACTTAACAAATTCAACACTGACAAAGGGTCTTCTTGGCTCAAGTACCTATACGACGGTTCTCTCGAGCGAATAATCGGCATGCCTGCGAGTAAGTATCGTATTTTCCCTTTATTTATATCCAATATGCATTGCTAACTCGTCGACTTCAGATTGGGTGGTAGATGTTAAGGATACTGCGCTGCTCCATGTTGCTGCTGCACTGGATCCCGAAACCAAGGGGGAACGCATCCAGGCTTGGGGTAACAACGTTAATTGGGACGATTTTCTTGCCATTTTCAGAGACTTATATCCAAATGAGAAGTGGGTTGATGACTTCACAGGCAAAGTTAAGTTGAGCATCACCACCGACCAGACCCCAGCTTTAGCTCTCTTGAAGAAATGGGGCAACCAAGATGGATGGACAACCCCTCGTGATTCGGTGGCCCAGGCTGTGGATGTTTACCTCAAGTGGTACCCCCGTAGCTAAGTATAGCAACTTTAAGATGAATTATTCATCTCAACTAGTGTAGCGCAAATCGATATAACTGGTTATTCTGAGGAACATAGTTTATCACCTTTTTGTGAATTTAAAATAATGATATTAGGCTATGTTTTGTAAGACAAACCATCCAACAATAATCGTTTATTAAGAGTTATTGAAGTCAATCAGTTACGCCTGCGTTTTGCGAAGCTGACTTGGCTTCCGATTCAGTCATCTCTATTTTGTAGCTTGCCCAATGGCGCTTGGGTACCTTCCTTTCATACAGTTCATCAATCTCAGCAAGTGTTCGCTTCGCAGTCTCTGGCCTAAACAACAAAGGTGAATCAGTCGCTTTCCTTTTACTTTCCCTGAAACACGAAATTCGGGGATAGAAACGGCAAAGGGGACGTACAAGTAGAAATAGCTCCACACAATAGTGATAAGCATAAACCCTCCAAATACTAAGAAAGCCTTGGCTCCCAAGTTTCCGCTTTACACCGCACATAAAAGATGCATCTATTAGTCATTGTACTCGAGAGCATGAGGAGATATGAGTGGCAAAACATACGCATCTGCACTAGTCAACTGTGGTATAGCAAACGTGGTGATAATTGCAGTCACATATGACCAGAATAAGGTCCATGTCATAGAAGGCTCTCTGAGATGAGCGGTGGGTATTTCGGTCGGGAGGACGTAAATTCTGTGTTTGTCATAGTTAGCTCAATGGAAACGGCAGCAATGCCTGACGGATGAAAGCTTACATCGATTGAAAACTGATTGAGTTAACAAAGGCGAAGATGATGCAGAGAGCCGCAAGGGCCAGCTGCTCAGGTCGAGTTTTGAGCCCAACACACGCAATGATGCCAGCTGCAAGATCCAGAAGAAAGAGGAGGATGTAGCCTGGGAGTGCAACGGTTCGTCTGCCAAACCTATCAAGCAGAAAAGGCCCAAGAAGTGTGCCGACAAATTGCATCAAGAAGATGATGATGGTAATCTTGAACGGATCCGAGACGCCACTCTGCACTAAGATGACGGTTGAGTATGTACCAACCAAGATCTGACCACCAACCTGTGAAAGGCAGAGCAGAGCAGCAGAGGACATCGTTCGCTCCAAGTTTGCTAGATTCAGAATCTCCCAAAACTTAAAGGCTGTCTTCTTTTCGCTTGTTGATCGTAATGCGACGGTAGCAATCGATAACTCGGCTTCTGCAAGAAAAGAATTACCGCCGCGTAGAGCAGTGAGACTTGCTTTAGCTGCATCTGTTCGACCTTTGCTGAGCAGCCAAATGGGTGATTCAGTGAGGAAACACGACAAGACCAACAGCAGAACAGGTAGCGCCGCCTGGATTGCAAGTGGGATAATATACTGTCTTCTGTCCAAAATCTTGGCTGATCCCCACACTACCACCGTGGCGATGACTGAGACTGCACCACTCCCAGCAATAGCAAATCCCACTGCTCGAGCTCGGACATTGGCCGGTACCAATTCAGAGAGATAGATAGGGGCAATATTTGTGAGAATACTGATTCCAAAGTCTATACTCATGTTAGATTCTGCTCAGTACTCGACAGAGGGAAACTAACAGTTCCAAAATCTGCCTACAACGAGGGCTCCTAGATTTGGAGCGAAGAGTTGCAAAATTGAGCCCGGTATGCACATGGTTGCATATGCCACGAGAAAGCCACCTTTTCTTCCTAGATAATTTTGTATGGGAATGGCTGAGAAGGCTCCAAGCGCGGCGCCTACAATTGGAACAGTGATAACCAAATCAAGGTTACGCGCCTTTCCAACCAATATGTCAGTGACTATAAGGCATAAGAGATGAAGACGGTGAGTGGTATAGATACCGTGAACACAGGAAGTCCATCGAATCCTAGACCCTGATATTTATTCACGAAGAGCGGTAAGGAGACCAATGGCGAAGTAAAGGCATTATCGTAGCCGTAAAGGCCAAGGGCGAACCCGACGATAGTCACTATAAATTTGTTAGTTGGCTGATAACACTGAGCAGTTTGGTTCTTACAATTCATGAGAACCCTCCAATTCCACCATTTTTGGTCCGTGGGAAGCGCTTGGGTATGGTCAATAACTTCTTCGTGAGAAGACTCCTGAGTTGGTTTTGTGTCCATGGCGGTAGAATCGACAAGAGTGGCGACACTCTTTTCTATTGATGAGTATCTGTAGACGAGAAGAAGAGATTTCGTTTGAGGAACAGGCGGCTTGTTCCAGCTGTATTATATGTAATTCACATTGGTCGATCAAAAGCTACTCTGGGATACGAGGACATGCTGCAATGGATCTACCCAGTGCCAGGGAGGCGAATGCAAGGCCTCCTTGTCTCCGAGCAATACAGGGGCTCTGAAAAAAAAATTGCAGGCTTTCTCCACGATCTTGAAAATACATGTACCGAGCAAGCGACCGAGCAAGCGACCGAGATGTGCCCATCAGCCGTTCTAGACCAACTGGGGAATAGTGGCACAGCTCAGCTGCATAGTATATGATTCCACGCCGTGCAAACACAGTTGTCCATCATTTCTCACGATATTTGAGCGAAATTCTTTGCATATTGTAGATTGTTAGCATTTCATCATTCATACATGCGAAAATGGAACACACCAACGGGTCAGATGTTTCCCAAAACATTATTGAGGATGCGGACATGAACTATATGCAGGTGGGGTCACAAGTTCCAGCCATCTTTACCCCAATGTGCCATTGACATGCGCTAATCCGAGGTGAATCTCAAGGAATTGTTCAAGTTGCCTCCATCAAGAATCGCAACTATACACCCAGCTGATCATGTAGAGATGCGCAAGTGGCTCACTGAAGAGTACATTACTTGGCCGAAGACTCCTCCTGTTGAAGCAAGATCGCGTGCTATCTCCAAGATACACATCCAGACTGTTCCGGTCACATATGAGGATGGAAATCAATTCGCAGTTCGAGTTTACGATCCGGAAATTAAAGACTCGAGCCCAAGGCCAGCTTTAATCATGTATCATGGGGGTGGTTGGGTTCATGGATTCCCAGAAGTGGACGAAGGTTCGACACATCAAAATACATACCCCTCGATCTTGGAGAGATACCTGACATCTATCACAGGAACTGCGGAATTCTTCGCGTCTGAGTTGCGTGCAGTGGTGATTAATGTCGATTATCGTCTCGCTCCCGAGAATAAATTTCCAATTCCTCTCAACGACTGCTATCAAGCAGTGCAGTGGGCAATAGATAACGCGGCGAAGTATAACATCAATCCGGATAGAATCGGTCTTTGGGGTTGTTCGGCTGGTGGTAATCTTGCTGCAGCCGTGGCACTTCGGGATGCAAAGGAACACACTGTTCCTAGAATTCGCCATGTTAACTTGGTTGTTCCTGTTACATGCCACCCTGATTTGTATCCTGAGGTTTTAAAAGCTTCAAGATCATCAGGCCGCATAGACAAGGACGTCGTTGGACAGTTAGCGGTCCTCAGAGCAGTATGGGGTAAGTCGAGCAACTAAAAACGTCTTCTTACTAGATAATGTATCTAATACATGATCACAGACAACTATGCAGGTGTCGAATTCGCGCACGGATACGCCTCGGTGCTTAAGACTGAAGTTCCAACTAATCATCCGCCATGTCATATCACGGTGGCTGGCCGGGATGGACTTCGAGACGAGGGTATAGCATACGCCCTGCATCTGAGAAATGCAGGTATAGATACCCAACTGGAGATTGTCCCGGGGGTTCCTCATGGGATCACATTTCCAACCACAACACTAGCAGCAAGGCAATTCTTCAGAAACCAAGTCCGTGCGTTAGACTACGCACTGAAGACAATTTAGATAGAACAACAGAGTCGATATTAGTTTAGTTGCCAGGAAATAATTCTACATCAGTATTTCCAAATGCTCGACCATCGTATTCTAATTCATGGCCAGATGTGACAGGCCGCGGCACCTCTTCAATACATATTGCGACGAGGCTAAGTCCAGGTGCAAATGACCCCTCGCAATCTGCTTTAGAAACAATGTGAATCATGTCGCGTATCAGGGAAGAACAACATTGTAATATGTCGAGGGCGGATGAAATCTTAAACATGGTATCCGCAAGCGCAGCCAGTTTACCGTGGCCCACTATTCGACAAGCCCCGGGGTGAAGAAACTTGGTGCGTTGGACTGCAGTCATGCCAATGATTTGTATTATGTAGCGCGCGTTTTCTTTCCTCTCGGAAGAGTACCCATTTTCCGATAATGCATGCCACCAGTGGGTAGCCAGTTGCCATTGTCTGGTGATGGCCACGTCTGCTGTTTGGATCAGACAAGAAGGCTTATTGTCATCGTGATTACTCAAGGTGGCCAAAATATCGTCTTGAAACTCAACACTAGAGACACCAGCGGTATCAAGAGCGCTATGAAGCCGGGTCATAGCGTATAGAAGCTCAGCGGCTCGTTTGTCTAACGATTCATAAGGTAGAGTAGATAGCAGTGGGGGAAGCTGCTTTTGCTTGTGTTCAGAGATATACCATCTATCCAAAACTTCTTTCGGAGGAGGGCTAGAGGGGTTCCTGGAAATTCTTCTCTTTCCCCGGGCGCCATATATCGAGTTAGATGCCGCTTCGGTAACGAATAGCAAACACTCAATACGGTGGTATTGAACTATCTCTATCCGGTCGCATGGGTATTTGACGAGATCCATGAGTCCGATGGCTTCTGTTAAGTAAAGGAAAGCGCGATTGTGCTTATCTCGAACGCTGTATGCTATGAAAAGGAAGATTGAAGCGATCACGGTATCCAAAGACGGGGAATCGGCATAATGGTAGTAGGGTGAATTGGCCCGTGATTTCTCTGTCGCTCTTGAAAGAAGGTCTAACCGCGCTGGGCTGCGGTCGGGATAGTGTCGAAACTGACTGGCCTCGTTGACGAGAAAAATTGAGAGCAGCATCGTGCGAAAGGTGGGATCTGAAACGTGGTCCCCCCGTTCAATCCTGTTGAGCACAGTTTCCAAATTGATGATTGGATGACGTTGGTAGCACTTAAGGCAAAACAAAGCCAATTCGGCGACAATATCTTGCCATGAAAAGGCAACTCCATCGGTGCTTTCGATAGCGGCAACAGAGAGCTGATCATGGCTGAAATGAACCACATTCTGTTCTTCCAATGCTGGATTAAGTATGTCTGCGGATGTCCCGAGAGCCAATCGTTCCCATGGTTGTTGAATGGTGTCAAGATTGGAAGCTGTGGAATCCGCTCCGGCATGACCGTCTAGGTGACCGATAGACGATGCAGAATCATCTTCACCAAAGGAGGAGAGATCAAATTGGACAGGCGATTGTTCCGAAAAAGAATCGTTTGGCATCAAACCGTGTGGTTGACTGGCATCATTGTCTGGAGTAGCATTCACTGCTCTGGAATTTGCTTCCAACGCTTGGCTGGCCCGAATGGCCTCGAGTCGCCTATAGCTGTTAGAAGAAAATTCAACCTTCTAGATTCACAAAATAACACACCTTCCAGTTCTGGGTCCTTTTCTTCCGAATTCGTCATTGTATGTACAGCGGATATCTGTCCGTTGGCAGCGAAGACACCTCATATCTGATGGTGATTCGGAGGGTGACCCTTGCCGTCTCGGACACTATCAGCTCCATTAACGGCTGTGTCTAAAGGAGGTGTGGAATAATGCGGGTGGTACCTTGAGTTTCCGACGACGGCACGCGTCACAAGCCTTCGGCATTGCTGCCTTGGCCGTCGTTGTGGCCGTAGCCGGGCTTTTGCTTTGCTCCATTTCTATTCAGTACTGACCGAAGATTGAATTACAGCCTTCCAGCAGGCACACGATGGATGTCGGGGTACGTTGGGGTATGCCGGCGTTTGGACGTGCATGTTCTCTGATGAGATCGTGATTATGCATCCAACTCTGGGGGAATTGCGGGGGATCCGTGTCGAATCACGCTATCCCCGCAATCTGACCACGGAACTCGGCTACGAAATACGAAATATTGGCTACTTTTTGCGTACTCGTATTAGCTTCGTTGCCCCTTAGTCAATATTAGTCGCCCCGACCGAGAAAGCGACCGAGAAGCAATCCGAGACAGTCGGTGAAAAGGAACAAACCATGAAAACACCAAGCCAGCTGACATGAAAGCGTAGAATTATTACCAAAATTTCTTCCGTTGAGCCATTGTACCGCGGTTGCTTCTGACTACTAGGTAGTTTACTGCATTTGCGATACTCATGACCCGAGGCACATGAGAATACCTGACATGTAAGCAACTCCAGAGTTGTCAGCTTCTAAGAGTTGTCAGCTTCTGTTAAATAGATAGAGGAGGTCCGAATCAGCCACTGCTTGTTTTCTGGGGATTATCGAGTCAGTTTAGTTCATGTTATTGCCTTTCACATAGCAGCAACCTTATTAGTTGCCCCCACACCATGTTCAGCCTCACAACATTAACGGGACTCCTTCTTGCCGTTGCCTCTCACGCACAGTTGGCTGGTGCAGACGGTCCATCCGTGGCCTTGCGCTATTCTACAGTTGTTGGTTCTAGCAGTAATGGAATCGACAGCTTCAGAGGCATACCTTT
The DNA here is from genome assembly GCF_028502605.1 of Trichoderma breve. Classification (NCBI taxonomy): domain Eukaryota; kingdom Fungi; phylum Ascomycota; class Sordariomycetes; order Hypocreales; family Hypocreaceae; genus Trichoderma; species Trichoderma breve. The sequence continues at coordinate 4,540,361 of NC_079233.1, forward strand.
CGCGCATCCGCCAGTAGGATCGCTACGACTGAAGCCACCACAACCCATAACTTCTACTTTGGGCGAGGTTCAGGCAACTGCTACTCCGAAAGCATGCCCCCAATTTTGTTCGCAATACACTCCCAGTGGCCTACCACCAATTCTACTGGATATCATCACGAATATAACGAATGTAATACAAAACCAAGACGAAGATTGCCTGACACTGAATGTCCAGAGGCCTTCAGATGCTTCAAGCGGTTCCAAGCTTCCTGTAGTGTTTTTCATTTATGGAGGAGCTTTTGAATCTGGCGCAACGCAGGGAGTTGACTCCACAAATCTCATCAAAGCCTCAATTGCTTCTGGTACACCGATAATTTTTGTGGCGGCAAATTATCGACTAGGGGGTTTCGGTTTCCTCGCTGGCAAAGAGCTCTTCAACGATGGGAGTACCAACCTAGGTCTATTGGACCAGCGATTGGCACTTCAGTGGGTCGCTGATAATATTGAGCAATTTGGTGGCGATCCCGATAAAGTGACACTTTGGGGATTCTCTGCAGGCTCTATGAGCGTCTTTGATCAGACGGCACTCTTTGGAGGCAATAACTCTTATCACGGAAAGCCCCTTTTTAGAGCAGCATTGATGGAGAGCGGCAGCATCCTCCCTGCGGAGCCTGCCAATTCTACAAAGGCTCAACTCATTTATGACAAGGTCGTTGACAGCGCCGGATGCTCGACATCTAACGATACTCTAGCATGTTTGAGATCCGTAGATTTTAACACCTTTCTATTAGCGGCAGAATCCGTTCCCATCTCAAGCAGTTATAATTCCATCGCTTTGTCATACCTACCAAGGCCAGATGGAACAGTCCTCCTTGATTCACCGGAAATCTTGGCTTCAAGAGGCCAATTTGCAAAAGTCCCCTTGTTGCTAGGCGACCAGGAAGATGAAGGAACTCTTTTCTCGGTTTACCAATTGAATCTTACCAACACACAAGACGTTGAGGAATATCTTGGCAGCCTCTATTTCCAGCAAGCCACTGCGTCTCAGGTCCAAGATCTGGTGGCCACCTATCCAGACAATCCCTCGGCTGGCTCGCCTTTCAGAACAGGGCCGTTGAATAACCTTTATCCAGAATACAAACGACTAGCCGCTATACTTGGTGACTTTATTTTCACACTTCAAAGGCGCAGTCTTCTTGAGACAGTAGACCAGATAGCCCCATCAGTACCGACGTGGTCCTTTCTTGCGTCTTACTTATACGGGACGGCTTTTTTGGGAACTTTCCACACAACCTCACAAATCGCTGCGTTTGGGCTGATTCCAGGTTATGCTTCCGCCGTTACACAGGAATTTTACATCTCTTTTTTTAACACGATGAACCCAAACAGCAATGGCTCAACACTACTCCCTACATGGCCATGCTGGGGATCAGGAAAACAGGTGATGCAACTTGGTGCAACTTCTTCATCTTTGTTAAATGACAGCTTCCGATCGGCGTCCTTTGATTTCATCAGAGCAAACTCTCAGGTACTGCATCTTTAGTTTCAGAAAGTAGTAGATAAAAAACCAATGTAACCTTCTGGTCTATTATGTCTAGCCCACTTTTATCTATGGACATTTTCTCCTCATTTCTCTTCTAGTACCTCATAACGTTCTCATCCTCGCTACCTGCCATTGAGTACGCCTTCCCATGGATAAAGATTTATCTAATCCTAAGATTTCTTTCATTGTGGAGCCCAGAAGCCATGCTTAATGAGCTTATTGATCTGCGATGACTGTTGCCGTATTGAGTGTCCAGCCGTTGCACAATGTTCTTATAAATCGTGCCGAGCATTCTTACTCATATGACGGATCTTTCCCCCGAACTGCTTGGTGGTCAGTTGTATTCCTCGCAATGTCTCATAATTTTGGACCTACCTTGTAGAAAATGAAGGGGACCGGGATAAATAGCACGGCGATACCACCGAGAAGCGAGTTACCTGGGCCAAGACCTAGCTGAAGAAAGAGTTGGCGCGCCTAAAAGGAGACTTGTGATTAGTTACAGAAACAAAGAAGGATGTACACTATTTCTTACAAAAAGTGGAAACGAGGCACCGAATGAGGCACGGAAAAGTGCAGACCCCGAGAATATGGATGCTGCGTATGTGGGATATGCGATGCCTAGATAGTTGAAGAGCGGATTAAACAACGTGACAACCCCAATAGAGAAGAGACCCGATCCAATAGTGGGTACGATCCAGTGAATACTCGCTCGTGATGTCCAGCCAAACCAGAATAGGCAAGTTGGAAGAGCGAGACATCCCAAAAAAGTTGGAGGAAGAACCATCTCTGGCGTAAAGCCCGGCTTATTGACTTTTGGGACGAGGTTGGTTCTAATCCATAGTAAAAAGAGTGCCAATGAGATGAGAGCAAAGATGAAAATGCTTAGGAAAACCAGGCCTTGCTCGCCTTGGTTGAAGCCGTAAATATCTCCAAACACGAGCGGAAATGACTCGAACCAGATGAATAGTATACCATACAGGAGACCGGCGTACAAGTTCATGAGTAGAACTATGGGCTCAGAGAATGTCAAAGTAAAAGCTCTGGCGAGGACGATCAGATGATCTCTTGTGGTATAATGCGCGGCGTCAATCTCGGACTGGCTCCTAAGTCGACTGTCCCCAGTCGCCTTCCTCAATCTTTTGGCCCTTTTGTACAGTATGTTTGCTGCACTAGTTTCAGGGAAAAAGAAAAACATTGCAGCCAAAACCAGCGTGCAAATCCATGTAATTATCCATATTGTCCAGCGCCATCCTTTAGCAGGGACCAGATATCCGCCAATGATCGGACCAAATACAGGGCCGCAGAGACCAGCTGTTCCCCAAATGCACAGTAAATAGGAGGCGACAGAGGGGTCGTATAGATCAAGGATAGTACCGCCACCGGTGGATAGACACGGGCTACCACAGAAGCCCGTCACCCAGCGAAAGACGAGAAATACTGCAATATTTGGAGCAAATCCAACGGGAAGCTGAAATAGGATAAAAGCGAAGAGTGTCCAGAAGAAGATACCGCTGCGCCCAATTTTTGGCATCTCAGATAATGGAGACCATAACATGGGGCCGACACCATATCCACTGGCAGTAATAGAAAAAGACGTTAGCGAAGACATTAATGCCTTTGAATCTCATAATGGGGCCGAGTTGCCTTACAAAGTGAAGAGAGAGAGGCCCAGGGTTGCTACGATCTCGCTGACGCCAAAGTCTTCCATGACGCCCAGCTCACCTGGAACATAGATAGAACTTGCCATATAGACAGCAAAGTTTAAGACACAAAGCTGAAACATCATGAGATTTTTCCAGGCCAATGGCCAATTTCGAGGATTCTACAAGTCAAAGAGCTGGCTTTAGAGCTACATCATTCCGCAGATAAACATTATAGGGGCAGTAGGGGGTTGTCTTACCTCGGGGTCATCTGGTCCATACCACTCTACTAGGAGAACCTCATTGCCGCCATCGTGAATGACGGTATTCTGCAAAACGCTATGCTCATCTGCTTCGTTTTTGCGCGAACCTCTGCCAGAGTCATTTGCATGTTCGGATGTATCTTGGCGAAGGAACTTCTTCCATAGTAGTGGATTGATCTCATCAGGATATTGAAAATTTTTATTGCGAGAAAGTAGACGCATCAACAGGCCAAAGGTAGTTGTGTGAAATTGAAAAGCCATACTGGGTAAGAAAAGCGCAAGATTATTCGATGGGGAAAAGGGAAATCCGCTAAAACTGAGGTTGATTGATCATTGCCAGTAAACGACTTGAGCCACGATGATAATGGCGAATGTTGCATTTCAACGGCTTCTTATGAATGGAACAAATGGTCCAATAAATATAGAACATGAGATTGTAGATGTTTTCTTGAAAGAGAGTTTTGCGGATTGGTAACATATCCGGATTTTGAATGGAGCTAAGTCTAAAGGCCGCTGTTTGATGTGCCAGCTTAGCATAGCGGATATCACGCAAATTCCTGGGTGTTTTGCCCCCTTACGGCTGTTGAGATCAATACTAATCTGTGATGTAATACCAGTTGATACTCTAGCTTGTCTAAACGTAATGAATTGTTCAAGAGGCATGAAGCATTGGTAGTGTTGGAGTGGCTGGGAAAAGATTGTTGTTAGTTCGGTAGAGCAAAATGAAACTTCCGAATTCATCATTCTCTTCATAATTATACATTTTTGTGCTCACAGGGGTGAAAAGGTCACATTAGTTTCTTTATTTTCCTTCAATAAGGAAAATAACCTCTGCTATATGAGATTTTGTGATATCGCCCAATCATGCCAGTGGATTGTCTTGAACGCATATGAGCCTGAGAATTATACACTTCGTATGTCTATTGTCCCATTTCTAGAGATCTATCGATATATAGGGCCTTGATATGTATGCTAGCCTCAGCGAGAGTATCACATTGATACTATACTTTTCTAGTATTGGGGCGATGCGCGGCGAAGTATCTTTCATTCAGTTATTATTAGTTAAGAAGAGAGAGCCAAGGTGTTTACAAAAAAGAGGGTATCGAGAAATGAGCGTATTCCCAAAACAGATAACCCGCACATACCCACCACACTAAACTCATCTCGCAATGGCGAGCGTATTCTCCCCATGTATATACACACATTCATTTGGGGTCCCTATTTCCTTGCAAACCGCATGAGTGCGTTGTTTGTGTACTCGGACAGACATGGTGTGGTAATGAGCAAACTTTGCCATTGTGAAAAGAAATAGTGCTCCTGGGTTAAGATGTCGGATGATTGAAACATCTGCATGCTATTCTAGTGCCATGCAGCTTTCTGAGCTGCCTACTAAAAAGAACTCAGTGTAAGATCAGTGATAAGAGGATTAAAGTTCTTCCTAATACTAATAGTACGCTGCAGTAGGATGTTTGGTTTCGCCGTTGGTGTCCCACTGTATAAGGATAGGAACCTGGATTGCAATGAAGTGCAATCCTGAGCCACAGCCCAACGCCAAGATGGTCTTTGGCTTTACCCTTTACCCTAACAGTAGCTTGTACAATGTAAACCATAACTTAACTACTCATAATATCTTCTTCTATCTGCAGCTTGCATAAAACCGGAGGAATTGGAGTTAACGGAAGTACCGGAGATTAGTTACATAGCCCCGAGTCTGAAGACAAACTTTCCTCCATTATATGTCCAAGCATCCCACCTTTGACTTGTTAACAGGGTAACTGACAGATGAAAATATTAGTTTTCAATCAATCCATTGTCACTTGCGATGTGAATTGCATTAATGGCATCTAGGGGTGGCTGTATTCCAGCTTTCTTTGTTGAAGAGATGATTTCATGAGAAAGACTTACCAAGAGCCTTGTTATCTCGCCAGAGAGCGAACTGACCGGTCATGAGAACCATGAACAGACGATTATGAACAATTGCAGCGGCGAAAATAGCGATAGGCTCATACAATCGACATCTACTGATACATCATTCGACAAATGAGACTTGTTAACCTGGGAGAGGACAGCTTTCGGAAGCAACGAATCTGGTAGCGGTACAAGGAACCCTGAGTACCTGTGTCAATCGAGATACTGGCAGAGCCTTTGGATGGCCTACTGTTTGAACAAGATGGCGACAAACCTGGAGTAGAAAGTCGCAATTCCTTCTTGAATGAGAATCTTGTCGGACACATGGACCAGTTGGTCGCAACACCAAAGGGTAAAGGCGAGACCGGATGTAGGTGGCATCAATGGAGCGAAGTAGACCGCAGTCCTGTTCTTGGAGAGTTGTTTCGAGCCCGAGAAAGTCAGTAGACTTCTACTTTTAAAAAAAAAATCGCAGACCAACTTGGAGGGCTCCCTGCATTTTTTGACCTATAGTATGGAGCAAGTAAACGGGACGGCATAACACAATGAGGGCCTTCACCTGAGAGCTTTCACCTGAGAGCTTTCACCTGAGAGCCGGCCGCAAGCTTTCCAGCATCTATATCTTTGGCATATTATGAGAGGCGGACGACAACTCATGCGTCAAAAGGTGATGAGCCGGTCCGAGAAGATCTTCATCGAGGAAATGTGTTATTTGATTTCTCACATGCCTCTCACTTCAAAGATTTCTTGATCCGAGATAGTTAAAAGGTGGAAATATCCATCTACGTAATTAAATTTGCACCAGCTCAGTCACTTAAGATTCGTTAAAGTTCAATGATTAAAATTCATATGCTTGTTCAAAAAAATACACACTAGGTGAAAGAATCCCCAGCTTCTGCCATTATCCTACAACAAATCAACTTGGTATATCCAATCTCCCATCATCAATATCCAACATAATCATAAACCGCATTATTTACAAGATAAATCCATCATTTTTCTTTAGACGTGTTCTTGGTGGGCCGGGCCTTCGGGAGTCACATGCTTATCCGAAGTCTCGTTGGCAATTGCGTTCTCGCTGTCTTGGTCGGCAAGGACATCAAGGTCGACGCCAGCCTTTCTGCGGATGTTGGCCATGTGCTCGGGAGGAGGTGGCACCCACTTGCTGCTCTTCCAGGGAAGAACATGCTCGAGATACATGGTATCGATCTCTTCAAGGGTGCGGCCCTGGCCTTCAATGACGAAGAAGTAGATGATGAGGGCTCCCACAAAGTTACAGGCAGCAAAGACATAACCATATCTATAATTAAACTGTTAGAAACATCTTCGTAATCTGTCAAGAAAAAGTGTGCACATACCTAAAGTCGATGGCGCCAGTGATGAATGGTGTGAAGAAACCAATGCAGAAGTTCCAGATCCAGTTACTGGCAGTGGAGAGAGCCATACCCTTGGCACGGTATCGTGAAGGGAAGATTTCGGCCTGAATGGTCCAAATCATGGGACCCCAAGTAGTGGCAAAGCCAAGAATGAAGAGACAGGCGAAAACGATGAGGACAACACCTGGGGTGGGGGTAGCCGAGGGATCGTTAAGATCAAGCATGAAATGACCAACAGAGGCGAAGATCAAGAAGCAAATGAACATCCAAATGGAACCGGCAATGAGAGACTTGCGACGACCAAAGTGCTCAACCATGTACAGACCAATAAAGGTGACACCAAAGTTGATACTGTTGAGAATGATCTGAGTGACAAAGGAGTTGATCTGCACCGACTTGAAGATTGTGGTACCGTAGTAGAAGAAGTAGTTGGCACCGGTAAGCTGCTGGAACATCTGCAGAGTCATACCAAGGGCGATACGATAAGCCATACGGGGAGCTCGGAACATGCCGACAAACTCCTTGATGGGGCCAAGCTGGATCTTGTCTTCAGCGCGGAGCTTGCGCTCAATTTCCGTAATCTGAGTGTGGACAGCCCAGTGGTTCTCTGTTGCACCGTATACACGGCAAATGGTCTGCTTGGCGCGCTCCTCATGTCCGTGTCGGAAGTCGTATCGAGGAGTCTCAGGAAAGAGCAGAATACCGAAACCAAGGATAAGGGTCCAGATCCATCCTAGGCCAATGACGATTCGCCAACTGCCCGAGTTGCCGCTCTGGTGCTTGACAGTGCCGTAGTTGAAGCAGGCAGCGAGCCAGATACCCATGGTGATGAAGAGCTGGTAAGCGCAAACCATGGCACCTCGAATCCAGGCGGGTGCTGTCTCAGCCTGGTACATGGGAACAAGCAAACTCAGGGCGCCAACACCCAGACCGGAAACAAATCGTCCAATCATGAGCTGGTACCATGCCGTTATAGATGCAATCTGAATGACAAAACCGATGGAGACAACCAGAGCCCACAGCGAAATGGAAGGCTTACGACCAACGCGATCAGCGATGGGTGCAGCTACCAAGGCTCCAATAAGAGTACCGATGGACAGCAGAGCGACGATGAGACCAGAGCGAACATTGCTAAAGTATTTTGTGCCGTCAGAGTGAGTGAGACCGAACCGGTCCAGGAAATCGGGCATTTCCAGAAAGCCAGAGATCTGACCAGTATCGTAGCCAAAGCTAGGAACGGGTTAGCTTGGTTCATTAGCTCCAAGTCAAATAAAGCGTCAACTTACATCAATCCACCCATTGAGACCAAAACACCCATGGCGAAAGACCGTCCAGTCACACGTGGCAGAGGAGAATAGTCCAGGCCAGAGACTGAAGGTCGACCAAAGTCGGGGTTGTGCTTCTCCGACGCAGGATCATGCTGGTCGAAGTAGATGGTCATAAAACGGCCCCGTCTAGAACGCATTGTGAAGTATATGTTGTTGTGTCAAAGCCCTTGAATGGCAATGGTGATTGTCTCTGCTGGAGACTTATCGCTTAGGTATTAAGCGACTATATGTAGGATATATATGTGTGTGTGTGCAGGAGGTGACGTGTCAATTGAGTTGAGAAGGAAATTGCTGCTGATCCGGGAGCTTGGTCTCCTAGTGGCAGATGAGGTAGTAGTGATGCTGGTAGTGTATCTTGTTGTTCAATACTGAGACAGATCGTCAACTGAAAGGGGGGGAGGCATTGGGGTATAAATGTTCTCCAACACGACCAAGGCCGCCACTGATGCCCGGTCCGTCTCCAATGACCTAATTCAGCCCAAACACCCACGCCATATGGTCACGATCAAGAAACCGTGGGACCGGCCCAAGTCCGGCCGTTTGGTGGGTGGACGAGCAGGCATCTCGAGGCATGTTGCTAGCCCCGGATCATGACGCCCAAGGGGGAAGAGGGAGAAAGTCTCCCCACCCCACGGGTTCGGGCTCGGGGAAGTCTCCAACGAGTCGAATCCTGGGGACGGCCGACAGCAGAGGCAAGTCAGGTGCAAGGTAAAAAAAAAAACCGCTGAGAGGGCGAATTGGGTGACAAACCGCGGCGCTCTTCCCACCATACCGAGAATCTCCTGGCCCAATTCGGTCCTACTCTCCAGACTTTCTCCATTGCCTTCTCCAGTCTGCTGTGGAGAGGGAAGACAAAACAAACCAGGACAAGAATCCGGGTTTTTGGGCGGCGGCCTCGTGACACGATTGGTCGGTGACCCCCGAGAGAGAGCGGGAGAGGCGAGGGAAATGCGAGGTGAAGACGAATGAGGATGAGCAAAATCGCGATTGACCGAGTCTCCACCAGGCAGAGGGCAGATCCACCAAGAAAGCTTATGTACACCAGTACTCCGTACAGTACCAGGAGTGACTTGTTTCTGCTGCTTTATGCGGAAGTTTTCCTGTTTGGGGGACATGTCTCGGCATACTCGGGCTCCAATTTTTCCTTCTTTTTTCTTTTTTTTTTTTTTTTTTTTTTTTCACTCCAGAGACTTAAAACATGCGTATGATTCAGCACAAGCCGCATTTGCAGATCCCCCTATCATAAAAGATGTCGCTCACAATTCCATACGCGCAATTTGCATTGATATGTCTCAGCTGAATTAGAATTAACAACGTGAAATAGTAAACCAGCAGTCGCAGAACAGCATGGTGCCTTCCCAGCCTCTCTCGTGTCACCACAGCTCCTTCCCTCACCCAGCAGTCGCCCCTTCCCACACACGCGCCCATGACGTCGTATCTGCCGCCCCGGCGCCGGCAAGTGGGGCAAACGCCAAGCACCGTCTCTTCCGGCGGCCTGCCCTCGGCACTTCCAGCCGATGACGTCGTCTTAGTGGTACATCATCTGTCACTGGCCCCCAAGCAAGGCCAAGCGGCCAAGAAGCAGCAGAACAAGATAGTACTGTAGCATCTACAGGGGGTTTGGGCAATGCGGAACAAGAGCCGCGTGGTAACGGGGCGGAGAATATTAGGAAGCTATTACAGATGAAGAGGTTAAAAACCTACGAAGCACGCCTAGACTGGCTCCGACTGGTTACTAAGTCGACTGCATTTTGCCCTGCTGGGGTCGACTGACACTGACAAAGGCATGACAAGAGAAGCCTGGAGAAGGATCCACGAAGCCCCGTATAACATAATCCAGCGGGAAGAAAAAAAGAGAAGAGAAGAAAAAAAGTAAATGGAAGAAGAAGAGAAAAAAAAAACCTCCGAGTCAGCAGATGTCCTGCTTTCGGTCCTTTCCCGTCCACAGAACGCGGTTGCTCGGAATCTGCATAGTCCCCATGACCCTTTTCTGTGTATGCATATGCAAATCTCATCCGTCTGGTGCTGATTCAGCGGCGCTTCTTCGCTGCCACGGTCCATCTTGTCATGCAAGAGTTGACAAAACAATCACACATAAACACCAGATCACCACCCATCTCCCCATCCGTCCTCCCATCCCACCTCCCGCAATTCGCCTCGGGTCCCCCGGAATAGAGTTCAACGGCCTCTTTTCCTATTCTGCCCTTCTCCAGATTCTTGTGCCATCCATCACACGACATACAAGGCCCTTTGAGGTCGAATCAGACAAGCGGGCGTGTGACAGGCCCGGATCCCGCAAAAGGCCACCATCCCCAGTTATTTGGAAACAGAAAAAAGTCGGGCTGCCGAAGAAAGGCCAGAGAGTTTCAGCCCGTCTTTGCCTCCACCATGATATTTCCACAATGCCACAGCCAATTGAGCCTCCAATTGCAGAGATCTGCCTCGTAATTCGCCGTCGGATTCGCCTATTGCCGCCACGCACGTGCGGCGCTGTCCAAATGCCAGAGTGGCATTCCTAGATCGACAGTGTGGTTGAGACACTGTCAAAAACACGTTTAAGCGCCGCCTCTCGTGGCAGCCACCTCTGCAAGAGGCTCTGCTCTAGCCAATGCTTAGCCTTGTGTCCGCAGCTCAGCTTGTCTTGCTTATCCCAATTCTTCAATTTATGCCCAATATCTTGGAAAGCCACAGCATACTTGATTAGTGCCGATGCCATTGCAAGATCGTCGATGTCTCTTCTGAGACCCGATTCAGCCAGCCACGTTCAAACAGCATGTCGTTTTAAACTTTGTCTTATATTCCGTGCTAAATGAAACGGCCAATGCTATAGGTACTTTGCCAGTCGACAAATGTCTTCCGTTTCAGATGCGTCGGGATGGCCGCAGCCCCCTATGTCCCGTATTTGCTTTCCATTTCCATCCTCAGTTACTCTTCACCTCAAGGTTATTACTAGCCCCGTACGCCACGCGCCATCCTTCGTTCTATTACCGTTTCTATACATCCCAGCCCTCTTCTCTCATCTTCAAAGTGCAATCGTTAAGAAATTCCCAAAGCTTTCAACATCTCGTTGAAGCTCAACTTTTCGGTCAACAGCTCCGTAGTTTGCAATGAAACAAACATGCTGCAAAGTAACAAAAAAAAAAATGCGATGAGAAGTCGTTCTTCACAGCTCCTCGGCCGGGATGTGTCCCTCGACTGTGCTGAGAGCTGCCAGATTGACCTCTCCCACACGCTCGAGGCTGGCTGGGTCGCCAGCACCGGCCAGCAGTCCCACGCACTCAATCACATCTTCGGGCTCAAGCAGGTGCCATTTGGCGAGCGTCACCTTGGTGCTTGCCCCCACAGTAACCGTAAAGACGTGTTGATCATCCAGGATCGTACCTGATGCCCCGTTGAGACTGCGGAACATGTCCTCATCCGTAAAGTCGTCTCCGGAGCAGAGAGCAAACTCGATCTTTCCAGGGTGCGGATCCTTCTCTGTCGGGGCAGCTCCCGGGTTGTGATAGGTGGCCACCAGCCGCTTGGCAATTTCACCCTTGCTGATAAAGGTAGGGCGTACCTCAATGTTGGCCTTGCCCGGCATCACTTCGACCTCCCACTTCTGGCCCACTCCAGCTTCCAGCTCCTTGTGGCACTCGCGTGACATGTGTAGGCCCTGCTCGGGCTCGGCAAGTCGGTAATGCCAGGTCAGGGCGCAACGCTTTCGCTCGATGAAGGAACCTATGAATAGGGCGTTAGCTTCTTTTTTCTACCAATAGCAAAAGTGTACTCGTTATGGTAACTCTAAATCAATCAGTAACTCACCTGGAACCTTGTCCGTGTATCTCTGGAACACCTCCATGACTTCTGCTTGCCAGCCCATGTCGAATTTCTCCGCCAGGTTGATCCACTCCTCGCTACCGGGGTCTCTCATGAAGCTACCATGCTCAGCGGAGAACCCAATCTGGGGGATGTGGCCAAGGTGCTGCTGGAGGAATTCTTGGTCTCGGCCCGAGATAATCCAAACCGAATTCTTAGTATCCGCGGCAAGGGACTTCAGGTACCGGATGATGCGCTCCGAGGGCACCGCAGCGCTTGGTTCGCGTACAATGGGCGTCAGGGTGCCATCGTAATCAAACATGAACAAGCGCTTCGATGCAGAGCGGTAGCGAGACAGCAGGAGGGCACGATCAAGCAAGGGCGTTGATTTGCTTGAGTTGGTTTCGGCCAGCACAGAGTGCACTTTGCGAACGAATTTGGTGATCCACGACTGCACATTTTGCGTCGTGACGTGGTTGTAGAGGCTAGTCTGCATCTTGGTGCGCTCCTCGACAGACATGGTCAGTGCCGCGTTGATCTTCTCCGCTACGCCCGTGATATCCCAGGGGTTGATGTGGATTGCATCGCGGAGACTACCCGCTGTTCCACTAAACTCCGAAAGAATGAGAGGGCCGTTATTGTCCTTTTGGCAAACAATGTATTCGAGACTGGTCGTATTCATGCCATCGCGAACCGAGGTGATGAGGCCAATGTCGGCTGCACGAAGCAAGGCGAAATACTCGGCCTGGTTGAGGTACTGGGGATAGTGCTGCACTGGCGAGAAGCCGAGGCTGCCATATTCACCATTGATCTTGATGATGAGCTCGTTGACTCGACTGGCATTCTTGTTCTCCGGGTCGTCCTTTTCAGCCTCGACGCTGGTGGGAGATGTGACCTGGATCAAAACCACCTTTTCTCTCCAGTGAGGGTACATTTCCAAGAAGCGCTCAAACGCCTGAAGCTTTTGAGCCACGCCTCTTACACTGTCCAAGCGATCACGGCCGACAATGATTTTCTTGCCCTCGTACATCTTCAGCACCGCGGCGTGCTTCTCATTGACAGTATCCGCCCAAGCGGTGCTTTCTACCTTGTCGGCATCAATACCGATGGGGAAGACTCCGACCTGTACTCTGGAGCCGTACGCATCGATGCCAAGGGTGTCAGATGGGAAGCCGAGAATGCGGGTGCAGCAGCTGAGGAAGTGGCGCGAATAGCTGTACGACTGGAATCCCACAAGATTTGCGCCAAGGATGCCCTCGAGCACCTCTTTGCGGCGAGGCAGGCATCGAAGGAATTCGCTGCTGGGAAACGGCGAATGGAGGAAGAAGGAGATGTACATCTTCGGAGCACGTTGGCGTAGCATGCTAGGCAATAACATAAGATAGTAATCGTGAACGATGACGACATCACCAGGCTTGTAGATCTCAATGATCTTGTTGGCAAACTTCTGGTTCATACGGTAGTAATCTGCCCACTGAGCGCGTTCCTTGCGGCCATCGGTAGGCTCGTGCTGCTTGTAATGGAAGAGTGTGTAGAGGTCATGCTCAGCATAGCGCCTCCAACGGGCCTGGTCCTTGAGCATGATGCCATCGTCGGTGGCCTCGCTCTCGTCCGCAAGCCAGACAGGCACGGTGCGAATGGTTTTGCTATGGGCCAGCTGCTGCTCCAGCCGCGTCTGGTCTCCCTTAGGGACCCAGAGTCCATCAACTGGGGGAGGTGTAGGCAATCGCGTAGTGGCATCGATCGGGACGGGAGCCGACAGCGAACTGACGGCTGTGGTAGCGGTAGCCGCAGCTGAAGGGGTGTCTGGGGGAGAGAGCGGGTCATCGTCAGGGTGTCCAATCTCGCCTGTCCAGGCGACAACAGTATGATTCCATGGCGTCGCATCAGACGAGAGATAGGCGAAAGAGTCGATGAGGGCCGACTGACCACGGCGAGGCTTCAGATCCTGCATTGTGAAGCGAGTCAATATCAAAGATGCTCACAGTTGGGTAATGGGAAGGTAAAATATTCAATCGGAAGGAAAAGAATCAGAAGAAAAAGGGCCAAGAGGTCAAGAAGAGCGAAGAGTCGCGAAAGCTCGCTGGCGTCAACGTCAAAAACTATGCGATCTGCGCAGCAGAGCTTCACATCCCTGGGCTTGCTTCTTCCTCGAAGCCGCAAAGTCAAGCTCGAAATGAAATGCACTCACCCAAGCGCCGCCCTTGTGGTATGTCACAGCATGGGGGATGTTGAAGGTCGCGGAGATGATGTTCCCAGTCAAGGAGAGCTCGGGGTTGGCTGCGCGAATCTCTGAGAGAGACTCACGGCGCGCCATTGTGCCGTTGCGCGCAAAGAATGAGGATGATTCTGGTGGTTTTGTAGAGCTTCAATGTCTCGAGGAAGTCTGGAGGAGGGGGAGGGGTACAAAGTCAGCTGCTGGCAAACAGGCGGAAGTGGGCGTTGGGTGGCAGGTATCTTACTTTGGTACTAAACGCTTTTGATACTTGGTGCGGAATCCTCAATGCGATGGCGGGGTGCTGTTACTTGAAGGGCAGAGTAACAGCTCAGCTCTCGTAGTACCCGAGTTGCCCTGGCCAGCCCAAGATGTTGCACGATAAAGGAAAAGGGAGACTGTAGGAGTCAAAGGGAGGCTCGCTGAGAGGACCTGGAGTGTATCGGCGCAAGGCACTCCGAACTCCGTGCTTCGTATCGATACGTGAAGAGTTCAAAATTCAAATCGCTTCGCTGCTGGTGAATGTGGGAGATTGCAGGGAGAAAGAGCAAGAGGGAACCGTTGACACTTGGACGATAAAAAGGTGTGGCTTAACAGCGATACTAGTACTCCGTGCTCTGGGGGCGTCGCAACGTTATCTCCTTTCCATCAATTCCCTTGAACTCGAGTCCATGACCTGTGACTTGTGCCGTCGCCCTATCGGGAGCTCCAGCAGCGGGTCGTGGCCCCTTGTCAGCCGTGGCTCGTTCGAAGCTTGTTCTACAGCTTTCTGCGAGCCGGGGCGACATTACCATTAATGAGGGGCATTTATTGCCATTGCAAAGAACATGGATGCACATATCAAGCTAGGTAGGTATGCTCCGTACCTTGGTAGTACTTGTGCTGCGCGTACAAAGAGAGGGCCAAGCTCTACCTAATCTATTAATGGCACACGGTGCAACGCTGTCGAGATTCTCACAACCTCAGCCCGCACGCAACCGTTAAAACGCCCTCACACCCAACCAGATGCTGCTCTCTTCAGCACGTCCGTCCATAAATTCACTCAAAGAGGGGGTTTTTCAGGAAGGCTGTTCATAAAGACCTCTCGGGCCGAATGAAAAATCTAGGCATTGCTTTGAATGTGCCTCTTTGTCTGTCTACGAAAACCCATCGGACACGTCGGTAGGCGCTGACAACTCTACTGTGGTCGTCAACGCGTATTCGACCTTCCTCGAATACAGAAGCCCTGTTTGGACCGACGACGGACGTGGGCTCCAGCACGCAGTCTATGACCTCTAAAAAGCTAACCAGTGCTAATGAAATGAAGCTGGCTGGCAAACCTGGGCAGTGGAGCAGCACTAAGGCAGTTCCAGCACAAGCCTCGGAAAACGAAATATGGCGAATGGGGCCGAATGGTTCATGGCTATTCACCAAGTAAAAGGCAATACGGAGTAGCACCCACGACTCCATGCAATAGCGAGGCTGTGGTTGGATGTTGGATCCCAGCGGAGATTCTCCGTACGGAGTAGCAGTAGCTCAGCGGGGGAGCGACCATTGCTTCTTCCCCCAGGCCGATGAAGGCCACCCCTTTTTGCTGCTGGCCAGGAAAAAGGAGCTCGTTAAGGAGAAGGCAGCTTGTGCTTTGTGCGTGTAAACTATACCTGAGACGGCCGGCGGTGAATGAGAAAATAAATATGTAGCATGTGACTCCCATGAAGATAATTTCATTTCTCTGGTTAATTTCAGCTCATGTGTTTGGGTGCTCGTATGGCTGCCAACTTTCGAGGCTGAAATAACTTGCAGGTGGGCTCAGGCACGGAGTAACTGTTGGATGCAACGCTACACATGGACAGATTACACCGGCTCAACACGGTGTCAATTTGGATAGCTGCCCCCCTATAACAAAGAAAATCCGAGTAGGCTACTGCTACTTCGTACTTGTGCTTACACTTGGGTTGGAAGTGTTGCTGCCTGTCACCGATCCCGCCCGTCCCTGACAGCCATGCCGCTAAAATACCCACAGCTGCGTAGAAGCATGTTGCTAATGATGCAGAGAGGCTCCGGAGCAGAACGTCGGAGCAGAACGTCCTGTCAGATACACGCATAATAACGAGCATGCACTTCTAGGCCATCACATCGATTTTGACTACCGAGATCCTTCATAAAATTCAAATATCTCTGACGCGGCGGCAACTCGATAGCCTTGATCAAGCAACAGAGCGACAGCTTGCACTCGTAATGAACCTGCTGTACAGTACAGAAGCAGAAATAATGGCGAGATGGATGGAGCTTTTTTCACGTGCTTTTGTGAAGCGCGCATCCAATATTACCCACCCTCACTCAACAAAGATGTGGATGCGAGTGACTTTTTTCCAATCAGAGAGAAGCTAGGGAGAAAAAAATGTCGCGCGTCACGACAGCCGTTGATCGGCTCGCACAGAAGCCGATCTGCGAGTAGTCAAAATCATTGACAGCGATTCTGTTCACTTCCTAAACGACGCTAGTATGACAAGCACATTGCAGGTTTGTACGGCCACTACGTCAAGCTTACGCGTGGATTTTGCAACGTCTTTTTTCAACTACTAGTGCTGCTTTGCTGTTGAAACCAAGATGTGCTGTGATTACTACAAGCTAAAGCCCTACATTGTTAGGTAGTAGGAAAACGTAAGAGAAATGGCTTGTTGTCTCTTTTGTTATACCGGTAAAAATGCTCTCTTGCATATGAAACTGTTTCTGGTCACAGTGGTCTTGACTCGGTGGTAAACTTTCGAGTCTGAAATATGTAAAAATACCGACTTCAGCAGCTTCGTCAACCAACGGCTCGTAACCACGCAACAAGTCAACAAGATGAATGATGTATATGAACGGATAATAAAGAGCTGCATATTCGCCCGAAAATGAATCAAAATCCTACATCAATGTCGAACAAAATGCCAAAATGTCAAATGCACGCCCCGTCAATATGGCCTACCCTGTACCAGATGGTAAATCGTGATACGTCACGTGATCTCGTACCTCCATCCCCCCAATCTTCCTCTCGCTTGCGTCTCGGTATCGGCGTCACCTCGCTTCAACAACCCACAACATCCGGGAATCCGCCGACAATCAGCCATCGCGACAACAGCCTCGCTCTGTCGTTTTCGCCATGTCGGCTTCTCCCCCACCGTCGCCGTCGCAGCACGCTACAGCCCACGCCTACGCCAGCAATGGGCTGGAGATCCTGCAGGCTGCCAGCGATGCTGCTCAGGCCATCCAGAATCACCATCCTCTGCAGAATGCCGCTGCCGAAGCCGTCGCCCAGTCCCATGCTGTCGGCGTGCCCATCGCGCCCGCGCCCGAGCTGGCGCCGGGACAGCTTCAGCAGCATCTCGTGGCCGGGCCGGGAGGCGTCATGCGGGATCCCACCATCAACCCCAAGCTGACGCGACTTCGACGCGCCTGTGACATGTGCAGCATGCGCAAGGTCAAGTGCGACGACTCTAACATGCCTTGTCGCCCTTGCCGCGAGCTTGGCGTTGACTGTACCTTCAATCGCGAGACCAAGAGACGCGGACCGCCGAACAAGCACGCCGAAGCTGCTAAGGCGGCTAAGAGAGCTCGCATCGATCAGGCTGTAGCTCCTCCTGGCTTCCCCTCGTCTCCATCGCCCCAGAATGCTGCCAAGACGCTCATGACCATATCGACGGATGGTGTCTTGGATGCAGAGGCAATTGCGCCAATGCCCGTGTTGGAGCTCCTGGTGGATGATTTCTTTACATACATCCATCCGCTTGCTCCGTTTCCCCACGAGCCCACCTTTCGACAGTCCTTTGCGAATAGAGAGGATCGATTGAAGCCCGAGTTCCTGGGGTTGCTGGCTAGTATGATTGGTACTTTGGTCGCATCGTTTCCGCGCAGTGCGAGAGAGCATCTCAAGGCGCAGCACAGCACGCATTTGTTCCCCAAGGCCATTGTCATGATTGAAAAATGTCGTGACATTGCCCTTCTCACGCGTGGGAGCAGATGGGTTTTGAAACAACCAAAAACGCTGGACGACGCTGCCACCAGCTATTTTCTTGGACTGGCTTCCGGCTACACCTTGCAGTGGAATGCATCTCGCCATTTCATGGCCGAAACTTTGACTCTGCTCAGAGAACTCGGCTTTAGCAGGCCCAAGCACCCCGGAGAGCTGCCTACCTTTGGGAGTGACAGCTTCGCTCCTGATTCGATGCCGTTCAATCACGTTAAGGACCAGATTGGCAAGCGTATCTTTTGGTGCCTGCTGCTAGGCGTTCGGTAAGGCTTCTTGTTCATGCTCATCTCCCCTTGTCTATCAACTGACAGCTAATTTCATCTTTAGCTCGTTCTCGCAGCTCGGCGCATCCCATACCGATATCGTTATTGCCCCATCAACCCCCAGCCTTCCCTATCCTGCATATCCCGAGAACGTAGATGACATTTGCGTTCTTGCAAACGAAATCATTCACCAAGCAGAGGGCAGTGTGACGCTTCTTACTGGATTCCGTTTCGGTATTGATATCTACACAACTATGAATGGCGTCGTCAGCCTGGAGCTAGCGTACGGCATGAGCACTCTTCCTTGGGCAGATCAAAGACTCCTCCTTAGGGATGGCCTTTTGGCTGCCAAAAGCATCATTGATAATCTACCGCCAGAGCTCCAGCTGGGCAATTCCGGAGACGAAACAAATCCTTTGGCTGGCATGGAGGATTCCGGCCTCCAATACGTGCCACCAGTGTGGCCCAACACGCAGCCACCACACGATGTGCGCAACATCATCAAAACGCAACCTACGAGGCGTCGACAGCTTCAGTACGAGATACAGAAGGCTAATATTTTTGTATCGCAACTGGCTACAAGATCGTATTTTGTGGAACTGTACTTCAACCTGAGAGATGTCCATCTGAGCGAGCAGCAACAAACTCTCGAGGTCGAGGGTACAAGTGAAGAGGAGAAAGCTATTCAAGAAGATGACAAGGAGATTTTGGAATTCATGTCGGCTGAGCGAGAAATTATCGTTCAAAACCTCTTGACGGTGCTGGGATCCATCTCGCAACGAAATCTCGAACCCAATGGAGGATCTCTCATCAACAAGATTCGTCAGGTTGCCTCCACGCTCCTAAACGATGCCCCTGAAAGAAAAGGGCCGTTTGCCATCAAGTCAGAAGAGGCTCTGTCTCAGCTCCTTGAAGTCTTAATGAAGCTCGAAAAGACAGGTCCCGTGGGAGAGACCCGTGCACCAGACCCGCTTCAGATGACGGCGGAAGATGAGGAAGAAGAGCTGCGACACTGGGCCGACTTGAGGGAATACCAGCTACGTTTCGCCGCAAATGGAGGCTTTGCTGGAGAATTGTAAGATGTATTCCCATCCGAAAACTGGGGTTTCTTTTTCTTCTGCTTCATGTCGTTTCTATATGTGAACTCGGCCGGGTAGCATCCTTGAGACACCCATCAACATATCACATACTTGGCAGATTCTGAAGCAATCATGTATTACTGTTAACCCTTGGAGCTGAGTAGCAAAATTTTTTGGAACGCGAATCAAAACATACGGCTGTAGCTGGTAGAAATAAGATTGCGTCGGTGGTCCACTCTTGCAAGACACTACCCAGTGTGCGAAAAATTCTCCCCTCCCTCGAACTTTGAAACACCAAGGTCAATAGGCAGCATGAAGGCACACAAACAGAAGCAAAAGAGCAAAACAAAGAAAAAACAGATAGGAAAAAATGCAAAAAGAAACATACAACAGCCGGTGTTCGCTGATGGTCACCCACTCAACTACTAATCTGCCGGTTAGAGGCTTGTCTATGGGGGAGCAGACGGGACCCCGAATTCTCCTCTACCTATGGTCGTATGTGCTTGGTGATAGTGTAATTCAGCTTGTATGCACATTGTGAAAATGAGACATTACGTTGATATCTGGCTCAGAATAGCACAGCTGTAAGGCGGGACACTTCTATTCTTCGTTGGACAAGAGGGCCCTTGGGATGAATGCAATCATTATTTTGCCAAGTCTAGGTTGAACATGAGAAAGAAGCCAATACACCGGAAGACTAAGGATGCCCGAAAGCAGTTGTTGTATTTTCTAAGTGAGATTGACAAACTCCAGTCATATTATCCCTGTCCTCTCTTCTGCCATCTCTGAGAAATGGGCTAAATTAGTACAACTTCCGAAAAAGGGAAAAAAATAAAAATAAAAAAGTTGGCGCTTTGATCTAGCCAATCGGTAGTGATCGAAGCTGACAGCCGCTTGGAGAGGTGCTCAGGAGGGCGAAGAGCCTTACCTTCTCCTCTGCTGTGTAATCTATTAATTAATTCTCTGTTGCGGTGACGTGGCTAGATGTCTTGAATTATAAAGCCTTTGTCATGCGGAGAGTTGATTTCCGCTCCGCAGGACTCGCCAATGAGCCCATGACTCTGTCATGCGGCATCTTCTCGTTCGCTTCTTAGGACGGGGTATTACGACGAGAATCTTGAACCAGCAGTGCTAACAAAACACAGCTTTACTGATCTTGTGTATCCATATTCGCTATGTCGATGACAACTCTGCCTTGAGCTTGACCGCTCTGGTAGCGGTTGTATCCCTTGAGACTGTGTTAGTATAGACACACAGAAGCCACGGTCATCTCGGAATCTTACGCTAATGGCGTCTTCTAACGGGAATGTCGAGTCAATGAACACCATAATCTTGCCATTCGAAGCCAAGTTTCCAAGATATGCTGCATTTTGCCCATTCAACGGCGCGCTGAATGTCATATATCGCCTCGGCACGCCACCCAAGATACTCGGCTGCAACACATTTTGAAGTGTGTGTAGAATTAGACTAAGCCGACCTTCGCTGCCGTCACCGACGTTGATGAACACGCCCTCAGGCTTGAGATACTTTGGGCATCGCAGAAACAACTCTCTCGAGCCTACCGTGTCCAGGATTGCATCAAATTGGCTCGCGCTGTAGGACTTCTCAAGGGCAGCAGGTATGGACTTGACTAGAGCGTAATCAATAATCTGCATATTGGCGAGGGAGAGGTTAGCCATTCTCTGTGTCAGTAGCAAAAATGAAACCAGGTCCACTTGCCTCATCTACTCCCAAAGACTGCTTCATCCGATAGGCGTTTTTGGTGGAACAAGTTGTCACGACGAAGGCGCCCAAGTCCTTACAGAGCTGGATAGCGGCTGATCCTACAGCACCACTAC
This sequence comes from Trichoderma breve, assembly GCF_028502605.1. NCBI lineage: Eukaryota > Fungi > Ascomycota > Sordariomycetes > Hypocreales > Hypocreaceae > Trichoderma > Trichoderma breve. Next base: position 4,561,585 of record NC_079233.1, read on the forward strand.
CCCCATTGACGAGAACTCGATCGCCGGTTTTAATTTTAGCTTGACGGACCATTTCCAACGCCACTTGTCCGAGGCAGCTTAGACAAGCAGCTTCTGCAAATGTTATATTGGTCGGCTTGGGGGCGATACAATTGACATTCAGTACAATGTACTCTGCCAGCGTTCCCTGATTATGAATGATACTGCCCGATTTAGAAACAGTACCAAACACAGCCGCACCTGGAGCGAATTCAGCCGGAACATCAGGGCCAGCTGAGACTACGCGCCCAGAAAAGTCAAGTTCTGGTATTGCGTTTTTCCTCAAAAGAGACGGAATGTCCCTCATCAAATTTGTTCCTGGGGAAGAGAGTGAAGCGTGAGATATTTTGATCAGGACATCCGAGCCCTTTGGGGCTGCGGGTGCAGGAAGGGACGGGTTGAATGACAAGACTTTCTCTGGCATACCGCCGCTGCTGAAAGTCCAAGCACGCATTGTCGACGGCTGAGAAGTGTTTGCTGCCATAGTGAGTGTTGCTAACGAGTCTGGCTGTAGAAGAGTAATAGTTGAAAGAAAAAACAGCACTGCGAAACTGGGGCGAGGTTACGCGTATATGTACCTCTGTTGCATGTTCTCGCTGATGGCTTTGGACTATCTGATCTGATGATGCGGAGTTTAATGCGGAGTGGCTGTGACTGACTACTCAAGTTATGCCTAGCCGTTTGGCGTAAAGTTGTAACAGATCATGCCTGAATGTAAGACACGGCTCCTTTCCCATGTCGACAGAGCAGGCAGGACGCACACCTGTAGCCATCAAGATTCCAAAGATCTTTAGGATTCCAAAGACTACAGGCTTGCGTCATCAAAGGATCTTTCTGGCATACGTAACTCATACTATACTCGTTAACTGTTGGTTAACCGTTTATTGTAGTTGCGGCTGGTATATGGGGAGAAGCCCCGGTATAAATACTGGGCGTATTCAGTCTATTGAATGTAGAAATCTCAAACGCAGTTCACCTTCAATCGACAACACGACAGTAATTACAGACTTGGCAAGTTTCTGTTCGTAACTGCATAAGAATGGCGAGTTTTCACAATATCGCAGTTCTCGGCGTAAGACGTGCCCTTCTACCGTCACAGTTGTGAGTGAACAGCTTACTAAGAACTACTGGCGTGTAGGGAACTGGCCAAGTTGGCCGACCGATTGTTAAAGCCTTGATAGACGCAAAATTCAACGTTACAGTCGTGACGCGGAGTCTAGGCTCGCATCCTAAGGAAGTCAATGGGGCGAGTTTCGTGACTAGCGACTATACGTACGAGTCCCTTGTTAAGATCTTAACAGGTCAGGAGGCAGTGGTGAGTGCCGTGGCTGCTGGGCCGCCCATCGCAGCTCAGAAAGTCATGGTCGATGCGGCAATCCAGGCCGGGGTCAAGCGATTTATCCCCAGCGAATATGGCTCTAGCAGTATTGATCAGCCACTTGAAGACTTCAAGAAGCTCATGGCACCGAAGACCGAATTGATTGCTTACCTCCGGGAAAAGTGTCGAATACATCCAGGATTTACTTGGACGTGCCTCTCTGGAGGCGCATTGATTGATATGGTGTGTAACAGATATGGTACTCGATGTCGCTGTACCGCAACTAACGTAGACGATAATCAGGGTATTCCCAACGGGGTCTGGGGGTTTTCGGTGTCTGATAGAACAGCCACTATATTTGACACTGGTGAAGCTCGTTTTGACTCTACCACAATTCCTGCTATGACGCGAAGCGTGGTGTCCGTTTTGCAAAAGCCTGCGGACAGTGCCAACAAATATCTGCAGATCAGGAGCTTCGTCGTTTCGCAATCAGAGATTCTTGCATTGTTGGAGGACATTACTCAGTCAAAATGGAGTGTATCTTATGTCAATGCCGAGAATCTTCGCCAAGAAGGCTGGAAGTTGCTTGCGGGCGGCAATCCAAAGGAGGGCATCGAAAATATTGTTAGAGGTGCTCTCTTTCAAGGACAGAAAGACATCTCAGTGTCTCAGGATGCCCTTGCAAATACACAGCTGGGATTACAGACGACGAACCTACGAGACTATCTAGAGAGTATGGTTAAGAACTAACACAACACTCGGGCCAAATGAATGGCAACCTATGTATTTTTCCTGTTGAAATGAGTCTGGCTACCTTCAGAGCAGCCCCCACAGTCATTCAGGCGCCCCCTTATTTATAGCTATCTAACTATGATTGACGGAGATATTAATTTCTTAGCAGACTTTTTGGTCGCACTGAATGGAAAGCATTAAACGTAGGAGTAAGAATGCAGAAAAGGAAAGAAGTCTCGGTAATTCGAGCGCATGATATAGCTTAAATGTTTTTGGAACAACGGTTTAGCGCGAGCGACCCCGATTCCATATTATGCATCAGATGCTACCAAAAGGAGAAACCACATGTAAGCTAGGATATTCGGCACTAGGGAATGCCAGCCAATCCCACGCGGGGCCTGACACACTCCCTACAGCCCACTGAATGGAAATCTGCCTCTTGGAGAGATGTGGTATCTTTCTCTGGTCATATTAGTGATGAGAATGACTCTCGGAATATTTTATCGCTTTTTTTTTCTCTTTTCCTTAGTTTTTGTTGAACAATGCCAAGGCGTTCTAGATGGGGTTGTCACACCCCCTAGCTGTCATTGGATGCCCGACCATCTCTAGGAACAAGAAGTCTCAATAGATGTATCATTTATGACTTGCTGCAATGAGACCTTCTAAAAGCTGGTTTCCCGCAACTAAATGACGCCCTTTTGTCAAGATTTCTGACTTTAGGACCATTTCTAACAAGCAGTTATTTTACCAAGAGATAATGACTTCGATGAATGCACCTGAGGTGCCATGGCACGCAGCTTTTCCCTCACCGAAGAGACAAGAGCCCGAGACATTGACGCGGGGAGAAGTTCTCAAGATGATGAAAGAAGACGAAAGCGTGGCTGGGAAAGACTACTTGCTGATTGATCTAAGGAGAACCGACCATCAAGTATGTTGCAGCCTCGAATAGCTCGTAATCGGCTGTTCTCTACTGACGAGAGCCTGAATTCAGGGTGGCACTATCCGGGGCTCCATCAATCTTCCCGCGCAAAGTTTATACCCAGCTCTGCCAACAGTCTACAATATGATCAAAGCCGCCGGAATTCGGAGGGTCATATGGTACTGCTGTAAGTTTATCCTTGGCTTTGTGGGGTGATAGCCGGACTAATGACTCGAAATGGATAGCATCCTCTCGTGGCCGGGGCACCCGTGCTGCTTGCTGGTTTAGTGATTATCTAGAAGAGAAAGGAGATACGAGTACTCAAAGCCTTATTCTTCTAGATGGAATCAAAGGATGGGCGAAAGGAGGCGCTGAATACGTAGAATGTATTGATGACTATGACCACGCTTACTGGGAGAGTCAGTAGGGTTGCCTAGACCGCTGGTGGTGGGAAGCTATAGAAATCCTGACTTTTTATTGAGAAGAAGGAAGCACCTACTTACTTATTTTACAGAGATAATGAACATTGTACGTCACCGGCCACTAATACACTACAAGAGGCTGTTTCTTGAGTTAGGATGAGACATTGAATGGGGTGGAGCATTAGAACCATGAACAAGGCGTATAATTAACATCGATGAGCCCCAGTAAGCCTGCCAATTAGCAAAGCGACCCTTATTATTAGCGCCTAATACTGATGTTGACTCGAGTATATAAGAATACGGGATACGGCAGTGCTCTCTGGCCACAGCGAAGTCAGTTCCACCTCACAGCCCAAGTAATGAATTGGACTAACTTCCTTTGTGCTTTTGTCGCCCGCCAGAGCCAAAATTTGACATTGTTACACCATCACTTACGACATAGCTTGAGGCTTGGAAATATTTATCCAGAACCAAGAAGGCGCTCTCTATCGCGAGCTCGTCTTATCATGAACGGACACGGAGATTTGAACAATACACACGCTGCTAGGGCGACTAATATACTAGAAGTTGACCCCAAGTTTAGCAATAAGTCGCTGGCTGTCGATGCCCACGAAGATGAAGCTTCTATTCGGAAACACTACCGGCCGTTCCTATTGCCCACAGCTACGGGGGACGACTGGGTGGCGGATTTGGAACTGGCTACGACGTTGAAAATGGTTGAGTCAGAAATTCTCGATAAAAAGCAAGATCGCCTTCGAATCCTCGTTTTATACGGAAGTTTGAGAAACAGGTGAGCGCACTAGCGAATTTGTTTCAAAATTTTACTACTGACACAGCGACACAGATCTTTTTCTCGCCTTTTGGCCTATGAAGCATCACGTATTCTGTTTCGCCTTGGTTGCGATGTCCGCGTATATGATCCATCTGGCCTACCGCAAAAAGATGATGTGCAGCATGACCACCCAAAAGTTCAAGAACTACGTGAGCTGAGTAAATGGAGTGATGGGCACCTTTGGGTCAGCCCGGAACAGCACGGAAACCTAGTGAGTTCATACACTGAACAGAATTGACAGTGCAGCTGGTTCTAAATTCTGGCAGACAGGTTTGTTCAAACAGCAGATAGACTGGATTCCGTTGTCGTCTGGCTCCGTACGGCCTACTCAGGGCAGGACCCTGGCCATTGCGCAGGTCAGTGGTGGCTCACAGTCGTTCAACGCTGTCAATTCGTTACGGATTCTGGGGCGCTGGATGCGCATGTTCACCATACCGAACCAGAGCTCTGTTCCAAAAGCTTATACCCAGTTTACCTCTGAGGCAGAGGGTAGCCGCATGATTCCCAGCTCCAACCGCAATCGTCTTGTGGATTGCATGGAGGAGCTGGTAAAGTACACAATAGTCATGCGTCCTCATTTTGAGTTATTTGGAGATCGATATAGTGAGCGCGAAGAAAGAAGGCAAAAATAGGCAGTGCAAGTATAGACTCTGTTAGGATACACAAGAGTCATTCAACGCCGAGTCTTATGGGAACTAGATTGCGCCCGCCTGATAAGAAAATTGCAGATACGAATTCATCGTGTGATTTCATAGAGGAGTTTAGAAATGCGTACATAACTAGATCATTGGTAATCAAGGGCCAGCCGAATTATGCATTTCCCACAATGGTATCTTTGCAACCTGAGGTGCGATCTCCACTATGAATGTTTGATGGACATCAATCTTTGATGGCGAATATCTTGTACGAAGCTATGGAAAAATTTTAATTCATGGAGATAACAGAAATGAGAGGGCCAACTCACCAGTCCATTCATTGAAGTCAATGTCTCGAACATTGACCGCGTCACTTTCGGTCGGCCTGCAACCGGTATCTGTGCAGCAACCTCTGTCCTGTTCCGCAGAATCAGAGTTGCAAGCGGGGAGACTGTTGGAGCAGTTATCGGATGTCTCATTATGATAGACATTCAAATCGTTTCCCGAATCCTGTATGACGATGCCTAGGTAGATTACCCAGTTAGCAAGAAATATCCCCATCTAAAAACCTCGCTTCACAAACCATTGAAGCCGGCTTCTTTCAGGTACTTCTCGTACATCCCCACCTCGCTTGCTCCGGCAATGCAGCCGACGTACAAAGCCATGCTCTTCTTGATAGTATCTGGCAGCGGGCCCTTGGCAAGAATGTCCGAAATGGCAACCCGTCCACCCGTTTTCAAGAGACGAAACATCTCATTAAAAGCGAGCTGCTTCTCCTCTTCGGGGACAAGATTGACGACGCAATTGGAGATGATGCAATCCGCGATGCCGTCTTCGAGAGCAATGCGCGTGATCTGAGACCGGACGAACTCAACATTTTTCTGGCCCCATGAAGCCTTTAGTGCCTCTGCCTTTTTAAGCATATCCTATGTAAAAAAGAAACCATGTATTAGATAGACAGCTCATGATCGTGGGGTTTTGAACTGACCTCGTTCATGTCCACGCCAATAACCCTGCCGCTTTCCCCTACTTTTCGCGCGGCGAGGAAGACATCAAAACCAGCACCGCTTCCAAGATCAATCACGGTTTCTCCCTGTATTATTCATGAGCGATAATATTAAAAATGGATTCTTGCTTCGACAATTACGCACTTCACGCAGAGTCGCGATCGCGAGAGGATTGCCACAAGAGAGGCCCAAGTTGGCATCCTGAGGAATATCTGCCAATTCCTCCTTTGTATACCCAAATGCTTTCGCCACAGAATCGGCATATCGAACTTCTACTCCTCCTGCAGCGGCTGAGTACCGCTTGCCAACTTCGGTGTAAATGTCTTGAACGTTCATTGCTGATGAGATGCTAGTTAGCGTTGCTGCTGGATGGCTTTGAAGGACGACAGCTTTGAAGAAATAGCTATGGCCTTCTTATACCTGGACTCAACAACTATTATTCATCAATATACCCGCATTGTGAAGCCTTAAAAGATGGTTTACACATATCCGTCGGGAATCGTATGGAGAGTCACTCATTTTTTGCCTAATCGAGAACTTCTCTGGGCATTTGGGGCCTCTGTCGGGGCGCTGTTGATGATGCCTGCGCTATTCTCGAAATAGTAAGAAATCGGTATGTCATCGCGCCCCTCACCTCTTGCGTCTCTTTGCCGCCCTAAATGGAAGAAACAAATGCTCTTTCTTAATTCTCCGTCTTTCTGCATGGTCAATTGTCACATAGACAAGCATCAAAACAATATTGCGTCAAATGACTGACTTACTTGGCTGTTCAAAGGTCGAAGGAGTATCTACAATGTCTGGTTCCCCGCCTTCAACCATGATATGCAAGTGGTCATCCAAATCTCCGAAACAAAAGGCGACTCGAATTCGGAACAATCAGCGGAGACATCGGGCCAAAGTCAAAACTCATATATCTACTCTTGAAGCTGAACTGGCAGAGTCGCAGAGGCAGTTGATTGCCGCCGAGCATCGCATCACGGCGCTTACGGCTGAAGTGGAACGGCTACTGAAAGAGGCAAGAAGAGAGCCCGCTCTCGGGAGTGTTTCGCCCGTATCGGAAGCTTCTTGCCGCTGCCCTTGGAACAGCCAGAGACAACTGAGCAATTCTCTATCCTGCAAACAGAATACCCCGGTAGACCTACCGTTTGACACGCCAGTTATTCCAAACTCCATGTTAATAGACAATACCAGCGCTCATCCAGGGATAAACTTTGGGGACGCTATGGAGAAGAACGACTTGACGCTCGCTGTAGCTTTTATAGCCCAATATGACTGTCAGAATCTGCCACCGCCGCAGCCTGGCGAATCGACAACAGATTGCGTTGCTGCATATGGAATCATTGAGCAACAAAACTTTAAGGGTGTTGACATGGAAGCTATTCATCAGCGGCTCCAGTCAGGATACAGAAGAGCCAAAAGACCCGGGGATGGATGTACGGTTGCAAACAGCCTCCTTTACAGCATCATCAGCTATCTTAGCCCAGTATAACACACGGCACCAATATGTTTTTCCAAATAGCTTTTAGTATGTACAACGCCTTCAAGAGATCAATTACAGCGTTTCAATAGTTATGTCATGAAAAGTTGGTTCTATGGGGATGTCATGGCTTTAACCATTTATGGTGGAATATTTGGAGACTTAGACGTTGTTGCATTCCTTGGTAGAGAAGCCAATGTTTGGTAGCCGAGTCATGTACGCTAGGTCCACCTTTTTACCGAGCTCGTGAGCGTTACTTTTCCTTTCTAGAAAATACCCGTATGATGATTACCAGCAATTGGTGGCTCTACCATCTTGGCTAACCCACCTTGTTCGTCTACCATGTGCTGTGAAGATCTCCGCATACTCGCCAGTTTACAGAATCTACCAACACCTAAATAACGCAGACTGGCATTAAATACAGTAATACATATATAGAAAAACTTGAAGAGCTGGTAATGCCCCGTGGGGAAGTATCTCCACTTGTTAGGCTTTGAGTCTGGGAACTCCGCATTTCCCCAAATCCCAGCTCTTCCCCGTCAGCCCCCCGGTATCTCGAAACGCGTTTAAATCGGCTTTAGCATACGAGTATGTACGTTCTTTTAGACACGGCACTGGAGACGCCATAAACTAGCTTGTCCGCCATTATATATGGAGACCTGATCTGAGCTCTCAGCTGGATCTTGGAACGGCTTCGAACTAAAAGACGGCCAGATCGACAATCGTGATCAGTCCTCGTTATCTATTGTTCATTAAAGTTTTGCGAGTCGTGTGCCCTTAGGTCTTCTATTTTTGTTACGGGATTTTATCTATTCTCAACAATCTCATTGTAAGCGGCTTTGAATCTGAGCTACGCAATGAGTACGAATATCTTTACCCATTCAATTACAAAACCTTCCTATCAATTGGTGAAAATATCATGATTATTTCATGGTAGTCTGTATCCCAGGCTCAGATATTATGGAAGGTATTGCTTTTCAACGCCAAATTAATATTTCTCGCTATCGGCTATATGATTGATAGGCCAAGTCAGTTGGTAGCTGGGTATGCCTTCATGTCCAGCCACCTGATTGTTAAGCCTTCGGGTAACCACCAAGCAATCTGCAGACCTGTCATTACAAGGCTAGTACGAGGTACTAGTTGCGAATGATTTCTCTTCCATCCAACCAATCCATAAACCATGCATAGCCCATCAAGATCTTCCTTCGCCATGACCGGGTCCAGAAAAAGTTGCCAGATCTCCAACTAAGCCATGCTCCATAACCCGTATACTCACGTTTTCCTTGGACTACACCGTCCCATCGTCCAGTGTATGTCACCAGAGAGCGCTGTTTGTACTCAAACGGGGCTTTAGCATTCTTGTTGAGCAGGTTGATGATATAATCTGCTTTTTGAATCGCAACTTCAGCGGTTGTTGGGAGGGTCCCGCCTTCAATATCTCCCGCATCTCCCAATGCGAATACATTCGGCAGGACGGTGCCATCTGGTGCGAAAGCATTGAGGTGGTCATCTGTCAGGATCCGGACCAATCCTCTCTCCGTCTTACGAAGGTTCAATTGGTCAATTAGAGGAACAGACTTGTTTCCAGTGGCCCAAATGAGCATACCGTAGCCGGTAGCCCCATCCTCTTGAGTTTCAATCGTATTGGGGGTAACTTTGAGGATGTGCGTGTTCGTCTTAACGTTGACTTTGCCGGTTTTCAGGGCGGTGCAAGCGTATTCTGCCAGTTTTTGATCGAATGGTGCCAGAATCTGAGGAGCCACGTCATACACAGAGACAGACGCCTTGCCCTTCAAGTGGGGAAACAAGACTCCAACGTCTCCGTCAAACAAATCGGTTAGCTCAGCTGCGACCTCGATACCAGTAGGACCGCCACCAACAATAGCCACGTGCAGCAGTTGCCTCTGACGGTCTTCCGATGTTCCTGGAAGTGAGGCCATTTCAAGAATGTCGTTCAAGCGGCTACGAACTGCGTTCGCGTTGGCAACATTCTTGACAAAGATGGCATTCTCCGCCACACCAGGGATGCCGAAAGTGTTGCTGCGGCATCCCGGTACAAGAATAACCTTGTCGTATTCGACATTAAAACGCTCATCCTTGAGCTCCTCGAAAGCTGGTTGACAAATGAGGGTTTGAGAGTCAAAATCGATGTCGACAACCGTAGCCTTGATGTATTTTGCATGGAAATCCCTGCGCCGAAGGGGCTCATGTGCCAATCGAGGGTCAAACAGTCCGCAAGCAGCACTTGCCAACAGTGGAGTAACTGCAGAAGTATTTTCTGGCGAAATCAAAGTGACATCGTACTTTCTGTGATCGATACCGTAGCCCAGGCTATAGCCAGCCCAGCCACTTCCAATAACAACGACTCTTTCTTTCTGTGCGGCCATGATTGAGTTGAGGATGTAGACAAACTAACAGTGGTTGTTGAGTTATGGAATTGATGGAGAGCTCTCATCAGGACACGTCCAATTTATATACATTTGAAGAGGAGAGCGATCAACAAGATGCATGCATGGGGTTAAGAAACTAATGGCATTAAAGTTCGACGCAATTACTGCGTCCTGACGTCACAAAAGCAACAAATACGATCCCTAAAGAGGAAAAGACAATTAAAAAACCAGCATATTGATCAATTAAGAGATGACTTGGAAACATATAGAGCTGATAGTAAGTTATTGTGACTCTACTTCTGACATAGTAGGTTTTGCTTAGCGGAAGCGAGTTACAAGCTACCCACGAATAGCTTAAGCTATAGTTACAACTGCCGGGCACAGTGGCGAAAAAGTAGCTTCTCCTTTTTTTCTTGGCAAATCTTTCAGCTGTATGGTGCAGCGATAAGAGGAATCGCGATTTGTTCGGGGGTTTTGAATCTTGAATGCGGATACCGAAAGCCGAATCTATGAGGAAGAAAGGGAAGAGTGGGGATTGGATTCCTGAGATAATTCGGGGTCGTGGCTGAGAATATTACCTAATTGCCCTGTCGGGTAAAAGAATAAGCGTCTGTCGGGGAAAAAAGGTAGCGATATCTAACAAGAAACAGAGCCTTGATGGCAAAAACTTTGCACATGAATCATGTTGTGAATCAGACATCGATACTAGGTTTGTTAGTAGACTCATAGGTACAGTTGCTAAAGGACACGCCGTGGTTCTGGATTCAAAGATTCAATGTTGGCGGATGGACTAGGCTGGATGCTCAGGCAATGTGAGGGTCACCCAACTTAGTACACGTATTAGTGGAGAGTATCAGGTGCCGGGATTCAATCAGAACATAACATTTACAACGGCTTATCTAAAATTTTTAAATACGGGGTTATCATTTTTGGATCGATCAAGAGTGATGGTCGCTGTCTGTTTCCTTGTGAATGTGCTTGTGTGCGTTGCCTTTATACTAAGCGATTGCTGATTGGTGGCCCTCTTAATCCGGAGATACGCACCAGTGTCACCTGGAATTGAACCTATCTTCATACAATGCTCAGTTTTTATAGGAAACCACAAGTTGAAACAAACACTCCATTTTTATAAAAAACGCCACCAAAAGAGCCATCGCAACGAAATTCATAACTATCTTCATAAATATGCTTTTTGCACAAGACTAAAAATAATCAATATCAGTCGATACCACTCGGCTTATGGCCTGATGTAGTAATATCCCGGTAAGCGTGCAGGTAAGCATGATAATCCGTCTCTACTTTCATTTTCTAAACCTCCCCAATGTCAAATCTATTCTACCAGTTATTCCATCAAACTCGACGACCGCTCATACCCCTCCACAATCTCGGGTAGTTGACACCAGCCTCATCCATTGTCTCAATGAGCACACCAACACCAGGATGCAGACCGGCGGCCACAGCACGCTTCGTCCATTCCTCTCTGGGAAGCACTTTGAGGGCCTCGCCGTCGGGCTGTCCATTTTGACCAATAGTCTTCAGACCATCGAGAGCAATCACTTCGTCTCCCACCTCGTTGAAGTAAGTCACGTCGTTGCGCTCGACAACCACGGCAGACTGGCTGTCGTCAAACATGCGCCCAATAATGCCGTTGCACACTGTATCGACGAGCACGAGGTCCATGAATCCCCTGTTGCGTCGAGACTCGGGCGCCGCCCCCAGAATCCTAGCATATTTGATAAAGGCGTTGACCCAGTCCTTCTCTGCCTCATCGCCGACAGCATCGCTTCCCTCACGCACAATGGTCGAAGGGCGATGGATCTCGACGCGCAGATTGGTCAGCGCACACGCCTGCTCGAGGAACTTCTCGCTCGCCCACTTGCTGCACATGTAACCTTCAGTTCCATCGGGGATCATTTCCTCTGGTATATCAATGTGCGCCGCAGGGAAACCATCCTCCTTGCTGTTCTTGTGCAGCATACCCAGACCCGCCGACGACACGTAGTACATCGGAATGTGACGCCTTAGACACTCGCGCGCGATCTGCATAGTCGAGCCCAGGTTTGATGCCCGGACGTCCATGAAGTGCTTAACATGCGAAGTGTCTGCACCGCAGTGGATGACAGCAAAGGCCGAATCGAAAACGGACTGCGCCGTCGACTCTGAGAGGCCAAAGAATGGCTTGCCAAGGTCACCAGCGTGGTAAACGGCGCGCTGGTTTGACGGCAGAGAGCCCTTTGCGAGTCGCTGGTCGAGGTTACGCACCGCCAGACAGTGAACTTGAGTGACGGAGGGATGGGCCAAGAGGTGTCTGAGCAAGTGCCGGCCGAGAAGACCGGTGCAACCCGTCAGGATCACAACTCCGGTTGCCGTGGGTTTTCCACCAACGCGAGAGTCGACGAGTTCTCCGAGCATGTCAGCTGGTACCTTAGTCTCTGCCTCCCAGTCGACCGAGATCTCTGCCGGCTTGGCCTTCTTGTCCCCCTCATCAGAGACCGAGGTGGCGCTGCCCGAAGTTCGGGAAGGAGTAGAGCCTCCAGAGCTCTGCGCGCTGCTATCATCGGAAGCGGCCAGCAGCTCCGTGGGCAGATTCTCCACGGCATGCTGGACGAGATCTGCCAGGCTTCCGCTTCCCATGATACTCAGGGTTGGTACGTTGACCTGGAGATTGCGCAGGAACCACGAGTGAAGGTCCACAGAGACCAGCGAGTCGATACCGAGGTCGGTTGAACGCGAAGCCATGAGTTCTTGGTCCGTCGTGGAAGCGTCCAGGCCCAAGGCAGTGCGCACTTGAGCGGCGAAAGCCTCCTTAACGACCTCTCTCGCGTCGTCCAGCGACTGGCACTGTCGCAGCCGCTCCCCAACGCTCGCAGTAGCAACATTACCAGCGTCTGCCTGATCATCACGGCCGTCGTTGACGACGACAAACGCACTGAACTTGGGGTTCTTACACCATAGTGGCGCGTCAAGGGCACCCGCCTCGTCGAAATCAACGTCAGCAATGGACGTGGTCAGCTCGGGTCCAACAGGACTCTCCAGACGGCATGCGTCGATACCCTCGCAGATGGACTGGCACCAATCACCGTCTGACATGCGCATCATGCGGTATCGGCGGACAATAGCGTCGAGCTCGCCACGAGCCAACTCTCGCTGCATGTAACCCGCACCGAGAATGGCACCACCATTGACCGTTGCAGCGCGGAGTCCGCGCTTCCGTCTCGCTCCGGCAAGTCCGCAGAGGAATGTATTGGCGGCAGCGTAGTTGGCTTGACCGTGGTTGCCAATGACGCAGTTGATGGAAGACACGAGAACAAAGAAGTCGAGGTTTGTCTTGGCAAACAGACGGTCCAAGTTGAGACCACCAATGATCTTGGGACGGAGCACGTCGATCAGCTGGTCAAATGTCATCTTGAGGATTGACGTGTCTCGGAGAACCATGGCACCATGGATAACACCGACGATTTCTGGGAGGGTGCTGACGATCTGAGCGTGAGCTTTGTGCAGAGCCGCTTCATCAGTCACATCGCAAGGGAGGACAACGACCTTAACGCCTTTGCGCTCATGCATCGCCAGCCAGTCTGCAGAGATATCGGGCGTTCGACTTGTCATGACCAGTGTTTTGACACCCGCATCGATCATCCAGTCGGCGAGAGCGAGACCCAAGGCACGGGACATACCGACAACCCAGTAGGTCTTATCGGCCTTGAACATGGGCTTGGCATCGAGACGGCTAATGCGTACAGGAAGAGCCGAGCTAACTGTCCAGTCGATCAAGCTCAGCGACTCAGGACCTTCCTGAAGACGAGCGGTTCCCTCAACGAGGTCTTCAAGACGCTCGGTAATCGGGGCAGGGTAACCAGTCTGAGCTGAGGCCTTTACATCGGCGAGTGCCTTGCTCAGCAGAGTTCCCAGGGCAGCAGGAGAAACAGCCCGGTTCGCTGTACCAACGCTCGAGCTTAGGGAATCAGTGCTCAAAATAACAAGTGAGCGGTTCTGGCTTTGTAAGGCGCTGACCAAGGTTGCCTCGCCGTCAAGGCCATCTTGGCTGGAGAAGCCAACAAAGGCAGACGGGATGGTAGGGAGTTGCAGCAATAATTCGCCCATGTCAGACTGCGTTGCAAACGGAGGCAGGCGGATCCAAGAATCGTCACCGTCAGCAGAATCCGTTGTGAACACGACCTGTATGCCCTGAATCTCGGACTGGATGCGAAGTGCTACTGACACAAGAGGTGGCGGGTTGTGAGCGACCAGAACTGCCTTGAGTCCCGTCAGGGGGCGGATAATTTCCGTGGCGATCAGATGCGCCGAGAGAGCTGCCAGCGTAGTGTGATCGTCCCCATTGTCAGGAACAGCCACGGCTGATGAGGCAGGCACTCTCAGACGAGGAGCGAGAGAGCTGCTGAGAACGAGGTATCGTTTCCCATCAGCTTGCGCTCCAAGCACCACAAACATGTAGCCCAGGGCGCCGCATCGGATAGCAGATGACGTGGAAAGAACCGTCTGTAGCTCGACGGAGGCTTCTGAAACAGTTGTTCCTGCGTCGCTGAGACTCTCGATGAAGGGGTTCTGGCCTGGGAACTCCCGAAGAGCAACAGTAGGCCCAGTCTCCTGACCAGCAGAAGCTGTGGACTCCAGCACAACAGCCGCAGACTGCTTGCTAAGATCTCGTGGGCGTGTAACAGTGCGACGTGCGGACATGTATCTGTCATTGACCTCGGAAATGGGTCTGATTCTTGAGAGAAGCTGACGGCCATTCTGCTCGATGATGACCTCGGGTTCGGAGCTCCAAACGGTGCCGCCAGTGTCTCTGCCACTGTTCTTCTCAGCTGCAAAGTGATGCAAACGCAACAGCGCCTCGGCCAGGACCTCAGGCTGGACGCTGTCGGGATCAATTACGTCTAGCTGCTGCAAGAACAGGTCAGGCGTCTCGTTCTCCGCCACACGCCCGAAGCCGACTGTCATGTTCGAAAAGGGCGTTGATTCAACTCTTCCGTTTGTAACCCAAAGGAGCGTCTTGCCCGCGCCGAACATGCGTCGCACTCCCTCGAAAGCCTCGGTGTCGTTGCGCAGGGTGATGTCCTCGAAGACGGGCATATCGAGCTCACTTAGACTGAGAACCGTGGAAGAAGCATCTGCGATGCTGTGATCAACAGTTTGCAAAGAGGAGAAGTGGTGCACCTGGCGTGCGAGCTTGCGCGAGGTGAAGATGTCGCTGAGGCCTTTGATGAGTTTCTCAGTGCGTGGTGTCTTACCACCGACGAGAACCAACTTGTCAACGACATCTTGTTGTCGAGGAGCCTCGATGGGCTGTCGGAGGAAGCGGACTGTGTCGTCGATGGCCTGCGCGACGAAGCCGACCTTGCTGAAGATGCCCTCGAACTCAACGGGCGTGCGTGCGTCGATGCCAGAGAAGCCTGTCTTACGCAGGATGCGATCCCACTCGGCGGCCGTGACATGCGGCGACAGAGTGCGGTTCTCATGCGTACCAGCGCCGAGCCACCATCCGTCCAAGGGGCCAAAGATGAAGCCACCACTGGCAATGCCGTCCCACGCATCCAGACCCTCACCCACGACCAAGAAACCGCCAGGCCGGAGGAGTTTGCGTGCGTTGGCAATGCAGACCTCGAGATCAGGCGTGGCGTGAAGGACAAGGTAAGCGACGACGAGGTCGTAAGTGCCCGTGGCGAAGCCTTGAGCGGCGGGATCACGTCCAATATCGAGCGTCTTGAAGATCATGCGATCCTTCTGGGTGCTGAAGGTGTTTCCGGCCCTTTCGAAGAAAGAGGGCGACAGATCGGTGTAAGTGTACGACTTGAAGGACTTGTTGATTCTGCCAAACACTGCCTTCGTGGCTGAACCTGTACCCGCTCCGATCTCGAGCATGTTCAAGTGAGGGTAGCGGTCGACAAGCTGCTTGACTGCCTGGCCAACCCAATCGGCCGTCTCACGGAAACCGAAGCCGCCCGCGTAGTAGCGGTCCAGAATATCGGAGCCATCGGCACGGAACTGCTCGATCATTGTTGTCTCTCCCGCAAACACGCGCGGCATCTGCGTTCCCACGAGGTGCATGATTTGCACATCAGGCGTGTCCTCAAGCCCTGCCTCTCGGGCAGCAGCGTCGAGGTCGGCTCGGGTGTCATTCTTCCAGCTGTCCTCAGCCCATTTGTGTTGTCCAGCGTCGACAACGCTGACGACGTGTTTCGCAAAGTTCAGGTACCAACTCTCTGGAGCCTCACGGCGCTTGGGGGAATCAGCACTGACGTCGCGGTCGAACTGCCTGAGGTAGTAGATGGAGATACGCTCCAGGAGCCTGATGAAACGCGAGTCGGATTCGGTGGCTAGGGTGGCGGCTGCGATACCGTCAGGAAGGGAGGGGATCCAGTCTACTTTGGAGAAGACCTTGCGTTCCTCAATACGAGCAGCACCGAGAGGAAGGAATGTCGCATCTTGAAGCTGAACGGCAGCATGAGACGGGGTTGAGGCACTGTAGATGGCACTTTGGCCGGTGATACCCGATGCATTGGCCTTGGTCAGTTGTGATTCAATGGGGAACACGTTGCCACCATCGGCGCCCCAGCAGGCCGGGTTGAGTCTAACATGTCGAATTGTGGTGGGCAGATGCATGATAGTCAACTCCTGATCGTATGGGTAGCTGTGTGCCAACATGACGGACTGCAGCGCGGCATCGAGCTCGATAGGATGGATCAACAGACCGGCCTCGTCCTCTTGACGCTCCCGGCGCATCTGGCAGCCTGAGCGGCGGTTCTTCCTGCGCAGTTCTGACAGCGACTGGAAACGGCCCGAGAAGCCATAGCCAAGGTCCAGCAGCGCGGAGTAGAAGGGTTCGGGATCAACCTCAATGGCGTGAGACAATGGGTTCTTCTTCGCAGGGAGCAGGGCCTTGTCCGGTTCTCCGAGCAGAACGTCGACAGTGGCGCTCGCAGCCAGCTGGAGGTTGTCGTCGCGTTGAGGTCGAGCAATCGAGTAGACGAACCTGGCACGGATGTGATCTTTGGTTCGCTCAATATCGGAGAGACTGACGAGGATTTCGATGCCACCACGTGCGTCGTCCTCTTGGTCGAAAGCGACAGCCTGGTGGATGACGAAGTCGTACACATCAATAAGCCGGATCGATGCTTCACCAGCGGCCTGGCGGGCTGCTTCAATGGCAGTGCACACATAGCCTGCAGCTGGAAGAATGATTTGATCCTGGACACGATGTCCCTCCAACCAATCCAGCTCAGAGACTCGGATACGGTGATTCCAGCTCATGTCGTGAGGGCTGCTGTGAGGTGCTGCGTGGCCAAGCAGCGGGTGGACATTCTCAGGTCTCGTTCGCAGTTTCTTGGAGACTCGAGACTCGTGCCAGAAGCGCGTGTTGTGGTTCCAGCTGTAGGAGGGGAGGTTCTTGACGAGCTTGAATCGCTTCTCTTGCTGGCCGGTGATGGCCCGCTCGTAAGCGTCGAGGTTGATGGTTCCAGGAGGCAGATACGACCAGAGGAAACCCACGAGGGAAGACAAAGACTCGACATCGCCGGATCCACGAGCGAGCGATCCATGATGGGGAGCATTTCCAATGGTGTGAGTGGTGGGACCCTTGAGGGCAGCGTGAGGGCCGACCTCGACCAGGACATCGCACAGCTTGGCTTCTGAAGCGAGAGTGAGGGCTTGCAAGAACTGGACGGGTTGGACAAGATTCTCTGCCCAGTACTTGTCACTGAGGTTCACAGCAGCGGCGCCGTTGATGGCCACAGGCTTGCTGTGGACGCTGGAGAACCAAGTGCAGTCCGACTCTCCAGCAAGAGGCGAGATACCGCATTTCTGGAGCGAGGCCACATATGGCTCGAACAGTGGGAGCATGTGGTGCGAGTGGTATGCCTTGTCCACCTTGAGGCGGCGGTTGAAGGTGCCCTCGTCTTGCAGGATAACCTCCAGCTCCTTGATGGCCTCCAAGTCACCCGAAATAGTAACGCTGGTGGCCGAGTTGACGGCGGCCACGACGATACGGCCCTTGAACATGTCATCGGAACACAGCTCGGCAGCGTCCTCAGGAGAGGTGCCGACTGCCAGCATAGCACCCTGTTGCTTAGAAGCGCTTTGAACTTCATTGAGTCGGGCAAGGTGAAGACCACGGTAGTATGCGATGCAAATAGCATCACGGGCCGAGAGGAAACCCGCGGCGTGGGCAGCGGCGATTTCTCCTGAACTGTGACCAACAACGGCAGAGAAGCGGACGCCGGTATTGCGCAGCAGATGGACGACCAGGAGCTGGACTGCCGTGCAGAGAGGCTGTGAGAATGCGGCCTCGTGAACGCGAGAGGAAGAAGCTTCGGAAAGCAGCTCTTTCTCAAGAGACCAATCTGGAGCATCGCTGCCGAGGGTGGAGAGATGCTGGTCCAACTCCTGAATGAAGTCGCGCGCCGCCTTGGACTGTTGGATAAGACCAGCGCCCATACGCGGCCACTGAGCGCCCTGACCAGTGAAGACTCCCAGGACCTTGTTCAAGGCCACAGGAAGAGCCTTGACTACAGTTGGAGCATCCTCGAGTGCGCCGAGCAGCGCCTCGACGGTTGGTGGGGATGGGACAGTGACAGAAGCTCGCCAGCCGAGGGTCGACCGACGTTGACGCAGTGTCCAGGCGAGATCGCCAATGTTGAGGGCTTTGGCTTTGTCGGTGGCAAGGAACTCGCGATATTGATCGAGGTTTGCTCGGAGAGAAGCCTCGGATGATGCTGAGAAAACGAAGGGGGTGAAGAGGGATTGGGTGTCCTCTCCTGCTGCTGCGGAGTCCGCTTCCTCTTGGAAAGACTCCAGGATGGCGTGCGCATTGGCACCACCAAATCCGAAGCTGTTGCAGCTGGCTCGCCTCACGGAGCACTTGGGCCACGGCTTGGCGACCGTTGCGATCTCAAGGTTCTTGTAAAAGGGGGCAACTCGGTCGCTGAGCTTGTTAAACAAAAGGTTGGGCGGGATGCTGCCGTGCTGGATTGCCAGAGATGCCTTGATGACAGCTGCCAATCCGGCAGTACCCTCAGTATGACCCAAAACAGTTTTTATTGAGCCGGTATATAGGGGAGTTTCTGGCGTCTGAAGAGAGCTGAAGACGTCGTGAATGGCCTTGGCCTCGACGGGGTCACCAGCTGGTGTACCAGTTCCGTGGGCTTCAAAGTACTGGCAGCGATCTTCTGGGTTGTTTACAATGTCAAGGCCAGCCTTGGCATAAGTTTGTCGGATCAAAGCCTCCTGGGCGGATGAGCTGGGCATGGTGATACCAGGGGTAGCACCGTCCTGGTTCAGGCCCGTTTCACGAATAATGCACTCGATATGGTCACCATCCGCGAGGGCAGCGCTCAGTGTCTTGAGCACCACGGCGGCAACACCATCACCTCGAGCGTAGCCGTTGGCAGCAGCATCCCACATACGGCTCTGGCCGTCGGGGGAAAGCATAGACAATTTACTCTCAGTAACGAAGTTCTCGGGTCCCAGGATAATATTGCTACCACAGGCGAGGGCCACACGGCTGTCTCCAGCTCGTAGCGTCTGCACTGCCATATGGACGGCTACCAAACTCGACGAACAGGCCGTATCGAGTGAGACAGACGGGCCATGCCAGTCGAAGGCGTATGAAATACGGTTGGCCAGGATACTACGAGCAGTACCAGTGGCAGCATAGGTAGGTGTGTCATCAAGATCTCTCAGCAGCATGGCGGCATAGTCGTCCACCATGGCTCCGACGAAAACGCCGGTGTCACTGCCACGGAGGTCCCGCATCGGCAGACCGGCTGCCTCGAGCGACTCATAGACTACTTCAAGGAGCAGCCGCTGCTGTGGGTCGAGAGCCCGGGCCTCGACGGGCTTGACACTAAAGAAATCGGCGTCGAAGTAAGCCGGATCCGAATCAAGGAGATACGCTTGTGTGGCGTTGGTGTGTCCATGATAAGTGCCATCGCGATGATGGAAGCCTTTGGTGCTGAAGCGGTCGTCAACAGGACGCCGCAAGTCATTGTTCTGTGGTGACTTAAGTAGGTCCCAGAGCTTAGAAGGTGAAGTGGCCGGGCCAGCAAAGCGGCAGGCCGTACCAATAATGGCGATGGGCTCGGGTTTAGACATTGTGGTTTGTGTTTGTTTGTTTGTTCCAAGGCTTCCTGGAGTTTGATCTGACCTTCTCATCATGTCCTTGCCAGACATTATATCTCTTCCGTTTTGACAGTCTCTGACTATATCGCAGCCCGGCTCGACAACCTCTTGAGTCTATCTCAACTAGCTTGACGTTACGTACATCGTAACTCAGTCTGACAACACTAACCTCTAACCCTTGATAGATACGTACGTACGTCCAAGCCAGCTTGACGATAACTACGTCGCAGCCGGTCTGACTGCATTCTAGCCTGTCTGACTGCATCGGACCGCACCATGGCGATTCTACTATAACGATACAGCCAAGGGGTTTCAAAAGGAACCGAGATTTGACAAGTGATCAACAACACGCAATATGCATACAACGACCACGCTAAACCCCTGAAAAAGTTGCTCTCATTATGCTCGTATCCAATCCGCGGTCTCGGCTCTTTCCTAGGCCCCTTGGCCGGGAATATGGCAAAGATTGGCGGTGTAATACGACTAGAGATATTTACAACTTAAAAGGCCCCCTAACACAGTCAGCCCTTGTCAAACAATCATCCTTGATGCAGAAAACATCCGCAGCAAAGATCTGCAATACGACATCAGTAGCTTCGTCAACGGGTTGATAGATTCAACCCCTAGAAGCTCCGCGGTTAACACCTAGCGAGCAAGTTACCCGATATAGTAACTAACATTAACTTCATGTTATGCCAACAAGGATCTGCAATACGACGTCGGTCCGGTAGATTCATCAGCAGCTTGATAGACTTAACCCCCAGAAACAATGCAGTTTAACCTTTGCCGAAAAATGATGCCGATATAGTGAGCCTCCACAACAAGGCATTGCAACACTTGGTCAGAAGCTTCATCATCGGCGGAATAGGCAGCCGTCTTAGACTTTAATTCCAGAATCAACGGACATGCAGTCAGCCCGTACCGAAGATTAATCCCGATCTAGTTAGCTACAGCGAGTAATTACATCAAATACTACGCCCTAACGGCATCTAAATTATGAGTTTATTAAAGATTATCACTAAATTGGCAAGCGTACAGTGTCTTTGATTATCAGTTGGTTTAATCGTGTAGGTACCTAAGTAGAGTTACTTGAATATATACTTAGTAATCAAGGGTATCAAGGTTCCCCTGAAATAAGAAAAGAAATGGCTATTTGTATTTTGTATTAGTAAATAAGAATATGTTTAGTTATAATAGTATTACGTCGTGTTTCCTTACGCTTTGAGTTTAGCTTTTTCTTCCCCTTGTCAAGTACATTCAACTTCCTCTTACAGTACGTTTCCAGAGGAAGAGATTTACTTTCTAATAATTGTTCTATAAGTAACAAGTATCCAGAAGAATACCACCGAACGAGCGATTTAGATCCTGGCAGGGTGTGCATCAGTAGCTTTATCAGTAGCTTTATCAGTAGCTTTATCAGCAGCTTTATCAGAGCTTCATCAGCATCTTCACACCTTCAGCAACACCTCCATCACCATCTTCATCGAAATCGACATCAGCATCTCAATCGGCAGCCGATTTACCCGTTTTGTCGCTCAAGTCCCGACGTCTAGTGTAATGCAACCCCATTGAGAGTAGGTATGTCTCAGCGAGTCTGACATGCATCGTAGGTGTGCATATTGATAATGCCAGTGAAAAATAAGCGGAGATAGCTGGAGATAGTCCTTGCAACTTCATCCCAAGTCCTTGCAACTTCACCCCCGTAAATCAACACAGTCAGCCCCCGCCAATAAATCATCCGTGACATGGTTATCCCTCCCTAGCTGGAAGGCGTTAGGTTACATCGGGATTTTCAACAGATGCCGTCTTAGCCGTCCTGTCGTTGTATTCCCGCCCTTGCCGAACTCTAATGGTGTCTAAGTGCAAGCGCCTTATGATAGAGAGCCATTGCGTGATGTTTGGCCTGACCGAGAAGCTGCTAGAGTCACCGGAAGTTGGTCTTGAACAGGGACTGAATGAAGGGCCTCAGCCCGTCGGGTGCTACTTATCGAGCACGGTGACCCTTCAGAACTTAGAGAACAAGCAGTCCGCCTGAAACTGCTTGTTTCTTCAGAGTCCTACCCAACAGTCATGCAGTACGCATCAATAGCAGCCGCCGTGGCTGCGGCGGTTGCAGCGTACTTGATATCAACCTTCATTTACAACATTGCCTTTCATCCGCTCCGTTCATATCCCGGCCCGTTGCTATGGCGTGCAACCGGGCTCTTCAAGTGCTACCACTTTCTCAAGGGCGATATGCCCTTTGTTGTGCGCGAGCTCCACGTGCGCTACGGATCGGTGGTACGCATAGCCCCAGGGGAGTTGGCCTTTTCCGACACACAGGCCTTCAAGGATATTTACGTCCACAAGATGGTCAAGTGGAAGGGCATGTATGGCTTCAAGCCTGAACATGTCCAGGACCTTGCCAATGTCACAGACCCGGTCCATCATGCTTTTCTGCGCCGCCACATGGCCGCAGGCTTCAGTGAGACGGCCCTGCGCAACCAAGAGAGCATCCTCGTCCAGCATGTCGACCTGTTGATCAACCAGCTGCGTGAGCGCGGCGGCGGAGGCAAGGTGCCGCAAGATATGCGCGACTGGTTCATGTGGCTCACCTTTGACATCACGGGCATGCTCTCCTTCGGAGCCGAGTTCGGGGGTCTCCGCTACGCCAAATCGGCCGAGTGGGTGGCGACGCTAACTGACAATGTCCGGGTCTTGATGGCCATGAGTGCCCTGTTTGGTTACGTCGGTGCAACCACTCGCAGTATCCTCACGTACATTTTCATGAGCGGATTGATCCCATCTGTCGCAGCCCACACGCAGAGGACCAAAGACATGCTGCGTGAGCGGATGGACCGCAAGGGTGCCTACGACGACCGCGACTACATCATTGATGGCTTAATCAACATCAACGACCACAGGGTCGAATCCAATGCCGTCATGCTCATCATGGCTGGCTCAGAGACAACGTCAACGGCCCTTACCGCCACGCTATTTGCGCTGCTTCAGGCACCAGAAAAGATGGCACGCCTAACCAAGGAGGTCCGGTCCACGTTTACTCGCGATGAAGACATCACCATGGCCTCGACCCTGGACAAGTTGCCATATCTGATGGCCTGCATTAACGAGAGCCTGCGGTGGTATCCACCTTCCGTGTCCGGCCTGGCCCGCGTGGTGCCCAATGGCGGTGCAAAGATCTCTGGCCACTATGTTCCTGAAGGCACCATTGTCGCCGCCTGGACCTGGTCCGTGACACGAGATCCGCGGTATTTTGCTGACGCCTACGAGTTTCACCCTGAGCGGTGGCTGCCAGGGGAGGACGAGCGCTTCGCCAACGATGAACTGGATGCGTCGCCGCCCTTTAGCGTTGGGCCGAGGAGCTGCATGGGTAAAAAGTAAGTTGTCGATGCCTTATCTCCTGTCAGCACCGAAACGCTACCCTACCTGTCTGTTTGACTAACACGTGCCGTTGCAATAGCCTCGCCATGGCTGAGATGCGCCTTACACTGGCCCGTATGATTTACAACTTTGATGTCACATTGTCCACACCGTTTGACGGTGACTGGTTCAAGGGTCAAAAAGCATATCTTGTCTGGGACAAGCCATCCGTATTAGTGAACTGCACCCCGGTTGGCGAGTCCTAATCTAGCTAGCCCAGCCCCTGGCAGTTGAGTCGCCGTGTAACGCGGATTTTGTTTATTTGCCGCTCCGGTGACAGAGGCGTTGTAAGACAAATTAAGGTTACATAGTCTATGGACTAAGGATCCTTCTCCTTTGTGCCCAATAGAGGGGGCTGCTCAATGTTAAGCGAAGGAAGGATTGTGCATGATGAAGAAATAGCCCGAAACATGTACAAAGTAACAAGGGTTAGAAGCGAAGAGAGAAGAACAAAAAAAAAAAAAAATAGAATTTATTATACCTAAGCGATTCAAACATAAGCCAATCGTGTAATGTCCTCTCCTGAGACTAGCGATGCTGTCAAACCATCAAGCGATAATGTGATCACATGAAGGAAGAAAAGTTCCACTATAGCTTGCTATAGAAGTTGCGATATAGTGCGTTGTTCATCTATGTTTCGGACGAAGTGTTGCTCCCTAATTGGTGCGATTTATGACGGGACTCCTTTTTGTCATAAAATGATAATATGATATTTCAAGAGTTACCCCGAAGCACGGACGCTACGTACATGTACCCACTGGTACTAGGTAGCTTTCAGGGCATAGGATTCTATGCACTAGACTTGAAGCATTTGCTATCTACATGTTTGTATACTGTAGGAAGTTCAAGGAAACTGTAAGAAGGCAGAGGTGAAGACAATCAAAGACTACGACTAATTGCAAAGCATCTGCGTATGTTACAATACAGCACTAGCTGTAAGTCCTGACCCTTTTCCATTACTGTCACTTCTGAAAAATAATAATACTAATAACAAATCACATTCTAATACAATACAATAAAGCTATCTATATTTCTTTTGTAGGGTAGGCAAATGCTGGGGGGAAAATGAGGTTGTAGTCTAGGAATGACATGGTTGCCTGTTGAAACAATGAGTTGCCTGCCTAATAGGAACAACGGGTCGCTTATCGAAACAACAAGTTGGCCAAAAGGCACCTGTGTGTATAACGACCCAGTATTATGATGTAGGTCTGATATGCCTAAAAGGCACTTGTCAATTATCCAGCCTGTAAAATCAACGAGTTGGATCACGACCTTAACGACGGCGGATCTAAGTACATTTCCGCCTCATCAAACGCCGGCGGAGATTACGGATCTTCAACACCCATTGGCTCCTGCAGTCAGCACGCAAGAATCCTCATGCTGACGGCTGGTGGAGATGCCAACGGTTAGTGGCCGGTGGAGCCGCCGGGTAGATCAACCATGGCAGTGTCAAAGCGTATCCTTGCAATACTCCGTATAAACTCTTAGCTCAGCTCATTTGGCAAAGCTAACGCTTAGTGTCACAGGGGGGACTGCCGCGTAGATCAACCTTGGCACAGTATCCTTGAGCTACCGTGCGGAGATTCTCAAGTTGCTTGTAGTTGGTGGAGCTTCCGGGGAGATAAACCTTGGCACAGTATCCGTGGTCTACTGCGAGGACACCTAACCCACAGGTTTTTACTTATCCCTCCGTAGGATTGCGAAAAGACAAAGGGACCGGACCGCTAAATGAATACGACAACATCCGATCGATAAGCACTGCACCATATACAGTAGAGGCTTTGGAATATCTGTAACATATCACTAATTTCGGTATGTTGATCTTTTCCGAATTCTCTCAATTTATTGCTGTATACCACTTGCCCTGTAACTACCTATTAAAGCAATCTTTAACCAATCAGGAAGCGCAAATTGAATATGTGCATATGCACATCGGGGGAACACCACCGACGTTCTAAATGAGCTTATTGGGCCGGGTATGTGCGGATTGTCAGTCTCTGTATGCTATCACTTGATTTCCACTTTTTGCAAGATATCTTATCGTGACAGAATCGGAGAATCTCGTCATTTAATTTTTTCCATTTTGGAAATTAAAGTTAGGTATATTCCATGTCAGCAAAAGAAACTATTCCCTGGCTCTACTACAGAACTGCTACCTGAATGGCCAGCTTCTCACCCCTTACACCACCCTTCTGCAGCGTCGCCAGGCCATTGATGATGCCCTCCCATTCCCCCTTGACCTCGCGGACCGGATGGCTCTTGAGACGGTCCGTATCCACTAAGCCCTGAACCTCGGCCGTCCAGCGCTTGCACAGCTCAAACAGGACCGGGCTGGCGGTCCGCGAATACGTGGGGTCGTTGACAATCATGTCACGCCCGTGGCCCTCAAAGGCCATGACCTCCTTGACGTGTACGGCGCGCCGAGTGCGCCACTCAGCAGGCAAGCCCTCGAGACAGGCGTAGCGGCCTCCCATGCGATGTAGAGCGGTGAAACACAGTTTGGCCGATTCTCGCGTAGTGATACAATCAATGGCGTGGCGGATCGGCTCCGTGATGCCAATATCGGCCAAAGCCTCTTTGATGTCTTGGTCACACGTGGGCGATGTGTAAGCCGCGGTTGCGTGGGCCCCGTACGTAGTTGCGAGCTCAGCCGACTGCTTCGATGCGATGGCGATGGGGGCGTATCCCGACAAAGTCAGCAATTGGCATGCCATGGTGCCCGTGGCCGTGGCGGCGCCGTAAACGATCACCGGGACTGGCTTGCCGTTCTTAGACTTGGCAGCGGGGGTGGACGGGTAGCCGGGCAGCCCCAGGGCGTCAGAGTCTGACATTGCCAGAGCGGCCGTCGTCCAACCAATTCCGCCCAGAACCGCCCCTTGGAGATCGCTCCACGTGTCCGGGACACGGACGAGGAGCCGGCTGTCGGCTACAATGTACTGGGCAAACGCCCCGCAGTCTGGCTCAGCACCCCCTTGGGGAAGGCCGTAGGGGAAAAGCCCCCCGCACACGCGAGCGCCGACCTGCATGAGGCTGTCCTTCTGGACTTCATCTCCAGCCTGGACAATGACGCCGCAGAAATCGCAGCCAACCCTGTTTCCGGGCGAGGGGAAGTGGGAGGGCATCTTGTGGTCGGTCGGGTTGAGTGCGACGGCGAGGACACGTACAAGGACGTCGTGAGGCGAAGTAAAGGCAGGGATCGGGACCGTATTGGAGATGGTCAGGTTCTGGCCCCCCTGGCCCCCATCCCCGGACTGAATAATGGCTGTCTGAACCTTTGGTACCGCTTGGGCTGTCATGGTGAAGGAGGAAAGAGTGTGCGGATACTATGGGACATCAACACAATCGTCGTGCCGCGGACTAAATTTTTATATTACAGTCGGCCTGGGATGTAGCGATGTAAGACAGCTGCCCCCCTGTGAGCATCGTCATGGCCTAACGATGAGTCCCACCTGTGTTTTATTTACAATGGCCCACTTTTGATAGGCAATTTCTTAGCAATTAATAGAAAAAATGAAACCTTAGACTTGCCTTAGTGTATCTAACTTGTATGGTCTGTAAGTTTATATTTTAGGTAATACGGAATGATGTAAAACAGACTCCCTGTTGACGTGGCTGGGAGCAACCTTTGTCTTGGGTATTTTATCGTTATAACCAGGTTTTTTGCCGTATGTGTGACTCGTTATAACGACAGATTACTATCATTACTCGTAGACTGTTTTGGGGGCAAAAGGATACTTGATGAGGAAGGTGTGAACTACTTTTGTATACCTAGGTAGTTGTTATGCCGCCTGCTCCGTCCCTTGGGGGCTTACGTTTTAACATGGTTTACCATACGGAGTATTAAATATTAGTTACGGAGTAAATGAGAAAAAGGACGATTAACAGGGAAGGTGGTTTGGATTACGTTCTACTTCGTATACTTAGTTATAACACAAGCGTACTTAATTCTACACGTATTTTAGCCTACGGATGATGTACTCTCATTCAAAGCCTTGAGGATCCAAAACGGCTGCCTCACCTCCGTTCACGAGGTACTAAGAATACTGGTATCATTCATACTGTTGCCTAAAGAGGAAAAAATCACGAGATCTGGCATGAAAGGCATAAACTATTCTGTAACTTGCTCAGCCGTGTCGTGGGCTGGCTGTATGCTCAGGACACGTCACCGTCGTCCAATGATGCTGGCTCCTACCATTGGCATCGCCCCGTTAAACATACTCCTTGATCTGTTCCTCGCACCAATCCCAAAACTTGGCTGTGCCCCCGTTTCCGCCATCTTTCTCCAACAACGTGGCGTTTGTCAAGTCGGGCCGGAGAGGAAACATGCGTCCAAACGGAGCAACTGCGGGTCGAACAAGGTTAGCTGAGTCTCGGCCCCGGATTCTTCTAGAAGCTCCACACTCACCCCACTCCTTGGTCCAGTCCGCCTGGTCGGAAACGACGTCCGGTGAAAAGCCGGCGTAGAGAGCCGTGTAAGCGCCGTACACGGTCGGGTAACACACGATCTTGGCGACGATGCGCAGCTGCAGGGCTTGGTCTCGTGGTAGGCCGGAGATGACGTTGCCGGGGTCGATGGGCACGCTGGCGACGCCTTGGGCCTTGTAGTGGCGGTTGTGCTCGATGCCCAAAGCCCAGGCGCCTGTCTTGCTGAGGATGTAGCGCTGGGTTTCCTTTTCTGGCCTGTGGTAGTCGAGGTTATCGAGGGAGACACCCACGTCCTTGTGCGCGCCCATCTCCATGCCGAACGAGCTATACCAGACGATGCGCGTCAGGCCCTCGGTGGCGATGAGAGTCGGCGTGAGCATCTTGGTCAGCAGGTGAGTGGCGACGCAGTTGACGCCCAAGCAGAGCTCGAAGCCCTGCGCCGTTCTGGGAATGGGCTTGCCGGCCTCACTCGGGCCAACCATCTGCCGAGTGTTAGGGGTGAAGACGACAAAAGAGGGAAGAATTGGGTACGGAGGGGTAGTAGACATACGACACCGGCATTGTTGAAGAGCACGTCTAGGCGCTGCTCTTGGGCGAGAAAAGCCTCGGCGGCGGCCTTGGTATTTGGCAGGTCAGCGAGGTCACAGGCGATGAAGACCAAGGCGCCCTTTGAGCTTGGGTTGGCCTTCTCAATGTCCTGAATGGCCTCGCGCGCCTTGTCCTCAGAACGACATAGGATGTAGACCTTTGCGTTCTTAGCATGCAGAATGCGGGCAATGTCCTTTCCGATGCCACTGTTGGCACCTGTGACGACATACACCTTGCCCGAGAGGTCTGCGGGCAAGCTTGCCTCGGTGAAGGTGGGCTTGGGGGGGAAA
This sequence comes from Trichoderma breve, assembly GCF_028502605.1. Classification (NCBI taxonomy): domain Eukaryota; kingdom Fungi; phylum Ascomycota; class Sordariomycetes; order Hypocreales; family Hypocreaceae; genus Trichoderma; species Trichoderma breve. The sequence continues at coordinate 4,590,192 of NC_079233.1, forward strand.
AAGTGCCCCAAGAAGTGCGACAGCGACGGCATTGTTAATTGTGCAGTGAGGTTCAATTAGCAATTAGCAGGTCTCGCCCCGGGCTTTCAAGTGCCTGGCAGAGGAGGAATACGGATGCTGAAGAGTACTCGTAAGTGAGTTGAATTAAATTGCTAGCGGCCGCTGTCAGAATTCTAGTGATAGAAGCTAGCTGTTTTAGCAAGAAGCCTGGATAGCTATTGCCGATTATCCAGCGGGCGGACTATTGTAAGCAGGCACGGACCGACTAGCCTCCTGCCTCTTTATCAATGGAGGACCTTGTAGCAGGCACTAGTATCAGGTACTAGTACAACTAGTATAAGGGGCACTCGATCAACCCGCTGGGCAGATTAAGTTAGGCCAGCCAATCAAGGGGGTTGCTTTAAACGAGGAGGGCGCTAATACTAATTCGCGTATGCATCGGATCAATACTAGACGTCTAGGTACAACGTTGTAGAGAGACTTTTGCAGGACATGGGTGTGCATCACTGATTTCCTTGCGTCGATCTTTTCCGGATTCCCCTGCTTTATGCAAGCCCCTCTTGCTCATATTCTCACCAGCGTGCATAAGATAAGTATTAGCATGAATAAACACGGCGAATGTGCGCGCCACGTAAGCAATGAATGCATAACAGGGGTCTTCCGGGTTGAAAAACATCCGTCGTGCAAGTGGATCTGGCCTTGGATGATGATGATTCTCGGCTCCTTCGTTTGAATTGATACGCCTGCATTGGATTCTATTAGCTCTAGAACAGGGCGTTAACTGCATACACGAGCAAAGGGACAACTCTCTTCGCCGGCCGTCTGATGTGAGCCGGCAACTTTGCGCCGTAGTTTGCACACGTTGCTGTACACCCATGATGCTGCTAATCTACATGTTTCTTGTAGATGGGGCAGAGCTGACATGGCCAGCTTAGAATCTCACTGCTCGCCAGCCTCTTTTTCAGCTCAGGCGATCATGCCATCTGATGGCAAGGGGAAAAAGGAGCTGGTGAAGAGATACATACGTATATTATTACCCGGGCTTGTGCCACGTTGCCGTGGACTCAAGTAAAGCAGGGGAAAATCAAACTCGATTGCAAAGATGGCTTCCTTAGCACGAGCTCTCGCCGCTGTATCTCTGGCCGTATCAATTGGATCGGCCGACGCTTACACGGCGAACAACTGCAAGAACCTGCCCGGTGACGCAGGCTGGCCCAGTCCTTCTGCCTGGTCCAAGCTAAATGCGACGCTCAAAGGCCAGCTAATCGCCACCGTGCCTCAAGCACATGTGTGCCACACACTACCCAGCAACAGCTTCAATGCAAATGCATGTGACGAGCTGCAGTCGACTTGGACCCAGGCAGAAACCTACGTTCCGAAGCCTGCCGAGATCCTCAACGCCTATTTCCAAAACCAGTCCTGCGACCCCTTCACTCCAATCAGCAGATCCTGCGAACTTGGAAACTATGCCTCCTACTCTATCAACGTGACGACTGCTCAGCACGTCGCTGCCGGCTTTGACTTTGCGCGCCAAAACAATGTCCGCCTGGTGGTCAAGACGACCGGCCATGACTTCATGGGCAAGTCCACCGGCAAGGGCGCCCTCTCTCTGTGGATGGCCAACCTCAAGGAGAAGACCATCATCCGCTCGTACTCCAACCCCAACTCGACCTACAAGGGACCTGCCATCAAACTCGGTTCAGGCGTGATTGCCGGCGAGGCTGATGAGTTCGTCGGCGCAAATGGCTACCGTGTCGTCACGGGCGAGTGCGCCAGCACCGGCCCTGTTGGCGGATACACTCAGGGTGGCGGCCACTCGCTGCTCGGCGGTGCCTACGGCATGGCAGCCGACAATGTTCTCGAATGGGAGGTCGTTACACCTCAGGGTGACCATGTTATTGCCACTCCATCGAGCAATTCCGACCTGTACTGGGCCATCAGCGGCGGTGGTGGCGGCACCTACGGTGTTGTCCTGAGCATGACAACCAAGATCTACCCTGACGGAAAGGTTGCGACCGGTTCTCTGTCGTTTACTTTGGCTGGATCTGGGTCGGCTGGCAATGATGAGACAGCTTTTTGGCAGGGTGTTAACCTCTGGTTCCAGTCTGTTCCCGGATTTTTGGGCCTCAAACAAGGCACCGTTGGCTCAGAGAACGCGACGATGCTTAGCCAAATCACCAACAGCTCGTTTGCCCTCCTGGGCATCACTTTCCCCGACCAGACCGTTACGCAGCTCCAGAATACCTTGGAACCGTATCTCAACGGCCTCAAGGCCCTCAACATCAACTACACGTTTTCTACGACACAACAGCCGTCGTACGTCCAGTCCTTCAACCAAACCAGAGGTTTGGGCCCTCTTCCATGGGGCGTCATCCCTACGACCGAGGTGTGGGCTAGCCGCCTCGTCCCCGTGTCCTTCGTGGAGAACACCACGGCCGTCGCCAGCCTCGTGGACGTTTACCGTTCCGCCGTCCAAGACAACGCTTTCTCCGTCGGCTGCAACGTGCTGGGTGGTTTCAACGCGCCCGCTCACCCTGATAACTCCGTCTTCCCCGGCTGGCGTGACCTCGCCGTCATTTGCAACGTCTTGCACCAGTGGGATTTTACGGCGCCTCTCGACACGAACCTTAGCTTCAAGCGCCGGCTCGTTTCGGAAGTCCAGCCGGCCGTCGAGGCTGTCACTCCTGGCACTGGTGTCTACTTGAACGAGATGGATCCCTGGTACGAGGGCGACTTCAAGACCGAGATGTACGGTGTCAACTACGATAAGCTGCTCAGCATCAAGCACAAGTACGACCCCGATTCTTTGTTGTGGGGTCTCTTTGCCGTTGGCGGTGATGAGTCTACCTTGGACGCAAATGGAAGACTCTGCCGAGTCTGAGCAATACATGTAACCAAAGGGTAACATTTGCGCAAGCAACTGCGAATTGCGCATGGCATTTGCTTAGAGGAATTTTAAACAAAGAAATGTGTTCTTGGCTAGGCTGTGACTTTTCTCTCTGAATTGTCAAACTCTCCTGGGCTACTTGGTGAGTTGGCTAGTAAGCGATGTTATTAAGGGCTCTTCCTGTCTATATTAGACCGATAGAAACACAACCTGTATTTTGTAATAATCCGTATTTTATTATAAAATTTTAATTATAATATCATACTATTCCAATCAATGTTAATAAAAAATATTAAACATCTATGAAGTCTTGCGCTTTCAATCCAATGGAAAACTACGATATGTTTGTCGTGATAATCTTTTACTGCTGTTCTTTTGATATACAGAGGCGGGGGCCAGTGAGCTGCTTGATTAACCCGCCGGGTATATCGGATGAACAAATTCCATGTGATAATTGATCTCGGGACAGTACAACTGGGAGATCTCTACATGACATGCCATATCGCACAAGATGGCGGCTGGAAGGATCGTAACCCCTGATGCGCCTGCAACTTGAACAAAGAGCAGTCAGTCTCTCACGTAAGAACTTGAGACGATTTCTAATCTCCTCAATCATCCATTGTGTAATAGTATGAGTGACCGCTGATGTGGACAGCTGTAAAGATGCTTGTTCGATCGAGAGCTGCGGTCCTTCCGGTAGAGCTACTGTAAATACACCCCCCTCCCCCTTCTCAGCAGCTAGGAGAAATGACTCGTCAACCGGATTGTAGCAGATGGAAAGACTTAAAATATTACTGTTGCGGCCTTTTCCTATTCAGGGAGTTATATCATCTGCATGAGCGTATTGCGGCGTAACTGCATGGGATATCATTTTCAAGCATCTGACCACGGTGCTAGGGCTCCCCTGGATGAGATGCAGGGGTGGGGGCTATGTTGCATCGAGAAGTAGACCCTGATAAGAAAAAAATTGGAGGGGTCGAGATCTGAATTATCTGACACCGTGTTGGTGTTCTGGAGCGCTTAGTCGAGGTGTCTACTACCCGCATTAGTATATACATACTGTACTATATACGGGCGAAACGTTTTAAGCAATACGACTGGGTAGTCCATACCACTCCATCAAGCTTTTCTTTCATTATCCGTGTGGGATCTATCACTTTGAGTCTCGTCTATATCACAATTGAGATCTAATCTTGACTCATTGCTAGAAGCAAACAACATGGAGAAATCTTTCCTGGTGCCGTGCCCCCCATTTGAGCTTCAACTGTCTCACTTGGATCGGACTTTTCCACCAACTCACTCCAAAAGAATCTTATGCTTCTCGCTATCACCAGATGTAGACCGCCAGCGCGTAGTAGACTACCTCTACATCGCTTTCCATCACACCGTCCAGCGTGTTCCTTTTCTTGCTGGCTCAATAGTCCCATTCTCTGAGGAGGAAGGGGGACGTCCTTGGCTTCGCAATCTTATACCCCAAGGAAACGCGAGATTGGAAATCAAAGACCTGTCGAGCGAGCTCAGCTTTGCTGAACTCGAAAAGTCAAATTTCTCCCAGAATCTTCTAGACACTGAGAAGCTCTGCCCCTTACCAGATGTTGCCTATGTTTCGGAAGAGCCAGTACCAGTCTGCGCGTTCCAGGCCAATTTTATCGAGGGCGGCTTGCTTCTTGTCGTATCAATCGTCCACATCGCTGCCGATGGTCGAGGAGTGACGCAAGTGATCAATATCTTTGCCAATCAGCTCGTCAAGGCGCAGTCCGGCGAACTTGGCTTTCCTCTGAAACAAAGAGAGGACATCTACCAGTCTGATCGGACGGTCCTCGTTACAGGCAATGGAGCACAGGGTGCTATTGAGAATCACGCTGCTTGGACCTCAGAACCTATGAGCGCCCATCTCCAAATCAGAGATGTCGAGACCTCGTGCCGGACATTCCGCATCAGCGCCAAAGCTCTGGTGGAATTGAAACGTGTCGCTTCCGCACCCTCTCGTGGCCCTGATGCCTGGATATCAACAAATGATGCCATCACAGGGTTTATCTGGCGGAGCATCATGCTTGCTCGTCAACGTGCTGGTATTCTGGCCGATGGAGCAACTACACATCTCGCCCAGCCCATAGATTGCCGAACCCTTCTTCGGCTTCCTGACCCGTACTTCGGTAATGTCCTTTATGTGACCAAGACTTCGACGCCCCTGGCGGTGATAGCAGATGACCAACGCGGTATCGCAGAGGCGTCCTTTATGGTGCGTGCCGAGCTCAATTCCATGACTGGGGAGAAATTTCGAGACCTTCTTGCATACGCGGAGCGGACCGAAAAGGAGTTTCACACGCGTGGCAATATTATCGAGGACTTGGCCACAGGAGGACTCATGATAACGAGTCATTTTAAGTTCGGCCTACATGAGATGGACTTTGGACCTATATTTGGTGACGGACATATGAAAGCTCTCCGTCTGCCAGCTACAGGAACCGTATGCGGCGTGATCATCGTGATGCCCCGGCTGGATGATGGGAGCTGCGAATTCCTGATTACGGAGGAGCCAAAAACTATTCAGTGTCTGTTAGAAGACGACGTCTTCACTCGGTTTACCAGAGAAGGGGATGCTACAATCCCAGCCGCCATCGCTCAACCCAACAACACAAAAATACCCTCAACGTTGTGCGTAAGTAACGTTGATGCGTCTCATGTAGGAACCATCCGAATCATTCAATTATACCGTCCTGAAACTAAAAATGCCATCTCCAGGCAAATGTTGCAAGAGCTTAGCCAACAAATCGAAGAGATACACAGCGAGAAATCAGCGTCTGGAACCAGAGCCCTGATACTCGCCAGCGCAGTGGACAACGTCTTTTGCGCCGGAGCAGATCTGAAAGAGCGAAAGAAGATGAGTGTTTCTGAGACCCAGCAGTTCTTGGTCGCCCTGCGAGACATGTTCTCCCGACTCGCAGCGCTTCCAATCCCGACCATCGCCTGCGTGTCTGGTCTGGCTCTCGGTGGTGGCTTGGAGTTGGCGCTTTGCTGCCATCTACGAGTCTTCTCGTCCAATGCACGCGTAGGCTTGCCCGAGACCCGGCTGGCCATTATTCCTGGAGCTGGTGGTACCTACCGATTGTCTAAGATTGTCGGTTCCTCCAATGCTTTGGACCTCGTCTTGACAGGGCGCCACTTGGAGGCTTCCGAAGCTGCTTCCATGGGCTTGTGCCACCGTCTCGTCACAGTAGATGCGGAGGGAACCGGTCAAAGCCCTGACAAGCAGCGGGCTCTGTCTATCGAGACCGGCATCGCTTTGGCTCAGGAGATATGCATGGGCGGACCTGTCGCTGTGCGAGCTGCTGTCAGTGCGCTTGCAGTTCCCGGCGAGGCGACGGAAAATGCAGCCTATGACTCTGTTCTCGAAACAAAAGATCGCATCGAGGCTCTACAGGCTTACAGCGAGAAGCGCAAGCCGATTTTCACTGGAGAGTAGCTGCGGTTTATGCCAGCGTGATAGAAGTAGCTGTGTAATTTTTAGATTACTTAGATGTCTCTTACAAATGAACTGATGCAAAGAAAGATGAAGCGATAATTTTATTGAAGCCAACTTAGATAGAGGAAGCAAAACTATACTTGCTGAGTAAACCCAGCATAAACATATATGCGCAATGTCAGAACCAAGAGAGCGGACGGCGATTCGCCTTGTATTGTAAATGAATGATGTTGCACCCAAAGCTGCATTCCCTTATTCTCATCAAACTGATCGTTGAAACAAATCCACCACCGTCCACCTTACCACTCCATAGGTACCTATATATGTAGGTACTATAAAATGAAGCCAATCATTGATGTTTATACGCGTACGCAAACGTCGTAGTCCAGAAACAACTTCTCGCAATCGGCCCCCACCGAATTTAAGTTCATAATCTCTCCAGGTGTCGTTCCTTTTCTCACAGCAATGCTAACACATGTGTCGCTAGGTTGGACGTGTTCGTGTTCCTTGCAGTTAGTCGGATATCCTGGATGGGTGCGCAGTGAGGTCGCCGCCGTGCTCGTCCCGGTCATCTTGTTCTCCGAGCTTGTCGTGGCCGCCTTGGTCACAGTGGTCATTGTGGTCATTGGGGGCATCGCAGTCGCTGTGGCGAGAGTAGTTTTCGCCGATGTGTCGATGGAAGAGCTGCTGGAGGAGTCGAGCTTTTTCGTACAGTAGGCCAAACCAGCAATAAGGTTTGTACAATCTGCAACATTGGTCAGTCGCTTTGTATTTCAATTTACTCCCATCTTAACACATATTATGGTACATACCCTGGTTGATCACTGGATTCAAATCTAAAAACACATCCCGGGCGATGCCGAATTTACTGCAGTCATCGTGCTGTTGAGCTAGCTGGAACCCGATACAATTGGCGGCAAAACGCGGCGATTCTTGTGGCTCGTTTGAAGCCAATGATGATGTAGCCGGTGCGCGTGGGATGAGGGTTGGGACCGTGGTTGGGGCCGGAGTTGGCGCACGTAAATCCCAGCCGACCACGCAATAGTAGTAACCAGCCACAAGATTCGAGCAGTTGATATCGGGATTGAGAGACGTAAAAAGCGTCTCATTTAGGTTCCATTTGGAGGCGAAGGATGCACAGGTATCTCCGGCAACTGCTGGGTTTCCGCCAGTACAACTGATCAGCGGATGGCGAGGCAGTATCATGGCCCAAGTCAGGTGTAGCTGAGAGAGGAGGAGGAGCCCAACCTTGAATAATGTTGGGGTCATCATGATTGCCGATGCTTATTCTAAGATAGATGGGTGATTCAGAGTAGGTAGGACGTGGTAAAGGTGATATTGAAGGTGATTCTTGAGAAGAAGATGTAATGACTTGTCTCTTCGAATGAAAAGGGTATGATGGCCAACCCTTTTATATCCAGAGCGCTGCTGAACAGTCGTGGCACGGTTGGCATGCCGCATGCCTGGCAGCCAAGACGGCTACAAAGACTTTTGAAAGAGAGCGTCTGAGTTCAAGTTAGCATACATCGTTTACAAAGGAATATGAAACAAATAACAGAACACGCGAGCACGCGAGCACGGGAACAAGTCTCGTGTTCTCGTGTTCTCGTGTTCTCGTGTTCTGTTCCGTTTCATATTCTTTTATTACACTTCTAGTTGCAAAGGGGCAGCTATATTGTCGTTCAACTGCCTCTTTGTCCCCGTCACTCTTCTCTTTTGGCCCAGACTTCTGGCATGGCATTAGAAGCTGGATCCACACCAATCTACGGCGAACGATACCCATGCAGTGATTCCTACAGTATGGAATATATGTCATAGGTATTAAAGACAGAGAAAGAAACCGGAGATGCGGTCGTTCAAGGCAATGTGCTGAGGTCTTGGTGAGCCAGGAGCATGCAATGTGAAATTCGCTACCAGCAACGCCCCTCTCTTCATATGGGCCACAAAATCCACTAAGAATAGCAAACCTACGTCGTATGTTGTATACTAATGAGAAAAAAGCCATAAGGTATCCAGCTGTCCAAGGTCTAAAACAAAGAGAAAAGCGATGAACAACTGTCGAAAGTCGAGATCAAAGAAAGGGGCGATGAACAACTATCTGAGATCCAGTTCAAGGAGGAATGAAAAAGACAAAGGACGAGGATATTATATTCTTTCATATTCCTTTGTAAACATTTGAAACATGGAAGCACGCGGTATTTTGGCCAAGGCAAGAAATAATTGATTGCTCTATTCGAAGAGACTACACCAAAACGGATCGAATCGTGCTATTTCTATACGCCCAGCTTAAAAAGTACAGGTCTTTAAGGGGAAATTAGTATTCAGTGATTATGGAAACGGAATTTTAATGGATAAGAATGGACGGCCCATAGGAGTGTCTGCGGACGGTGAAGGCGTAGAAACCCCCACGACGAAAGTTTCCCTCGCCGCAGGCGTCTCATTCTTCAAAGCCCACAACGGCTTATTTTGTACAATAATTTGGGCAGATATGAGTATGCCGAAGCTGGGCTAATGAACACATCTAACTTCAATTGGCATTGGTCAAGAGTCATAATCAGGACAAACGGCTAGGCAATGTCAAAGGCGTGATTAATGTGTGGTTTCAAAAACAATGCATCAGACATTGGTGCACAGATGGTGGAGCTTGTGGAAGAGCGCACATTGTCATTGTTGAAAGGCCTAGAGCAAGACAAGCGGAAAAAAAAAAAAAAAAAAAAAATCTTCTATGGATTCTATCCACTTCTTGCTTGTTAACATATCGCTCATATGAGGTCCCCTTGTTTGAGGTAGACGAACTGAACTATAATGCCCGGTCACCTGCCTCGCCACTTTACCAATAGAGATTGTAGTTGATGCCTCACAGTCCATCGCAGAGGCTTCTAGTGTAGGGAGCGGCTTATAGTCCTTTTCGCCTCTTTGCGTTATAGATATGTGATATTCCTAGCATCTCCCAGCAAGTACTGGCGTTAGTACCAACTCTCTTTCGCCTTTGTTGCTATAATAAGGAGTCTTCTTCCCGACAACGAAATTACAGTTGCCATTGCGGCGCCATTGAGATATCTATTGCCTTTGAAGGCAAGAAGAACAAAAAAAAAAGAGGCAAAAACATACAACAGCCGGTGTTCGCTGATGGTCACCCACTCAACTACTAATCTGCCGGTTAGAGGCTTGTCTATGGGGGAGCAGACGGGACCCCGAATTTTCCTCTACCTATGGTCGTATGTGATGGAATCTTGGTGTAGAATTGCTGATAGGAGCTCAGAGTATGCAGCAATTCTGAAGGTAGAAATCGCTGCAGAATCATAATTTTGCGTTGGAGAAGTGAGTTGTCAGCTGTCCAACAACGCTAGTACTCTCTTGGCAATACCATGCCGCGTCTCTCTCTTCAGACGTGCCGCGGGGTATTTCAGCAACCTTGAAGAATCCCCGTAAGGCCAGTTGTTTTCTCTTGACGGCACCGTTTATTCTACCAAGGGCAGGGTGTATCCGAGGGTCTGGCCCACGTTGGATGATTCAAGACCCGAAGAAAATAGTATGTTGAAACTATGGAATTTACCAGTAACTATGTAATGGATCTAGTCGAGAAAACATGGCCGAAGGATAAATGTTGCAGCAATTGCCCAATGACAGTATCATAGGCGGCCTCAAACCAAAAAGGCCGTAGACCAAAAAACGGGACGAATATCCTTTTTAGACAGTAAATGAAGTATCCTCATCCGTATTGTCGTGGTGGGGGCCTTGGGGGCAAGCGGAGGTCAGAAAAAGCGTGACTGCGAAATAAATAAGTGCATACGGAGCACATTCAGCAATATAAGCTCCGTGTCAGTTTATCAATCAGGCGTAGTATAAAAATACTACTGATAGGTAAGTAGTAGGTAAGTGTAAATATAATAACAGCTATTAGAAAAATATAGATATAGTAGCAGTTACTAGAGAATAATGGATATAGTAGCAGTTACTAGAGACGTATAGGTATAGCAGTATTTACTAGAGAAATATAGATATAGTAGTAGGTACTAGATAAACATCTATAGTAGAAGATACTTAACGAGTTAGGATTCGTAGGCGTATTAAATGAGGCATGTGTGTTCGTAATCTTCAATTCAGTCTCGATTTTTCTGTCCCCCGCTGGGGGGATCTTTTTTACTGCCCCAAGATATGCACATCTGTCTTCCACTCCCTGTCTGAGATTGAGTCGTCTGATAGGCCCTACCCAGCCGCACATTGCTCCTGGATGGGGACCTTTGCTCTGAGTATTCGATCAATGTGCTCTATAATCCTTACCACCGATACCCTGCCCCCTAATGTACCGAACTTTACACAGGTCTTCCCTGATTTTCTTATCCCCAGTCAGGTTAATCCCGGCATCACCAGTCTATTGGGTGTCCAAGCATCGCCCAACAGTACATAGTAAACAACGCATCAAGCTTTTGCGTTAGGTCAGAAAACTCAGAATATCCTTAATAAAGTTTTGTCTAAGGATTGCGTCCCTTTACGGCTGCAATCTGCGGCTGTCAACTTCAAGGCAGCACATATTTGGCTCACAAAAAGATCTTTTGATACACATCCATTCTGCTTTCAAACTGACATCGGGCCTGCCTAATCCCATCGATATTATACTCCCAAGATAGCAAGCAATCTAGACCGAGCCAAAAGCACTATATGCTAAGGATTCAGAGGAAGGCACAACGTGCATAAATGCATCTACAAGAGGCCGCCTCCCTTTACTGCCAGGAATCATTGGACAAACTCAACCTTTGTATTCAGCAAGCTATCACAGGTCATTCACACTCTACCTACGTCAAGATGATTTGGTCTCAGCACCCTTCCGAAGTCAAGTGCATGATTCTTGAAGCCTTGACAGATGACAAGAACTGCAGATTATCCAACGCTGCTGTCGTGTCACGGGAGTGGCAGGCTGTTATCGAGCCACACATCTTTACATATATACGAGTCACGTCCCAACGCATCGCCCAACTCAACGCCATGACGCAGCGCAATCGGGATCATGTGCGTTATATATGGTTCTGTATAGAGCTTGAGCGATACGACTGCCGCAAGTGCGATTCTTTTGATCGTGGAGGCTTTCAGACAAACAAAAGCGAGAATAAGCTCATCTTGGAATCATTCCAGTTGATGTTCACAGCTTTGGCCACGTAGGAGCCAAATGAGAGCCTGACCCTCGACATTAGCTTGTACTCGAAGAGCGATAATGAGCACGCATTCAAGTACCTAACCTTCATACCCGACGCTACGGGATACCAGGTCGAGCCGATGTCGATCGCTAGAAGCCAGGAGCCCGACAAGCACCGATGGGAAACGACTGCATTGGGGTCTATCCCACCAAAAGGAAGTCTCGATCGTCTCTTTGGACATGTCGCTCCCCATCAAGGATGAACGAAAGTGTTGGGCGCAGACACCAAAGGTTCCGGCCGTGACATGCCTTGAAATGAGGCTACAGACTTATCGCCGATGGGAGACGTTTACGGTCTCCCAGATTCTTTCCCACCTTCCTTCCTAACCTCCGTGAGTTCCACTATGAGATATGGATGCAGTGGTTTCCCGAGGTGCACGAAACCTGGAATGCATGTGAGTAATTCATCACTGAAATTTTCCAGGTGCTAACATTTTCACTGCGTTGTTTGAACTTCTTTCGGCTACCGAAGGGCTGAGCAAGTTAACAATCTTTGAAAACTCCAACCAACAATACCCGCTCTATTTTCTAAAACAAACCTCGCTAGCCCATGATCCCACTATTCATCTTAGCCAGAGGCTTGCCCGAGTGAATCTCGGGGTAGAAGTTCTCTCAGCGTCATTCATAATAGATGCTGCAGAGTTTTTCTCTGAATGCTCAACATGGCCAAACCTAAGCCATCTTACCCTTACTTCACAGCTTCTAGCACCCACAACATGTCCTGCAAAGATTATGGACCTCTTTCAAGCAGCAACATCTGCAGCTTGTCACATGCCTAAGCTCAAGATGATAGAGATATGGTATGGACGAGAGGGGCTGGCAGCTTTATTCAAGTATGAGTTTACCCCTGGTCATTTGCGGCAGTCTGTTGTTACTTGACGAGCAACATGGGATATGAGTATACAGCCTCGAGTGATTGAGGCGTGGGAGGGAGTTGTACGCAGCCGTGGTGGATATCCTAGCGGCGTCGATGTGGTATATGAGGCGGTCAACGAGCGCATCATATCACATGCTGATGCGATTATTAGCCTGGGGCTATCAGAGACAGTGCTCCGGCCAATCTCCTTGCAGCAGATTAAGAGAGAGTAGAGCTTTGTTGAATCTTTGACAGCCTAGACTGAAGTCATTATACACGAGAACAATCGATGAGAGCACAGCAAGCACTTGAAAGATCCGTTTAAAGAGAAATGATGCATTGAGAATATCCTCCGGCCTGAGACAATACTAATCATCAGCAAAGGAAGCCACAAATGCTATAATATGAATGGATCTGAACTACTAAAATCTCCTCATTGAGTGAAAGACAGGTTTCTGCGACTCGCAAGAGGCGTCTCAAGGCTGAGGATGGGCACCAAGTTGAACAAAGCTGTGAAGAAATGCCTGAGGTTCTTGGACCCAAACAACGAGGAATTCAGAGATGAGAAAGACTGTCGGGACGTAGATGGCACTGCGGTAGGGGCTAGATATATTGAGAAAGTCGTACAGAAGCTTGGTGAGTATCCCTCTAAGACCTTGTAGCTTATCAGAGTTCTTGTGCTTTGGTGGCCGCAATCTGAGTTTGCCAAAGGACTAAAATTGGCTTTCCATCATGTTTCAAAGCTTCCTCGGGATGAAATACTTGCAAATACTTAAATCGTTACTTGAGCTTAGACCAACGGGTACGGAATATGTGGCTACTCCGATACAAAGCTTGAAACCACGTATCGATTGTTACGGTGTTCAACAGAAGCTTTGTGCATTTGGCCATAGCTTCTTGGACAATTGCCCTTCCATAACATATTTTGGCTGCAATGTCCGCAATCCCACTCCATTCTTTCACACTTAGCGCAACGATGACTCGCTATGGAACTAACACGAATGAAAGTTGTCTTTTTTGATCTGGACGGCACGCTGTTTGACCACTACCATTCGCTGCGCCTTGCGATAGCCGCCATACAGAGGAATTATAATGAACTCAAAGAGAAGAATATTGATGAATTGATCGACAAGTATAACCTTGCTCTTCAACAAGCCTATGATGCTTACCTAGACAAGGTGATCGCATACGAACAGGCCGACGTCCAGAAGATTCACCTATTTTTTTCATCGCTTGGCTTGCCAGAACCCAGCCTTGACGAGGTCCAGAAGTTTCGTGGCACGTACAAAGCAGTTTATAGAAAGAATCGGAGGGCAACACCAGGAAGTATCGAGGCTCTAGCCCGGCTGCGTGAGCATGGATACCGCATTGCCATCATCACCAATGGGCAGGTCGAAGATCAGACAGCCAAAGCCAAAGCCATCGGCATACACCATCTGATCGACCGCATTATCACTTCTGAGGAAGCTGGATATAGAAAGCCTGATCGCCGTATCTTCCAATACGCCATCGAACAGCTCGGCGCTTCTCCCGACACAGGATGTTTGATTGGCGACTCTGCCGACTCGGACATCAAAGGTGCCTTGGATGCACAGATGGTCGCTATAATGTACTCCCCTACAGCCCAGAACTCCCAAAAGCTCCTGTTTGGGCAACAAATACCAATCATACGACACATGACCCAACTCCTAGGCTATTTGGGCATCGGCGACCATTGAGTTCAGCCGCATTTTGTCTCCACTCCGGGCCGGCTGACGATCGAGAGCATTGACATTCGCTTGGTTAATGAACCACGACACTGCCTGCAGGTATCTAAAGATGGAGTGCAGTTCCTGGCCGAAAGAATGAGCATAGTTTTTAATTGCGCTGCTAAGAAGCGCCCACATATCAGCCATGTCTCACATAGAGAGTTTGGTCAGATTGATTACAAAATTGGTAGGCTCTATTGACGAGGAAGTGATGCTGATTTCACTCCCGGGCCGAGACTTGGGTGAAGGATCACCGGCAAGCCCGACCGCCACGTCACCAATAAAGATCAAAGCGTGCGCGCAGAGTACGTGTGGCTCACTCTGGATACTTTCAGAGAACGATGCAGCATTCCGCGAAATTGGAGTCTCATCTACAGGGACAGTCCAACTATCTCACGAGAGATTATCCAAGAGCAGCACTCCGGCATCTTCGTTCCGCAGTGGTGATCTTGGCTGAGCAAGGCGGTATCAGACAGAATACCGCTGTTACTGGCGAATAGATTGACCAATAACTCGAGACCGAGGGCCAAGAACAGGCAGTAAATTAGGTAGCCAGCTAAGCTCAAAATACCAAATTCTGAAAGTATCCTGCTGCGCATCGCATTGTAGGTGGAGAGCGACAGGCTAACGAGATGCCCTCCTTCGTAGTCAATTGATCGACTCTCGGCCCGCTGTCTAGACAACCCCTGCTGGCAATGTTTATCTTACAGCTCTTCAATGTTGCATTGGTGGTGCGATGGAAACAACGCTGGGCAGGACAACTGCGGCATGTGCCTTCGCCATAACTAATTGAGAAAACTCGAATCAATGTTCTGGGAGAGGTTCATTATGTTATAGGTATAGAGATTTGCTGAGAAGGGCTCTTCATAAGCCGGGTAATCTAGTGTGTTCTGGGCAAGACCGCCACCATTATCCATCTTCAGCAGTAACACAAGCGCATTTACTATCATGAAAGCGTCGCACTCACCACGATTCAGCCCGACCCAATTATATATGAACCTGTATATCAGCAGATGCAAGAGCAGATAAGCCTTATTATGCCAGAGAACAACTTATACTCTTAATCGCCCACAAGCCCAGACGCTATGCTCCCCTCGCGCAAATTAAACCTAATCAGCCTCTCTTTCTATTTGGGTGTGGTAAGACGTACTGGAAAGGGACATTTATGTGCCAAAATTCTTCTAATTTCTCAACACAGGAGCCGGGGCTCACTATTCCTGCCTCACCTAGAGAAAAGTATCTCTTGCCGCTTTCCTGCTACTACTATAATGCATGAAGGATGTCAGATTGGTCCACAGCGGAGTCCGCTCTCCGCGTGTGTTTAGCTGCTGTATTCCCTCCCGCATCCGCCAAAGTGCGAGGGGCCGCTTCTCTCGGAGTCTGCCTATCCAAGTCGCGCCATTCATTAACAACTATTAAGAAATATGACCACCATTCTAATCCTACGAGTATACGATGCGGCCCAATTAATCTTAGTGTATCTCATTGACATTGAAAGCAAATTATTTACCCTTGAGGCAGGATAGAAGCGTTCGCTAAAAGCGATCGCTTCAGCTCGTATTCCTCTTATCAAATGCACGTATAAAGAGCATTCGTTTAGCTTGCTTTCAAATATAATGTGTCATGAAAACAGCTCTCTCACAGCCTGTGACATACAGTAATACTCATCGGAGATCGTAATATATCGGTGCATACCTCGCTCACATCACAATGCTTACCAAATTCCTTCATGGCCCTTCTTTTGTTAGCGGTGCTGCACGCGGTAAATACTGATGCTATGGCGATGGCGATACCCCATGTTAATAGCCTGGCTAATAATATTTTAGGTATCGGAAAGGCCACTGCCTTTGCGTTTGCGAAATATGGAAGCCCCCAAGTCGCCATCGCTGATGTTGATGCGGCCACGTTAAAACAGACGGCCAAAGAGTTGAAGGATCAGTACCCGAACGTTGAGATTTTGCCAATTGAATTTGATGCAGCGAACGCAGACTCGACCATCAAGGCTATTGAAACAGCCTATTCGAAATTTGGGCGAATCGACCATGCGGTGAACAACGTCGGCACTCCAGGCCCCTTGGCCCCCAGCATATCCGTCTCAACGAGCGATTTCAAGAACCTCATTGATATCAACTTGACAAGCATGTGGATTGCACAAAGAGAACAGATCAAAATTATGCTTAAGCAAGAACCTGTTCAGCAAGAGTGCGTGGCGTCTCTGGGCACATTAACGAGACAGTAATTTAACCAGAGTTTAGGTTCGGTAAAGTTCGAGGTACAATTGTAAACATGTCGTCTGTTTGGGGCGGATTCGGTACAAGAGATTTTCCAGCAGGGACAGCATATTCTACAAGTATGGCATCATCTAAAGTATTATGCGCCAAAGGCTGTCATGAAAGCTAACCTAGATTTCTAGCTAAACATGGCATTAGAGGCCTAACAAAAAGCGCAAGTTTTCTTATTCGAACGCTTTGATTGGATACATATGGAGCACTTCTAATATCTCATGATAGGATGCGAACCAATATGCCTCGGAAGGCATACGAATCAATGCGATTTGCCCAGGTTACACATTCACAACCATTGACATAGGAAATGAGGGTCCAGAATTGCAATACATTCTGGACCAGGCAATGCACAGAACAGCAATGAAAAGATTTGCCCAGCCTGAGGAAATCGCCAATGGCATTACGTATCTGAGTTCTTGGATGAGCTCGTACATGAGTGGCGAGGCTATGTTGGTCGATGGGTGAGTATACTCCAACTTTTCAGGCTGGTGAGGACTGCTTGTGCTAACAGACACGATTAGTGGATTTTCTTCTTAAATGGCCTCTCTATCAGATGGATTTGCAGAAAATGCTCAATTACCGCTCACCTAGTGATGCTGCTTTTAGAATTAGGAAGGAATTCTCAAGGGTGAGCGAGTGACTGCGGCGCGCCACCCGAGCCGACAAACGGGATGAAGAAGAGGACGCCAGTGGTGAATGATAGGATCGATCATTTTTTGGCGTTTAGCCTTCTTGGTCTCTTATACTTATTAATACCTATAGTAGAAACTTCAAATACAAACTTTTTCAATTCAGCTCATGCATTTGTGCCAAAGTCATATGCCAAAAATCGTCGAGGGCATAATCAATCTCATCCGAGAGCCTATCCGGGTCGAGCGGGTTTCCCTCGCTGTCAAACGAGAACACTGTCCGCCAGTCGCCCACCATCTTTAGCTGAGGGCCAGTGAGCACGAGGCCGGACCCCTCGTCGAGGAACGTGATGTTGTCTTCAGGACAGCATCCAAAGCCATAATCCGCGAACACGTCTCCCCACATCAAGTCGCCAGGCTCCAACACAACCTGAATTTCCCTAAGGCTCTCCATTTTGGAAAGAGTGGACAGCCCATTATATCGGGTGGCCGACTCGTACCAGTCAGGGTGATCGTCAGTCCGAATCTGAAGCCGCTGGACCTCGGATCGGTGGGAGACAATGTCCGAAAGGGCATAGAGATTCGAGACGCAGAAAATGTCGAGCTCAAAGTTGACCCACGTCCAGCGCGGCTCGGTGCCCGCGGTGAATGCGCGCTGGTAGGGCGCTTGCTGACGAGACTCGTGGCACACATGCATGAGTGCCGGGGGCGGTGTTGACGTGGTCTCGTAGAGGATGTCCTTGCCTTTCTGGCGCTGCTTCTTGCTGAAGCTGCCATCACTCTTCTTCACGCGCACTTTTGTGATGTGGCGAGGCACCACGGCCAAGCTCCAGATGCGGGAGCGGAGCTCGAAGGGAAGGCTGGCAAAGGACATGTGGGGAGATTGCAGGAAGCAAAGAGAACACCTAGTCTGTTGGAAGGGGGAGCTGAGGATGCTCTTTGAGTATCTTTTGTGCCAGACAGAGGAGATGCGGCGTAGACAGGACACGAAAACGCTGGCAATGAATGGGAGGATGGAAAATGGAGGAGCCGTGTGAGTGAGTCAGGGATGTAAGTCTGATCGGCTGGCTGCGGTTGTTCAGCTCCGCTGCCAAGCTCACCAATGAAATCCTGCATCCCTTGCCAATCTGGTCAAGATTAGCTGGAGAATTTATGGTTAAAATAAGGCCGCCAACCCGAGCACTAATAGCCGCTACTGAGTACCTCTACTTTTCCACGACACAATTACATATACCGGACTCCTCCGAGATGCGCTCCGGTCTCTTCCACCACCACCAGCAGTACGGACTCACATGTGCCCTCTCCCTCCTGTTAGACCAGGTCTCTTTTTGTCGATGTTACTGATCAAATGCACAATCAGGAATAAGAAGAGGAATCCGTCACATGATAAATAAACTTTCTATGTAGACGTATAATTCACTAGAGGGCCATACCTATGACGCTCCCTACAAGTCTCCTCGTAGCAGTTGTCAAAGAAGCCAAATCCTTATTCAAGAGCTCTAATTTCTTCCTCTTCAATACCCATTTCTCATTACTAGACCAATTATCCACGCGAACCGATCTGTCGTGAGAAAACGTCGTAATCTCATCGGGACTCGTGCGCTGGTCGGTCTCTTGGCAATCTTCGACAACAAATTGGATTAGCTTATCCTGCAATTCATAAGCTAAGTCAATATTGGAATGGCGATACTTTCCATTATCAGTGTTTGATAGTGGTTGAGGTACAGTAGTTTCCGCAAGCTTTTGATGGGGTTCAATATAACCCCCCAGAATCCCCCGGTCAGTCTTCTCCAGCGCGTCATGGAAATTGTCAAAGGCATAGATCAACTCAACGCCATGGTGCGCAATTCCTTTCATGGGACCTGGGAAGGGATTGCCGAACTCGAAATGGTAAGATTGTACACCCACACGCTTGGGGTCCTTTCCTTGAAGGAGAGCTTGTTCCCCACGGTAAGCCTTGAAGAATTCGCCGGCACGATGTACTTTATGTATTATTGTGACATCAGATATAAATTCAGAGAATGCTTCAAATAGCTCTTCATCTGATGATGCAGGCCTGATACCGTATGCTTGAAGAATATCCTCAGCTGCTGCCTCTGAGGGATAGCTAGACGTGAAAAGAGAGCGAAATGTAGCATAATTCCAGTTAGCCATCTGGACAAAACCTCTGAACTCATCGTCCGTTGTGCTCAACATGACTTGAATGCTTTCATCGGCCGACTTGATTTGAACGTCCAATCCACCTTGCCCAAGGTGGACCGAAACGCCGCAGCCCAAGTTGCTTTCCCTGACGGTCAATTGGTCAATGACCAACGCAAAAAGCCTCCAGTGAATCTCCGAGATGCTACTTAGAAGATCTTTGGCAGGTATTCTTCTCAACATGTTGAGTCGATCCGCTGGATTGTCAGCTTGGACTGACCACAATCGGTACAGGTCTGCCCAACGCTCGTCTGCTTTGTCCAACGATGTCAAATCAAGATCTCCACATGACCCTGACATCAGACCAGCCTTACGGAATAGCGGTTTCTTCGTGCCCAATTCCGCCTCGAGAAGATGAAGATGGCAGCAAATTCCGCCGGCGGAATGGCCCATGATTGTGACCTTTGTGCTATCTCCTCTGAACGCTGCAATGTTGCATTTTATCCAGATCAAGGCAACTTTTTGATCGTACAGACCAAAATTCACGCCCTTAAGAGAGCCATGTCTGTCTTGGACTGCAAGCATGTCGGATGAACCGCCGAAGCCAAATATGTTGAGACGATAGTTAATAGACACTGCAATAAGAGGAGTCTTCTCAGCGAGAGCACGAAGGACAAGCCGGGTGGGATCTGTATATAGTCTTGCGGTTAGCGAATATTCTCTACATATGATTTGTACGGGTATATTTTATACCCCATACTGGATCTGTGGCCGCGCCATCTGCGAAGCCACCACCATGAATCCAAACAAGCACAGGTAGTTGGGTCGCCTCGGTGTCGATGTTGTGCTTCGCGAGCGCTTCCTTGCTCGGGCGCACGACAAGAAGATTCAGGCACTCAAACTCATCTTCGCGGTCGTCTGGGAACGGCAAATATGATTGAAACGCACGCGAGTCGCCTTTCTTTTGCGTAGGGCATCGTGGCCTACGGGGTTATTAGAACGATTGGTATTTTATCCGTTGTGTAATGATGTATGCAAGCGCAAGACCTGGACTTACCCGTTCTGTGTAGCGTCGAATACATCACGCGGCAAACGATCTCTTAGTTGCGAGTGCTCCCATCTCCCTGGCACATGAGCGTACGGAATACCACGAAACTCCTCGATGTCTTCGGAGATGGGCGATTGCTTGCCGACAATGGTTTGCATGTAGCTGGGGACGGAAGTTGTAGGCAATTGCACAATGGCAGCCGCTTCTGGCTTCCACCGGGGAGGCATAGTAATGGCGTCAAGACAGTACAAAGTACGGAACGGGGAAGAGTATCGCCAAGTAAGACCCCAACTTAGTATGCAGCCGCTAGGCTTTGGATGTCCGGGGACCACGTATAACCCATTCCGAATCTTAACTTATTTGTGTTCCTCCTGTAGATCAGTCTCCTTTTGCGTGACCTTGATGATGAAATTCTTTTTCCCTGGGGACGCAATCAACCGCAGAAGCCGATATACAGACCTTCACAAAGAACAGATATGTTACAAATGTTGACTCGTCCCGGGATCTTGTTAGAGCCCGGCTGAAAAGATGTCATGTTTTGATTAAATCAATATCCAGTGAGATGACTCATGTGACTCATGTGTGACTCATGTGTGACCCATGTCCTGAGTGTAGCGTTTGGAGATCAATCTCTCGCGCCTCCAACCACCACATACCTATGCTTGACTGATCAGAAATACTGTAAAGGAAAAACTTGCTCTAATGTTGCCTTCCCCCCGTACGGTTGGAGAGATGGCAAGACACGGGAGACCGATGATCTCTGGTCATAACCGTGTAAGTTCAGGGTGAAACCATCAATACATAAAAATTAGTTGGGTCTGCTAATACCTATCCCAACCACTTGTTCTATAGATTTTTATAGCTTAACCCGGTGTAAATTCTCTGCCAGCATCTTTTCTTTCTTATAGGCACGATGCCATACAAAATTCCTGAAATTGCCAGACCCTTCACTCTCCACATTTCTGATGAGGACTGTTCCCAGCTCCATGAGCTTCTCAGACTCTCCCGCGTAGGGCCTACGACCTGGGAGAATCAGCATCAAGATGGACGCTACGGTATCTCACACCAGTGACTTGTCTCAACTAAAGGCCACTGGTTGAATGAGTCTGATTGGCGTGCCCAAGAAGCCCGCATTAACGCATTTCCCAATTATAAGATAACTGTCCAAGATGATACCAGCAATACAGACATCGACCTTCATTTTGTTGGCCTATTCTCGCAGAAGCACGATGCTGTCCCATCGTATTGCTTCATGGTTGGCCAGGTAGCTTTCTTGAGTTTATACCTACGTTGGAACTTCTCCTAAAGAAGTACGACCCTCCACGTTGCCATACCACGTTATTGTTCCCTCGCTCCCAGGGTATATGCTTAGCTCGGGGCCAAGCCAAACCGAAGCATGGACTCATGGAGACGCAGCACGCGTGATCAACAAAGCAGTCAAGGCTCTCGGTTTTAGCCGTTATGCTGTACAAGGAGGAGATGTTGGATCTCTAATCGCTTCGACCCTGGCCGCAAACTATTATGACTCGGTCGCAGCCATCCATCGTAAGTAGCCATTGATCAAATCCAAGTAGCTTTCTTGTTCTTAAATAGCTTATAGTCAATCTGTTGCCAAGTCTGGACAGGGTCAGCGCCGATGACTCCTCGTTATCCAACACGGAAAAAACCGCCATCGTTCGTGCAGAACAGAGGTTCTTAACCCCAACAATAGGGGCCGCTATGCTGCAGAGCACAAGGCCTGCCACAATTGGGGCCATGGTTTCGTCCAGTCCCCTCGCTCTATTGGCGTGGTAAGCTTCGACTTCACAGCTCCTACGGGGAATGGTTTTAATGCTTGTGTAGGATTGGCGAGAAATTTCTTGAATGGCCCGACGACCCAATTAATATTGATGAGCTTTTAACTAACGTTTTGCTCTATTGGTTCACTGAGACGATGCCGCGATGTATCTATACATATCGCGGGACGTTCATCAATGGGCATCAATATTCATTTGCACCATTCAAGCAGCCATTTGGCTATTCCTGGTTCCTGCGGGAGCTTGTCCCCGGTCCAAGGAGGATAGTTGAGAAAAAAGGAAATCTAGTCTTCTATCGGCAGCACGAGAAGGTAAGAGCTCATGCAGACCTTTTGGCACACGCGAATTAAACTGACTCTCGCTGCAGGGAGGGCACTTTGCAGCTCTTGAGAGACCTGTTGAATTTCTTCAAGATGTTGAAGATTTCATTGCCGTCGCTTGGCCTCGTAATGATTGAGCTTTTTAGCTCGTAAGTCATATCAACTACACGTGAGGCTTGTAAGCGTTTCAATACTTAACCACTTGACCGCCAGTAGTTTAGCATAAACTGCCAGTCTAGTGGGGTGCTTGGCCTATACCATATACCCATTATTTCCTTTTTAGTAACTACATGTAATCATAGGTCTTTGCCTTATGTACATAGAAGAAAGTGAAAAGACATTGGTTTATGAACTCAAGCTCCGTTGATAAGCGGATAATCCAACCCAACTTGTAAAGATTACTCTAACTTGGTGCCTTTTCAGAGGAGTGTAGTTTCCTTCCCAATTTACCATTCCTGACACCACGACTCATAACATGCAACATACGTACTAGGTATCTTTAACAATTATGCCAGAATGCAGCATGGTTCACAGTATAAAGGAAGTGGTGAAAATATGTATACAGCTGACCAAGCAAATACAACAGAATGAAGACTTCTAACGGCAATTACATTTTCCTGTACTCACGTTCCTTCTATATCTTGTTCAAAAATTTATAAGACAATGCCTATGCATCAGACTCTACTTTTAGCGAGAAGCTTTGCCCAACGATAGATTCACTGAGCTTCCAGAGTTTAGCTGCCAAGTCAGGGTCGCTGGCGTAAGCTTCAGCAATACCATTATGACAGTCTTCCAAGTATATAGATGATTCAGCTAGAAATATTGGTAAGTACCCTGCTAAATGAAGAATGCAACGGCATAGGGAGATTGCTTGAGACACACCATTTAGCGATGGATCGAAGGCCGCAAAAATTGAAGTTGCGGCACCCTGATCAAGAGATTTGAGGGCAGGGGCGTTTCCTCCCGCTGGCGCATTTTTAGTGGAGGCTTGCAGTTTAGCCAAGTCCATGTGTCGGATGAGATTTGTCATGATAGCTAGAAAAGAAGTTGTCAGCCTACATGACTATATCAAGAGGCACTGGCCATCAGGTGCAGAGTCGTAGCATACTTCCTGGATGCACACTGAATGACAATATCCCACTTTCGACCAAGTTATTCCGCAAATATAGAGAGAACAGTATACTGGCTGTCTTGGACTGGCCATATGCTACAAGTTTCTCATATCCGTTGCTCCATTCCAAAGTCTGGCCTCGGCTTTTGTACGCCTCTTCATCTGCTTGTTCTTCCGGAGGCACGGTCTTGTTCTCAAAGTTCCAATCACTGAATCGAACCGGCGAAATGCGATGACCGTTGCTGCTGAGGTTAATAATGCGTGTGTCTCCTTCGTTCTTGGCATCTTTTGCTGCAGCTTGAAGTTTCTTGAGAATCAAGTTGGTGAATAGGAAGTGGCCAAGATGATTGGTCGCAAACTGGATTTCAATGCCATCTTCAGACAGTGTGCGATCTGGCACAGCCATAATTCCAGCATTGTTGATGAGAACATCTAGCTTCGAAATGCGAGAGTTAATGTCTGCTGCTGCAGCACGAACAGACCTCTGGGATGATAGATCCATCAATATTGGCTCCACAACAGTGGATGGATATACAGAATGAATATTATCAATCACAGAATGGATGTTTTTCATTGTGCGTGAGCCAAGGAGCAGGCGCTGCGGCTGTTGTGAGGCAATGGCCATCGCCGTAGCGGATCCAAGACTTCCGGGGCTTACGCCAGTGATCAATACTAATTCATAATAGTAAGATATTTGTCTCAAAGCCTGGCAGCCATATTTTAGAAGTAGTCTCACCCGTCTTGCCACGAATTTGTGTTGCCAAAGCCTTTGCAACTTCTGTTGCTGTAGATTTAGGGCTGAACATTGCTGCGGTATACAGGTAGTCAAGGAGAAGAACTGGGCGAGATGCACATCATTATGAGCGAGGAAGCCAGACGGATGAATCGATGTATTTATATTGTTGTCAACTATATAAATCACCTCTAGCATCGGTTTGCAGTTGCTTCTCATCCCCTGTAGAGGTATCATTGTCTTCCCAATCCGGATTGCGATACAGTTAGTATAGACACATCGAGGGTTCCACTGGCAAGATTCATCTGGCTACTATCTTAATTAGACCGACTATAATTGTGACATCATTCTCCACTGCCGCGTCTATATCGAATCAAAATTCGGTCAGCACAGTGAACAAGTTGGTTCTAAGCCACTGTAGTGCCAGTTTGTCCCTGTTGTGGCATTAGCCCTGCAGAAAATCCGTCAGCATCCCGATGCGACGTTCGGACATAACCCTTTGTCCGTCTGAATGACGACGCGTTTTAGCAGCGATGAAGTGCCATTCACAACAACGCCAGAGACACAATGAGCCATTCTGGTATGGGTACACAATCAGGAAATACCTCAGAAGGTGGGAGGAAAGATGAGGCCGAAGTGGCGAATCCTAGAGTTCGACGAAAGCTGCAGAATCGTTTGAATCAGAGAGTTTCTAGTACGTGATTACCACTTTACTTTTTCGCTATGCAGTTTGTTCGCGTTCCTCACCACCGAGCAGGAGAGCGCAAGCTACGGCGAGAGGAACTGGCAGGGATCCAGCGGAGATCCCGAGGTCGCCCTAGGACGGATGTTCAACCTGTCAATCGTCGCGTCTCCTCGGTGCCGACGTCACAAAGCACCAGCAGGTGTGCTGATGGCGAAACAAGTATTGAGCTCATTGGACTCCCGCCTGGAACCTCTTCTCTATCTCAGCCTGCCCTGGTGTGTTTCCTTGACAGTGCTCAGACCAGGGCGGTTATGGATCGGCTGGCCTACGCTGTGAATTGTAGTCTCTTACAAGGCAATCCAACGTCTGACCTACTCCTATCTGTGACACAGCTCAATAGCTTCCGGGCTATCAAGTACAACATGGATGTACTTAATCTCAATTTGGAGATAATAAAAGATCAAAATGCAATCTCGTACTTCAATGCACCAGCTGCAACATTCAACACATATTCCGTACCACCGAGCCTTCACCCAACAAGTCTTCAAAAATCTCAGGTTCATCATCCTTACATCGATCCTCTACCCATTCCATCGCTCCGAGATGCTCTCTTACGCTATGAGGGGCTTTACAATGACTACGATTTCTGTAGAGACATGATTGGGGATGTCGGGAAAGCTGGTATTATGGTTTGGGGAGATCCTTGGGATCCGTATGGTTTGGAAGTGTCAGAGAGCTTTGCTAACAAGTGGTTGTGGCTTTTGAAGAGTTGCCACGAGGTGCTTGTCTCGACCAATTACTGGCGAGCGCAGCGTGGAGAAGCTGACTTGTTTTTTCTCTGACACTGTCCAACAACACAACTGGATATGATACCTGTATATAAGAGCTCTCAATTTCGCCATCAAATCGACATTACAAAACTGGGACAAATTCCTTTACAAAAACTTAATGTAGTCTTAAAATACACTATAAGGGAAATTATACTTCCATGGTTCATTGTAATTACGGGATGCATTACCATTGCTTTCTAAGCCGGACGCGCCAGGTAGACAGCAGGGAGATTGACCGTTGCCTCATTGCTACGCCCAGGAGAAGAAGCAATCTTGCGAGAGAACCAAGCACATACGACCATAGGTAGAGAAGAGTTCGGGGTCTCGTCTGCTCCCCCATAGACAAGCCTCTAACCGGCAGATTAGTAGTTGAGTGGGTGACCATCAGCGAACACCGGCTGTTGTATGTTTTTAATTTTTTGTTAGCTCTTTGAATGCAATGCAGACGATTTATCTTTGAGAAACAATTGCGAATTCTAGGTACGACAAACGCAGTGTTAGTTGCCTTATATCTGGCTGCCTCAATGGCCTGTGGGTTCTTTTTCGATCTTTCACATTTGCACTTCCAACATTTTCTAGTTCTATACTATTCGATCCAATCACCAATCCATATGTTTGAACGCCGTATACCATTCCTTTGAGAAAGTCGATTGCTCGAAAAATCTAAGTTGAGGCCCAGTAAGATCCCACCTCTACATTGACAAATAAAATATCCATCTCTTCTCAGCTACGTATTAACCCAATATTTTATCAGTGCTCTCATTATCCGAGTCTCTGCTTCTCGGGCCGGGTCTGTATAAGTCGCTGATTCCGCTGTCGAACCCTGGCTCATTTCTTTCCTTACGGACGTTGTGAAGCTGGTACGATCGTTGGGCGTTGTCCCCATCTTTGTGGAGGCCTTTGCGCCTCGAATTGTGGGTTTCGCTCTCATGTTTGTTCGAAGAGAAGAATCCAAGCTGGGGCAAGTATCTCACGGCTAGCGATTTTAATCTCATTGCACAGCCGCAAGTGATGCCAAGGTTGATCTCGACGATTGACCACACACCCAGAATGGCCTCGGTATAGGTGACATCGGTAGTTTTGTCGAGGATGAGAACGTACGGTAGACGAGCTATGGAGCAAATAACGACACTAAAGAACAGTTAGCAAATATGAAAGTGAACCAAAGTGGAAAGTGTAGCGAGAGAGACGGACCCGGACCCTATAGCTAAGATGCATCCAACCGAGAGTTTCTGTTTCAATGAAAAATTAAGCCTGTGGATAGTTGGGATGGGTATAGCTATGACAGCAAAATCGGAGACAATGTTCATCACAGCTTGTGCTAAAGCCACGTTCTCCAAACAGGTGGTCGTTCCAGATTTTAGAGGATTACACGGGCCGCCGGTGATGCTGGTCAAGGTCAAGGTGTAGGCGAGGATTGCGACGGCAGCGCTGACAACAACGCAGCGGTAAATTAACGAAGGATTGATGCGGAACAGAACGACCAACATGGCCATCTTAGTGATGGAGGGAGTGATCAAATAGGTCAGGGTGTTGGGGAGCAATTCCTAAGCTGATGTCAATACGATACAAGACTAGTGCTGCTGCGTAATGTTCTATGATGTTATGGCTCACTTTATTGAACTCCGTGATTTGTGCTATCGATACATCCCACAGATGTTTCCCCCAGCCGTGGCTCATTACTATGTGCCATTTAGTTAGGTTAGAGGACATGTTAGTGAGCGCCAAGTAAACATACGGTTGACCAATGTTATGAAGTAGTACAAGGAGAGGCCGTAAGCAAGAGTGAGGATAACTGCAAGTAAACGAAAGTTAGCAAAAAGATCTGGGATCCAGTCTTGACGCCTTGGCCGTCGCTTATTGAACGTTGTTGAACGACAAAGTGAATCTTACTTAGATCTATCTCAACCTGTTTAACCAGCTTGGCAGCCTGAAAATAACGTAGAGCGAGGAAAAATGAAGCGAAGAAATACGTGACTCCGAAAGCGACTACCGTTCGAATCTGTAAAGAATTGTAGGGTGCATCAAACTGTGGTGTTTGGCCATCCGGCGGCGGCATTGCCGGTGTCGTAGAAAGATCCATGGTCTGCGATACCAGCACCGTTTAATCGGGTGCAATTCAATTGCATGATTCAAAAAACCTGGTTAGCAAATCCGAGGGCGTGGAGGCATTTTGAACAGTTCATACCAGTTTGTTGTCATATTGCCGATCTGAACCGTTTATATGTATGATAATACTCCGACCCCAGACCAAACAGTTGCCGAAGGGGTTGTACAGACAAGGGCCCTCATCATTATTCGACACTTTTGATTCCCAGCGTCAGAAATACGGGCCTGTCAAAGGCCTTCGCTTGTGAAGAAACACATGGCAGGGGTTCATTGTAGCATGCATCTACGGAGCACATCTCCGTGAACCCATTGTAACGTGATCCCCATCTGTTATGTGCTGATTATGATTTGCTGGGTTACAATCCACCCCGCACGCCCCAATTCACCAAGAGTTGTTGGTAAGCAGTTTTTGCATCCCACAAGCATTGAATTGTCCTGTGTTTAGCCAGTCTGGCGCAATGTCAATGTGTGCGTATAAAATATCTTTTAGATGGCATTGATAATGCCACCGTTAAGTGTTAAAGGCATTATCCGTGTCATGAACGACGGAAGTGGTTGTTGACTGGCAGACCGCGCCTTAACTTTCTCACATTTACTCGTAACGTCTTACCAAACATCTTCAGCAATGCCTGGGTATTTAGCCGTTCAAAAGGTCCAGGTTAAAGAAAAAGGGGGCCGGCATGGAGATCCGTCGTGCCTGTGGCATGGCAGCTGCATGGCTGCGGCCGCAAGACCCTTCAGCATATAGTGGGACTGGCCAGGGCTTAAAGAGAGACACCTGCAGCTTCACGGTTCGTATCATCCGTAGCTAATTTCATTGTCCGTGGGTAAAGCCAACAGTAATAAGATACCCAAATCCATAAAGGGTAACAATCAGCTCTGCGCGCTGTTTGAAAATTTGTCTGCAGCAGTACTCCGGATCTGGCTTACGAACCGCTTTACCCGCGAGGGAGTCTCTGTAATAGGCCGCGCATACAGATTACCGATAGTACTCCTATATTCTCTCAATGCAAAAGAGAAAGAGAAATTCTTCTTGGTGTGAATCTAGTTACCTGGCAAATCGAAATGGACTTCTTGTTCGGACGAAAGCCTGGTCCGGTGCACATACCGGGCGATCGAATCGTGCCACTACATTTTTTTGAGAAGAGCCCGCTTGTGCAAGGCAACAACTTCGCGGTCTCTCTCGTTTTCGATGACGTGCTTGATCCAGAGAAACTTCGCGATTCTCTTGAAGGACTCGTCAAACGGGATGGGTGGCAACGTCTTGGAGGTCGGCTTAGGAAGAATGTGAGGACAGCTGCATCGGATCATTTTCCTGCAGTTCATCTTGAGGCTGATCTAAACTCATCAGCACACCGATACTGACACTCGTGTCATTGATTAGGCCGCTGGCGAGATTGAATGGCATATTCCCGCAGAGTTCACAGCTGAGCGCCCAGCAATTGCGTTTGCCCACATTGATCATGGCATGTCTGCCGCTTCCCATCCGGCAGCCTCCAAGATACCGCAACCCAGTACTCGGCCTGCCGTCTTAGGTGATCCAGATACTCTAGCGGACTTGGCTTGGGAGGCCGGATACCAACCTGGAGGAATCAGCGACTACCTCACTTCTGATCGTCCTGTCTTGGGCCTGCGCGTCAACTCCTTTACTGACAAGACAATCGTGGTACTGCAGTGGCAACATGTTGCATTTGATGCCCTAGGGATGCAGTACGTCGTGGCAGGCTGGAGTTCCATGCTTTGGGGCAAGACGGATCAGATCCCGACGCCATGCGGATTTGATACGGATCCATTTGACCCAATGGCAAAAGGTTCCCGTCCAATCACGGAACAACATGTCTTGTCTGACAAACGGGTTGGTTTCGGCGGCTTGCTCCAATGGGGTCTCGGATATGGTGTTGATATGCTTGTTCGAGCTAAAGAGAACCGCATGGTTTGCATCCCCGAAACGTACTGGCGAGTGCAATTAGGTAAGGCCTTGGAAGAGCTCCGTGCCGAAGCAACCGCGAAAGGCGAGGATGTTTCGAAAGTGTTTTTGACTGAGAACGACATCTTGACGGCTTGGACCATTCGCTGCATTGTTAATTCCATGGAGATGAACTCTGATAGGACAGTCAGTTCCAGCAATTACGCCTTTCCCTTCCACCTTATGATGGCAACAGTTCTGACTCCATATTCTTGCAGGTTGCTACTTCAATAGCCATGTCCCTGCGTAAAGCTTTTGAAGGCGATCTAATTCCATCCTCAGATGAACATCCTTATGTAGGCAATGCCTACGGATGGGCCAATGTGCTAGTCAAGGCAGGCGATGTCTCCTCCAAACCTTTAAGTTGGCTCGCTCGCCAGGTCCGTCGAGCCATTAACGAGCAGGGAACGCGCGCACAGCATGAAGCCTATCACGACATGGTACGGACGTCTTACTCTGGCCTTCCTGTTATCGTCTTTGGTGACGGTACTATGGCTCAGATTGGCTTCTCCAACTGGTCCAAGGCCGGTCTATTTGACCTCGACTTTGCCCCCGCCCGTAAAACACCCAAAGGCGATGTACCATGCAGACCGTCCTATGTTCAGGAGAATCACGGCCCTATCAAGCCTGCTGATGGCTGGTTCATCTTTGGAAAAGATGAAAATGGAAATTACTGGAGTTCTGCTTGCAGGGTGAAAGGGCAATGGGCCAAGTTCCAGGCGCAGATTGACGAGGATTTTAAGGACGCTTGAACGTATTGAGGAACGGACCTCAGGTTACATGTTAATGTTGGCCTTAGATAGCTATTATTTGTACATTAGTTCGGCTCGTATTGTCGTCGCAATTTGGTGGTCATGGGCGTGCTTTACAAGTAGCAAGTTCTGTAGAAGTGTGCTTTGGCCTCACATCTCCAGATCGCCGATGTACAAGCTATAATAATGTAATTTTCTTCAAGATTTGCTCACAGGTTGAATACGATTAGCCGCGTCGTACAATGCAAAGAATTGTGTGAAGAGTACATATACAGACGTCATAAGTGATACTTGATGGTCTCTATCCTGTATACCACTTTGGTCGATACATACAGCATCAGCCCACAGACCTCTGTTTCTTCTTCTGTCCAGGTGAATTTGCTCATTCAAGGCTTTGAGTAGGTTGAACAGATTTCTTGATATCTCGATAGTTTGCCATTTATTTGGACGGGCGTTTTCTTCTGAAGGGTCGCCCATCTACCCATCGAGCGGTTGCACTTGGAAATGATGAGGGTGAATTGTTGGATGGAATGCCGCTTCAACGTGGCAAAACGAAAGACAGGCATCAATATTGGGAGAAATCTTATCAGATGCAAATGATTGGCAAACATGACCAATGGCGGCGACAATAGGCAGCAATGCAATATGGCCCTCAATGCACAGTATGTACGCTCGCACTGCCAGAGCGAGAAAGGCTGTGCTGAGCATGAACTACAGATCTAGTTGCATGCACTAACTGGGCGACCACATGCGAACCCATGTTCTCGGTTTAGTTCAGTATGCGAGATGCGGCTGGGTGTCGTGAGGCTCTGACTTCAACATGCCGGTCTTTAGGGTTACTCAGCTCCTCCTAATTGAGACGCGGTAACCTCATGGTTTCTCTTACAACCTCTTCACCGCACCCCACATGTCTGTGCACAAGAATAGAGAATGCTATGGCATCGTAACATAGTACGTCGATTGAATTGTAATCTTCTCACGCTGACCTAGCTCTCCTGCTAGAAACCGCAGCTTTATAGTACGGATGTGTTAAATTTGGACTGATCCTTCATATCGCAAACCTAACCACACAAGAAATGGGTATTGGGTAACGCCGGCGACCCTTTTTAGAACAGATGAGTTCTGTACAACACTACTAAAGGTTGGACGTCATATCTTGCCTGGCTTTGAACCGCTGTCGGGGCCGTTGCAACAGGAGCGACGATAGTGACTACTCCTCTTTTGTTTGAATCAGCGTCAATTGGTGTGGACAAGCTACATGTATCTGTTATAAATACATTGGATTCAGCGGTTAGGGGATGCTTTCAGAGGTTGAATACGGCCAGGCAGAGAAAAGACGAGTATCTTGAGCATGCGATAAACTTGTGAAGCTGTGAGGCTTGTCTGCTTTCATTCGACAATTTGGCCATCGCGTTGGCCAGAATTAAAATCTTCTTCTAGGGTGGGACGTCGAGCGTAAAAGCGACGCCCGTACTATTGAGAAACCCTCGCCTCCAGCCAGCCGAATATGGCTTACATACATGTAGTTTTAGTTGTCAAATCACTTGGTACAATAGCTCTTTTAGGCCTATTGTCTCGAAAATAGATGTCGAAGAGTACCTAGAAAAATGATCCGGAGAGATCGTGCATGAAGGAATGACGTGGACCGTGTAACGCGCCAGCTGCCGCAAACGTCCTATACTCTTTGTCTCACATCTGGTACTTATGTATGGTAACCCACGCAGTGGGAGCCAATAGACACAATTCACGATGTTACTCGAACTTTTTGTATCACCTCATATACGAGTACGCGCTCGCCGCCACTTATCAGAAAGATGACGCTGATGTTGTAATGAGTTGAGTGGCCTAGGATTTCTCTGCTGGCGCGGGGCATAGCGCGGTCTGCATTACCTACAATGCAGCACGTTCAGCGATAGAGTGATTGCGGGCAATAGTTTGGCACAAGAAAACGGATATTTGAACAGTTCCCAGATTGAAACCTCGGTTCTATCGCTGGCCCCTCTCACCACATGCATGCAGTGGCTTCTTGTCTCGAAAGTTCTCCTTCCTAAACAGGCCATGTGCCCAAACCAGTCGGAGACCAAGCTACAGTTTCTTGCGAGATAAACTTATAGTTTTAAACTTATAATCATAAATAAGTTAAGCTAAAAACGGAGCTGCCACTTGTTTGCTGGCCCGAACAACTAGCACCAGTTAGGCAAAACAGAAATGACGACAGCAGAAGCGCCCGGCAACGCGAGTCGGTTTGACAACAGCATCACACATTGGTCAGTAAGTATCGTTTGCCTTGGCCTTTTTAGGAGAGTGAATCGGAGCTTCCTACCCAACTAGAAGAGAGAGCGCGCGTGCCACAGCAACAATGTCGTGACTGCGTAGCATCTATTCACACATCGGAGGGCGCCGATTTGCCAGGCAATCTCAAGCTCTACGGTGATCGAGAACCCGCAGTCTTGAGCGCTTGGTTCCGTGACCTTCCTATCCTGGTGTTCATTGCCCGGTATCTATATCTATGTCAATGCACAAAAATTCCTTGCAGAGTGTTCATTTACAAAGATTCCTTGCAGTTGATTCACCCAATTGTGAGTTAATTACTTGATGTATACTACAGTTGTCGGTATGTGCTAGTCGAAACAATGTAGGCCATGCACCTCCATTGGCAACGACAGAGAGGTCTGAGCTGAGACCTCTTACTCGTATACCGCGATCTACTATTCTGACATTTGCCAAGGGAACTAGTTCAAAATGCATAGAGGTAGGGGGAGAGACTGATCGGACAGCGCACAGCCGTTTCGATCGCCAGCCCCGTCATTACCAGCCCCCTTCCCTCCCACGCCACTTATACACAGCCCCCACGATCCGAGTGCCAAGTGCGTTCTGTAACGAGATGCAGATCCCTTTGGGAGCGGGGCAATCGGCACTTTTGTTTCTACGGAGTATAATACGAGCCGGTGGCCGGCAGTCAACGCAAGGGAAGTCCCAAGTATTATTTTTGTTTTCACATTTGGGTCAGTGGACTATCTCCATTTGGCAGTTGCGGGCCTCGCTATTTCCAGCTTCCAGATGAAGGCGGATTGCCGTTTCCTCTCGATGTGACACCACTATCAAGACTTGACATAACGTACATCAGTCTGAAATCATAACATGTCCTCGATCGTTATATAAATAGGATCTAGCAGCTCAAGAGGACAACCAAGTAGCTCACTCACTTCTACCTTCATACGCATCCATCAAAGGCAGTGATACCCTAAGATGAAGACATTTATTCCCTTCGCGCTTCTTGCGCTCTCCAACGTGTCCTCGGGATGTCTCCTGCCCCACGAGCGAGATGATGCCGCTGGATTGAAGCCTCTTGTCCGTCGCCAGGGTAGCAACGGAGCTCCAATTGGCTCAGGCGATAGATTCAGTGGCGGTGCAACTGCGCCGCGAGGACTTGGAACTCAATCCTCATCTGCTTCAATCGGCACGATCCTCAACACCAAGGAGGTTATCAGTGGCATACAGGGCCTCGCGAACACGTACGGAATCGAGACATTCAACACTCCGTACAAGACTCAGAATGGCGCAACTGTCGTCGGAGCGAGAGTCGGGGGTACTGGAGGCAATTGTACCGACGCCTATCGTGTCTACTTCAACGGCAACATCCACGCTCGAGAGCGTGGTTCCGCCGATAGCGTCCTATATTTCATCTCCGATCTGTTGTACGCCAACAAGAACAACGTCGGACTCACGTACGGATCCAGGTCGTACACCAACGCCCAGGTAAAGACGGCTCTGGCCGCGGGAATTGTCTTCGTCCCTCTGAGCAACCCCGATGGAGTGGCCTATGACCAGTCATCAAACAGCTGCTGGCGAAAGAACCGCAACCCCAACGGTGGAGTTGACCTGAACCGCAACTTCGACTTCCTCTGGGACTTCCGCAACCTGTTCGCCTCCTCGGCGCAGTCAAGCGTTGCCTCAACCTCTCCTAGCTCCGAGACATACCACGGAACCAGCGCTTTCTCTGAGCCTGAGACCAAGAACATCAAGTGGGTGATGGACACACACTCCAAGATCCGTTGGTACATCGACCTTCACTCATATGCAGGCGACGTCCTGTGGAGCTGGGGCAGCGATGAGAACCAGTCCTCGTATCCCACCATGAACTTCCTCAATGGGACTTATAGCAAAGTCCGCGGTATTCTCACCGACACTCCCTCTCCCGGCAGGGGCTATGGCGAGTATATCCCCCAGGCGGACTCTGATACTCAGATCGCCGTGGCCAAGCGTGTGGCCTCAGCCTTGACTGCAGGTGGCGGCAGGTCTTACACGGCTTTCCAGTCGGCCGACCTGTATCCCACATCGGGAGCCAGCGACGATTATGCCTACTCACGACACTTCGCTGATCCCACCAAGAACCTCATCCACGCATACACTGTCGAGTTCGGTTTCGAGAACAGCGCTGCATCATGCCCCTTCTACCCCACTGTCTCCACGTTCAACTCCAACCTCCGAGCAACCAGTGCTGGTTTCATGGAGTTTTTGTTGGCAGCTACCGACAATGGGCTTGGAGATGCAACAACTTGTTAAATGAGAGGCAAATATGCGGCGTTAGCTGGGTCGGCGGAGAAAAGGGACAAAGACTAGTCGGGTGATTATGATGGACATGGAACACCTGAGAATGCAGGGCAACACACTTAAGAGGGCTACTACTATATATTGAATAGAGCTCAAGTTAGTAAAATTTTACATTTACTTTAAAGTGACCGCCTCCAATGCAAACACCGTAAACGTGATGGATATCGGCCGACTCATACGACAAAGTACATGTACTATATAGTACTGCTTCGATTAAGGTCAAGTCTGCGGCTCTATCCAAATTATTCTGATACCGCCTATGTACCCTACAACACTCTTTTGAGAAACTAGATCTTTAATACCCTAAAGTAAACGCAAAATTGAAGCTATTATACCTAGGCTAGCGTGTCTATGATTATGTATGGCTGAAGGTCTATAGGGTAGAAAGTCGATTAATCACAATATGGGGAAACTACATCTTCTACATGTATCTTCATGTCCAATATCTCCGAGACATCCTCTGCAAATTACCAGCCCTCTGCTCTAATCGAAATTTCCACGCCTGATCCTGGGCGCTGCAAATTTTCGGCATATTTATCCCCAAGCATCGCGGGCGTCATAACACCGCCGCCTAGCCGGTGCGCCTCTGTCCCGCCCTGAAGAAGGGTCACAGCAGCCTCTACCATTGCGATGCCAGTAAACTTATACTGATCACCTTGAAACTTGAAGTCCACCATAGCTCTCTTCGTCGTCGACTCGTCTCCAGTATCAGCCACCGCCAGTGTTCGATGGCTGAACCTGTGGTCCTTGAGCCGTTTGGGGTCTGGACTGTAACCCTCTGGGTAGATAAATCGAGTGAGGATAAATCTTGTAAAAGAGAAGCTCAGTAAAAACCCGACACTGATAAGAGGCAGAACACGGATGAAATCGCGCACAGTGCTGGGTATTCGAGGTCGCGCAGAAAAGTGAAAATTAGGCCCATATCCGCCGGTGGTGGTGTTAGAATCGTCTGGTGCATATAAATCCCAGCTTCGTCCCACAATAGCCGTGTCGTTCCCTTGTCCCTCTTTTGCTACTACACGGCCGAGGCTATCCAAAGTCTGTGTTCCAAAGAAACCAGAGCCTGGGAAAAGGCTAGTCTTTGCCTTCTCGCTTGTAGGTTTACGAGGAGAGATTGCAAACGGCGCGGTCGCCTCTGCGTAGCGGCCCGGTTCATATAACGTGTAAACAGAGGCCATTGAGTTGATAGTGCCGCTGCTGATGGTGCCTCTCATCTCTTGTAATGAAACAATGACTTCGCGTGTCGGCGTGTTGAAGGATTTGCGAATGTGGGATACGGCGAGATATGTTGTTAGATCAGGCGGCACAGCGTCCAAGCCACAAGTGACAATCATCTGGCGTTGTAAGTGATACTGACTACTGAAAAAATATCTAAGCGAACATAAGACATACTTTTGCACCCGAAACTTGAGCTGATTTGTGGTGTCCTCTAATCATATCCTGTACCCAGGGCATATCCGCGCTGCTGAGTTGATGTTAAGATACATCGATCATTGGCAATTTTGAATCTCGTACCAGTCGACATAGTCAGTGCCATTTTCAGCACATGCTTTGAACACTACAGGTCCACAAGTTGTTGGATATGGACCAATAACGTTGATGATGACTCGTGTTGACTTCACAAGATTCTGGATCTCTGCTTCAGAGTTCACATCCAGGACGATAATGGATCCTAAATGCAATTAGCTATGATCAAATAGCTATAATGTTTAAGAACACACTCACCTCCTGTAGCTTCTACTTTGAATTCCCTGGCCAGTGCTTCGAGCTTTGCTTTATTCCGGGCCGCAATCGCCCATCGCAAGGATGCTGGAAATGTGGCGGCCATGTATTCTACTATAAGGCCTCCCGTGAAGCCTGTTGCTCCAAGGAGCACGATGTCGTACTTCCGCTGCATGGCCTAGATTAAGTTCAAGAGACGTTTCTCTGCAAATTAGATAGAGAGATAGTATATAATAAGAGGGAAAGAATATCATTACATTGTAGCTCTATATATATTTACTTTTCTTATCTGCCCCTATAATTAATTCTCCGCCTATCAATGGCCTCATAAACCTACCACTACCTCTGATATTCAGATATTAGGTTTCATTTTCTTCTATATCTGTACCTAAGTAGCCCCAGAACCATGCGCCTGAAGTTGTGTACTGGCGGATCTGCAATCCTCATAGTCCGCACTCGGCCTAATATCTATCCGCAGATTATATAGAAGAAATTATGCAGTTTAATAAGCATCTTATTGGATATGTACTTTGAAGCTATTCATTTCTGTTCATGCTGGAAAAGGAACTTGTCAATTCTTGAGATGGCCCCAAAGTGTTATTATGTGTACAATGTTTTTGCTCTGTGTCGGTTTAGTCGCCTTCACAATGTCGCTGTTATCAACGCAAGCCCCAGGGAACATATAAACTCGGCGAGGAGCTTCACATAAGTTTATAATGAAATTTGAATAACTTTCACAGACTTGTCTACAGAACATCAAAACATTTGCGGAATTTGAATTGTTTGCGGAGCGGAGAGAGGGTGGACAAACTTTACGCCGTCCGCTGGACTCGAGTCAGAAATTCTTCCACCCGGCATTTGCCACAAAACTCGTCTTTTCTTGAGCGCTAAGATGATAGTTTGTAGATGTTGCCAGTCAGGGGATAGTTTTGTCAGCCAACTGCATACTTCAATTCCACCACAACAGCTCCCGTTAACTATCTTATAAATCAAGTTCCCTAACAAATCTTGCTTCTAACATTTAATAATATCAATTAACTCTATACTGCATACTATTTAACGCTTATGCGTTACACCAGGGCGTTTGATTTGATCAGTCGCCTGTCCAGTTAGACAACTCTGCGTAT
This sequence comes from Trichoderma breve, assembly GCF_028502605.1. Taxonomy (NCBI): domain Eukaryota; kingdom Fungi; phylum Ascomycota; class Sordariomycetes; order Hypocreales; family Hypocreaceae; genus Trichoderma; species Trichoderma breve. The sequence continues at coordinate 4,628,209 of NC_079233.1, forward strand.
CTCATCCTTCATATTTGTTTTACACCACGGACAAACTCTCTTGGAGCCGTACTTGATATAAGAGAATCATGGGCGGTTTCAATCCAGAAAGAGACATTCCATCGCTGAGCGGAAAAGTCTGCCTCGTCACTGGAGCAAACTCTGGGTTGGGTGAGGCAGCCGTAACAGCGTTCGCCCAGCACGGCCCCAAGAAGATCTATCTTGCAGCTCGCTCTCAGATTAAAGCTGAAGAAGCTATTGAACGTATCAAAGCAAGCTCTGCCGCAGCTCGATCTGTCAACATTGAATTTCTGGAATTAGACCTCGCCTCTCTGGAATCGGTCAAGACAGCGGCAGCTCGAATCAATGCTGAGGCGGATCGCCTTGATATCCTCCACTTAAATGCCGGCGTAGCGTCAGTACCGGCCTCGCTCACAAAAGAAGGATACGAAGTGCATTTCGGAACCAACTACCTGGGTCATGCGTTGCTGACGCAGCAGCTGCTGCCCAAACTGCTGGAGACAGCGGCACTACCCAATGCCGACGTTAGAATTATCTCTGTATCATCCTCATATCACCGTCTGGAAGGAACTAGCGACGGAATCTCTTTTGATAAACTAAAGACAACCATGGAGGGTACTGGTGGCGTTGTCTTGTATGCGCAAGCCACGCTGGCCAAGGTACTTTTCGCTCGAGAACTTGCCAGGCGGTACCCAAGCATAACTACGTTGTCAATGCACCCGGGCATAGTTAGAACGGAAATCTGGAAAGGGAAGAAGGATGCAAGCTTGCTGATGCGGACTTTCCTCCGTCCTCTGGTGAGCTTGATTGGAGTTGCCCCTGAGGAAGGCGTAAAGACACAGCTTTGGTGCACGGTTAGCAAGGACGTGAAGAACGGCGCATATTATGAGCCGATAGGGAAGGCAAATATGCGTGGAAAGTTTACGGAGGATGACGAATTAGCGGGCGAGTTGTGGAGTTGGACGGATAAGGAGTTGCTCGCTCATGACGCACCTGGATGGGTTGAGGCATAGGCATAAGCATAAGCATGAGGGTATTTAATAGCTTGGTTGCGAGAAGTATTTAGGAGTAGTTTAAAATTGCTAGAATATTATTTGATTATACATCTAGAATATATTCGTTATGTTTTGGTCGCTATTCTACAAGCGCCTCTTCTATGCTAGTTACGGGTACAATTTCAGGAAGTTCGTTCTGTTTTCCAAGCACATATAACCATAGGTAGTGGAGACTTCGGGGTCCTGTCAGTATTCAAATTGATCATATATACTGGTAAAATCTTCGCATATCCTGTGATGAGCCTATAAATTGCCATTAAGCTGTGATTGCCTTGAGCTCATTGGCGATCCAATCCCATGTCCCCAAGCCAATTGAGTTGTAAGACTGAGTCAAAGGAGGAGCCCAGTGTAAATTATATGAATCATATTGGCTAGTGATGTCCCCAATCGTAATTTTGAACGCGTCGAGGGAGGAGCCCTTTTGTTGATTCTCCTCGTTTGTGAGAATTGTCTGCGGACCTGGGCTCTCATAATTGATCAAAATTGGAATATGTGGGATTAGAGCCCGAACTTGATCAATTGGTCCAATGTCAACGTGCCAGTTGAGTGGACTAGGGTCCAACACATACTGTGAACTCCTCTTGACAATTACCGAATTGAATGCAGAATCGCACTCTGCACAGTTAAATGATACAAGACTTCCATTGCTTGTGGTAGGCCAGGGATTCATCATGATGTGCTTAAAACCCTGCGTCCGGCAGTAGTTTATGAAATTTTGAGTGCCAGTTTTGCCGTACATGTCGTAGAAGCCTTGCATATTTTCGATGCGCACATAGTCGGTGTACGGCTTGACAGCGGCAGCCATGTCGAGGTAAACCTGGCTGTCCATATCACCCGCACTAGGTGCCCTCCCGATTCCAGGAATTATGGTGATGTTTCTGGCTTGCACACTGCGAATCATACTCTCGTAGGCTGACGGATTGGCAACATTGAGAAAGAAGGGAACGAGAGCCGTCACATCAGCCTCATCAAAGGCATCTAAGTATTGCTGATCTGAAATCGAGGGAATGCCCAAGCCGCCATTCAAGGCATAGACCATATGGACGGACCTTTGATAAACAGAACCCGCAGCAGCGATGGAAACAAAGCCCGTCGTCACACAGAGAGCTTTGAGCGCCATCATCTTGGCAACAGGTATTTCAGCTGACGGTAGGGAAGAGATTTGTATTGCTGGGTGTGAGGTGTGCGGATGAAGATGAGGAATATTTATTTCTTTTGTAATAAAAAAAGTCTCTAGCGCGATCAATGCCGTTTCGCCAATTCCAAAGACTATACGATAGCCATGGGAATAGAAAGGATTTGATTAGGAGCGGAACAAACTTGAGCGCACAATTATGTAGTCCACTGGGCATATCACTAGCAGTAATACTAAAATTTGCAAGCTGCATGCCTAATTAGGCCACACCGACGAAATCGCTTGGGTTTTGTTTCTTACATGAAACAGAAGATGAATCACGCAATCGCTTCTACGAATCGGCACGGGGAAATCGCGGACACTGTTGTTGACATCGCCATTTTTGGCCGTGGTTTATAAAAGAATTCATCAGGATTTATCCTTGGTCATTACGTTAGTAACTGTAGAGTTGTCAGGAAGTTGAACGATGTATTAGTGCCTGTAATCTGGAGATTGCCCCGCAGCAGGGAACCGGGGAGGTCGGGGAAGCTGGTTTACAGGGCTTCATTTACGATCTATCGCCCGAAAGAATACGAAAGAGGTCAAAATTGGTTGTCGCTCAATGTTGGTTGTCCTAAACAAGAAATAGATGGATTGCATGATTATCTAGGATTCTTCCAAATGTTTTTGAACCCATGATATGAATCAACGATACTGAACAAAGGTTCACTGAAGGAATTTCCCCCAAAAGTTAGAACATTATCATCAAAGAGTGCAATGCTCTGCCACCATTGTTTCAAACTATACAAGGGCTGTCTAATATGCCTTTGTTTGGAAGTGATTACACCAAATACTGTCATAATCTTCAGTCGCGACAATTATCTGTCAATGATTTACTTTGTGGGAGACGGATTAAGGAAGAAATCGGGGAGACCGGGGACGTTATCGTTTCCATTTTCATATACAATGGTTTACACCATTTCCAGGATATGTGAGGCCATATCAACCAGGATTTCTCATCCCGTTTTGAGCCAATAAATGTGTCAAATATGCCAACCTACTCAGGCGTAAAATAATGATAAGGTTGATAATACTCAACCTTGTCTCATATATTCACATCAGAGAGTGGTTACAAGGAATGTTGCTATCAGCTCTTGTCATTTATTCCTAACCATTCTGAGAAAGCACGCTTGACCACTCTACAATGAAGTTATCATATCTATCAGTCGTTTACACCCTCATAACGGCTGCGTGGTGTTTGGACAATCCACACTGGGTTGATATTTGGAATGGGTCACCTTTGCTCGCGAGATTTACTCCTCCAGACTCTTTTATAACCCCCCAAGGCTACTTCCGCAATGCAACCATCAGACAGACATTACACCTGACCTTGGCAACCGGTGTATTCCGGGTAAAGCTTTCCAATGAATTCGGTTCATCCCCTCTAGAGGTAACCGCGAGTACAGCTGCATTGACCGCAAACAATACAGCTGGAAGCGACAGTATTGATGCCAGCAGCCTACAGCGGCTCACCTATAGTGGCGCCTCTTCCATTGTCATTCCTGCTGGTGGTACTGTTCTTTCGGATCCAATCAATCTATCCACCAGCACCCAACAACATCTCAGCGTTTCGCTCTACCTTGCCAAGGGCCAGATTGGTACAAATACCACGTCGCATGATGTTTCGCATACAACCACCTGGCTGGGATTTGGAGATCAAACGGCGAATCAACATATCAACGGCGGATCCTCTGTTACCCACTGGTACTATGTCACAGAAGTGCAGGGCCAGCTTCCTGCAACATCAAGTGCATTGATCTGTATCGGAGATAGCATAACAGATGGCACAGGCTCCACCACAAACGGGAATGACCGCTGGGTAGACGATCTTTTCCGTCGAACTCAGGCAGCCCCAGCAACTAAAAACATCGCTGTTCTGAATGCAGGGATCGGTGGAAATCACCTTGTGACATCTCCTGGGCAGGGTCCATCTGCATTAGAACGGATCAAGTCCATCATCGCTCAGCCCGGTGTACGATACATAGCCATTCTAGATGGTGTCAACGACATTGGCCACGTTGCCAAAACTGCAGCAGCACAAGATGCTCTCTACGATCAGATGGTTCAAGCGTTGGAGGAAATAATTGACGAGGTTCATCAAGCCGGCTTACCTATTTTTGGTGGCACTCTTACACCTTCGTTCTATGATCCACCTTCAAATCCGGACACCTCCAATTATGCCGATCCGCAACGAGCGGCCACCCGGAATCGCCTCAATCTTTGGATCAAGAATGAAGCTAAATTTGACTACGTGATTGACTATGCAGCTGTCCTTGCGGACCCAGGCAACCCCGATTCATATAAGGCCCAATATGCCTTCACCAACTACATCCACCCTAATGTAGCTGGTCATCAAGCTATGGCGGACGCATGGGATCTTCGCGTATTTCAACAATTCAGTGGTACATCGGCTAGTTTCTTTCTCGAGGAGGAAAACGACATTCATGGTCCTTCTCAATGAGGAACAAAAGTTTGGTGGGTTGTAGTGAAGCGCATTTCTCATATGATCCAGGACAAGCTCAGGCGGATGTATCTTTTAGTAGCACAAGGACGAAATTAAAGAAGCCCATGACCCATCTCAAATCCTCAAGGCCACTTATGCATATTATGCTTCTTTTTCCATGATGATTTGAAACTTTTGTGGCTACTTGGCGCCATGATGCGAATTGAAACGACAAGTCTGCATCGTGCAGGGCAATTGGAGTTCGGTGCGCAAAGTCTGCCAATCTACTTTCGTGAACTTCAGACCATCATTTTATTTTAGGTTACGTTGAAGTAAGAATTAGATGTGGTTCAAATCAAAGTACCCAGCGCGAATGCTTGGATCTGGGTAGGAAAACGTACCTGGATGTGTCTAGGGCACTTCCTACCGGAGACCCTGGGCAAGGTATTGGGGAAAGACAGCTGAAGTGATGCCAAGATACAGGTACATGACCAAGACCATCACCATCGTGAACCCACGTGCATCGGCGATCGGGGCTTTGGCCTAAATGGCAATAACCATAAATCAAGAATATAGCGCCATCCTTACAGCGGTTTCCCCTGTTTGTTAGATACGAGGGTCGGCAACTTTGTGCCGATGGCTGTCTGGCGGCGAACTTTGGAAGAATCATACACAAAGAGGGTTAGGCAGGGCCCTCACCAGCTCCCCGAGCTCCCCGGCATCGACCTGAATTTCTCAGCCACAGGGCCATCGAGGATAATTGCTTCAACCAATAAGATAGACGACTTATGTCAACGGAATTGAACAGGAATATGTTGCCATTTGTGATATTGTTAATGATTGTTCGTGTATCCTGGGTATAAGGGCTTCGTGAGATTCCACAAAGAAGATTTTCGAATGCCAACAATTGATATGTTTGTCGACTGCCCCTGTCAGCTTCCTTAACACAGTAACGCTGCCGATTAGATTGCTGACTATGGCCTCTTCATCTGCAGACCTACCGCACCAGGTTGAGCAGTCAATTCATTCCGCAAACAGTAAAGAGCCCGGTAAATCAGATGTGTCTCAAATCGACAATGATGGATATGGATCTTTTGCCAAAGATGTCTTTCATGATGCCAAGGCAGCAACTGAGGCGGAGCATATGACAACTCCGCTCCAAGCCTTCAAGAAATATCCCAAGGCTGTTGCTTGGTCCATCTTGGTCACAATGGCCGTTGTCATGGATGGCTACGATGAATCGTTGATCAAGAGTCTTTTTGCCCAAAAAGCCTTCCGAAAGCGATTTGGCCAGCCGACACCCGCTGGTGGCTACCAATTGACCGCTGCATGGCAAGCTGGCATGGCCAATGCAAGTGTCATTGGTATCATGATCGGCATGTGTTTCAATGGCTACGTTCGGGAGAGATTTGGAATGAGAAAGACCATGTTGGCTGCTTGCGTTGTTCTCACTGGTCTCATATTCATATTGGTATTCGCGCAGTCGGTGGCAATGCTTCTTGTCGGTGAACTGCTGTGCGGTATCTGCTGGGGAATTTTCCATGCAACGGCCCCGATTTATGCCTCTGAAGTTTGTCCAACCGTGCTGCGAGGATATCTCACAACCTTTATCAACTTTGGCGCTGTGTAAGATCTCCTAAGTCTTCCGATGCAGTCAAGAGGGATCACCCACTAATGAGATATGTGTTTAGATTTGGCCACCTTATCGCAGCTATCGTATTGAACGCGACGCAGTCAATGACAGGTAGATGGGCGTATAATCTGCCATTCTCTTTGCAGTGGATTTGGCCTGTCATACTTGTTGTCGGCCTCATATTTTGTCCTGAGTCACCATGGTGGCTGGTTAGGACAGGTCGTCTCGAAGAAGCAGAGAAAGCCTTGAAACGTCTAACAAGTGGCGAAGGAACTCATGAGGCCGTCGCTCTGATGGTTCGAACGACCGAAGAGGAAAAGGCACTCGGTGGTTCCTCTTATCGGGACTGTTTCAAAGGGTCAAATCTTCGACGTACTGAAATCGCATTCGCTGTCTGGAGCATTCAAGCATTTTCGGGCTTGCCTATGTCGGCTTACAACACCTACTTCTTCGAACAAGCAGGTCTGTCGGATTCCAGTGCCTTCAGTATGAGCATTGGCAACTCCTGCATGGGAATAGCAGGAACAATACTGTCCTGGTTCCTCCTAACTTGGTTCGGTCGCCGTACCATCTTTATTGGTGGTCTCGTAACCATGTGTTTCATCCTTTTCATCATCGGCTTTGTGTCACTGGCGCCCTCGTCCAACGATAGTGCGTCATGGGCGCAAGCTGTGATGTTGCTGATTTGGGTCTTCACCTACGACTTATCTGTCGGCCCGGTTGCTTGGTGCGTTGCTAGTGAGGTCTCAGCAACACAAACACGTGCAAAGACAATTGCCGTTGGTCGTACGGGCTCTTATATCATCAACATCATCTTCAACGTTGCCACACCCTACATGCTGAACCCCACGGCAGCTAATTGGAAGGGTAAGACAGGCTTCTTCTTCGGCGGGACATGCGCCCTTTCTCTTGTTTGGACTTTCTTCCGTCTCCCAGAGTTCAAAGGCAGAACATATGAGGAGCTTAACATTCTCTTCTGGAAGGAAGTGCCGGCTAGAAAGTTCAAGAGTACAAGCGTCGACGCTTATAGCGAGGAGTCCAGCAATGCTCCGGCTATTGAAGAGGTGACAGCAGCCAAGCAGACTTGACCCTCGCTATCATGGACAATAAGTTCAGCTAGATAGTGAACTTAACTCCCCAGACAATATTTGAATTGGACATTCATAATTTCATTTTAATTAATGATTACACTGCATTTTGCTTGACGTTTGGCTGTTGCTAGTAGCATGTTACTTGTATTCGAACCATCATATTGTTTGATGTTCTTGGTGTTGCATGTTTACTGTCTACATGTATCATTGCCTTCTTCGCCTTCTTCTGTGTCTCCCCGTACGTGTCTGACAGTAATGGCAAAGTTTCATGTCCTGTGAAATTATCTCAGTATCGAAAATAACCAAGGTATATATCTATATCAACCACCCCTAGTAACCTGACCCCTCCTCGTCTCTTCACCAGCTTTAATGTGCATCCAACCCTTCATCTGTTCCAAGTGATTACCCCCAATGAGATCGTTCCGATCAAAGCCATAGTCTTGGCCAATTTTCAGAATCTCTTCATGCGGGATCCATACGACACCAGTCTTCTGAACATAGTCGTCCCAGAGACGCAGCATTTCTTCTTTCTTTTCTGGCTCCTTTTCTGATAAATCTTCCATCTCACCAGGATCACGGTAAATGTTGTATAACTGCCAGCCGTTGCCGCCTTTGGCTGACTCAATGTTGACCATTTTCCACTCTCCCTTTCGGATCGCACCACGACCGAAGAGTTCCCAGCCCATGTATGTGTCAGTTCCTGAATGAATGCCGTCTGTAGACTCTGATGTGGAATTGCTGGAAGTCATAAAATCCAACCAGGACTTGCCACGCATAGCGGCCACCTTCCTGCCCCTAAACATTCCATCTTTCTCAGCAGGATGTTCTATGCCTGCCATTTGCAAGAAAGTCGGACAAAGGTCCATTACAGTCGAGAAGGACCTGATGATGGTACCATTTTGAAGGTGTTTTGCAAACTTTGGGTAGTGTATCACTAAAATGTGGTTAGATGGAACGCCTGAAAGTTGCAAATGGTGGAAGGACGGTTGCTTACCGAAAGGAACACGAATACCTCCCTCGGTAGAGAAGGCTTTGTATAGGCGGCTGGGTGCTGTACTTGCTTGAGCCCATCTCGAACCGTACCATACGTAACTGTTGGCATGTCCGACGTTCTCGAAGGAGTTATCATAGTACTTGCGAATCGTTGCAACGACATCTGGCCCCATTGTTGGCTGAGCCTCGATATCGGCACCTTCTGCCCCATTGTCACTCTGAAAGATAATGACTGTATTATCAAACTCGCCGCTCTGCTTCAGATATTGAATCATTCTTCCGACATTTTGATCAATGTTATCCACCATGCCGGCGAAGCACTGCATCGCCCGAGCACTGAGCTTGCGTTCCATTGGAGTCATCTCATCCCATTCGCGATTGGTGGGTCCTGCAACGACATCATGTGGTGTGATATTTTCACTGATAATGCCAAGTTTCTTCATTTTTCTCAATCGCTTTTCGCGAAGGACTTCGGGGCCGTCATCGTATACGCCCTCGTATTTGTCGCGATCAGCATCACTACATTGTAGTGGCCAGTGCGGTGCGAGGAATGGAAGATATGCAAAGAATGGCTTTTCGCTATTATCAGGGGATCGGTCCTTTAGCCAATCAATAAGGTTATCAGTGTAGGAGTCAGAAGAGTAAAACCCTCTCGGGTCGTTAGTGAGGTTCGGCTCCACGTTGTATTTCCTGCCGTCCATCGTATATAGTTGCGGGCTGACGCGAGTGAAGAATGGGGTCTGATGTTTCTCCTCTAGTAGCGGCTCCCAGCCATAGTGATTGCTCTGCCCTCCAAGGAGGGTGAATGCTCTGTCAAAACCTCGTGCCGCAGCATTACTCTCGGGCGTATATCCAAGATGCCACTTGCCAGAAATAAGCGTATGGTAGCCGTTGTCTTGGAGGATCTCGGACAACGCAGCCACGTCATGATTGAGAAATCCTTCGTACCCCTTGACATTAAATTTTGACGAGACTTTGCCCTTATTCTCGCTCATCATTCCCACTCCAGCGATGTGATTGTCCGTTCCGCTCAGAAGCATCGATCGCGTAGGGCTACAGGCCGCCGCGGCATAGTCTTTGGAAGTGTTAGTCAGAGCTTCAACTTACCCCCAGCTATAACTGAACTTACAATCTGTAAACTGGGCTCCATCACGCGCGAGTGTGTCTAAATTAGGGGTATGAATCTCGCTCCCAAAACATCCTATATCGCTATATCCCAGGTCTTTATATGGGTCAGCCGAATTCGTGGAAGAAGATTTTATTGTCGAAGGTAGGGGGGAGTTGAGGGCCTTGGGAAGGGAGATCTCGCCACATACCATCGGCCAAGATGACCAGGAAATTCGGCCGACTGTCTTTCTTATTTGCGATTGGCATTTTGAACTTAGAGGCAACTTCTATATGGCGCCTTCAAGATACTTGTCATATCAAGCCCCCACAAGATCGTGACGGATCTTTCTAATTATATGTTCATTCGAACGCTCGCCGCCAATTTTACAGTTCTCTTCTCATGCATTCTCTCTTCTAATTACCCCCCACGTAACTGCACCATGGTGTAGACGATGATCTGATGCAGGTGTTGTCCTGCCTAGCTGAATTCCCCGGTCTCCCCGAGGACCCGCCATCCTTCGTGCGAGACTTTACCATGTATTGATCTCAATCATGCTTAGCTTCAGATCGATCACAACATTTTTACCGGGCAATAAATGCACCGAAAGCGGAGATACATGCGTATTTTTCTCACCTCACTCTCCCTTTCTATGACTACATGTATGCGGGGAAATAGCTTATCTTCGCTGGAGGCATTGAAATTTGCCCCTCTATGCGATTGCGCTATTGTATATCTATATTTTGCCAGAGCAAGAGGTAGTGGTAGATCCTATTGAATTAGCAAATGCTGCCACCTCAAGGGTCGTGTAGTTTGCTCCAGAGGCAAATGCTGATACTTAGAATGAATGTTGAATACACTTCAGGTTACAATCTTAAAGACACCCAGTTTGTTTAGGCTTTATCCTCCCAATCATCTCAGCTGGCAACACAGCCGACCAGCAAGATGGCAGCAACACAACCAAACATTATCTTTATTATGGCGGATGATCATGCAGCAAAGGCTATCAGCTGTTACGGGGCCGGAATAAACGAAACACCAAATCTTGATCGAATCGCCAATGAAGGCATGAGGTTTGACCATTGTTACGTTACGAATTCTATCTGTGCACCAAGTCGGGCGGCCATCATCACCGGAACTCACAATCATGTCAATGGGGTGTTAACCCTTAACTACAAGATCAACAATGTTCTCCCAATGGTGCAAAAACATCTGAAGCACGCTGGCTATCAAACCGCAATGATTGGCAAATGGCATCTGGGTGAAGGACCCGCACATGAACCTCGCGGGTTTGACTTCTGGGATGTCCTCCCTGGCCAAGGCCTCTACTTCGACCCGATCTTCATAGGACCTAATGGCCGACACATGGAGAGAGGATACGTCACCGATATCATCACGGATAAGACACTCGATTTCATTCGTAACCGAGATACAACAAAGCCATTCTTTGTCATGTGCCACCACAAAGCCCCTCATCGATCTTGGGAGAATCATCCTAAACATAACTCGCTCTACCAGGAGGACATCAAGGTGCCAGAGAGTTTCAACGACGATTATAAGAATCGAGCCAAAGCTGCAGCTGCGGCAAAGATGCGAGTCACCGAAGATTTGAGGTATAATGACCTCGGGCTTTGTCAACCCGAAGGCGGATCAGAAGTCGGCGAGTTGGATGAGCCAAACTTTCCGCAAAGGCCGGATCGCAAGATTCCATTCCCCGAAGATGTGTCGTCAATGGTCTTGATTGACAAACTGACGGGCGAGAATTTTCGATTCAAAAATCAGGATGAATTGCGCCACTTCAAGTATCAGCGATACATGAAGCGATATTGTCGCACCGTTCACTCTGTGGACGAGAATGTCGGTCGAATCCTAGATTACGTTGATAGTCTTGGTAAGGAGGTGGCAGATAATACGATGATTATCTATACATCCGATCAGGGTTTCTTCCTCGGAGATCACGGATGGTTTGATAAGCGCTTTATCTACGAAGAGTCGTTCCAGATGCCGCTGCTGATCAAATATCCCAAGGAAGTCAAGCCTGGCTCTATTTGCAACGACATCGTGTCAAATATCGATTTCGCGCCTCTTTGGTTGGACTTGGCAAATTATCCAATACCTTCATACATGCAAGGCTTCTCGTTTAGGAAGCTCCTCCAGGGAGAAACACCAGAGAACTGGCAAAAGGTAGCATACCATCGGTATTGGATGCACAACGACTCGCCACATGAATGCCGGGCTCATTATGGTGTCCGAAATCAGCGCTACAAGGTCATATACTGGTAAGGGTATTCAGAAATATCGGTCGTAATTTTCTATCTGACTCAAATGATCGCAGGTATAACAAGGACTTCAAGTTGGCGGGCACAAGGCCTGGTGGAGAGCCACCCGAGTGGGAGCTGTTTGACTGTGAGAAAGATCCACTAGAGCTTCTCAACCAGTATCACAATCCTGAATTTGCAGATGTTGTGAAAGAGATGACTAGGCTACTGGAAGAAAAGATGGGAGAGATTGGTGATGTGTGGGATCACTGAATCTCTGCATGCGGACAAGATCAATAGTTCTGCTTCCCATGATAAGACCCCAACTCATCACCCATAAGTACAACGAGACATTAATTTTAAAGAGCAATGCAATATGTCTATCAATCCTGTGAAAATCGCATATGTAATTCCTTGCGTCGACTGCTACGGTTTGGTTAAGGCGTCATGCCCCGCGGCGGGGAGGAAGTGGCATAAGCAATAAGCTACAACGTTCTCCAACGCTGATCCATCGCGAAGCCGCTATTAAACTCACTGATAATTTTCCAACCCCTCAGGAGATGCACCAGTGCCAGGAAGTCGGCACCGAGGCCCGAAGAGGGGAAGAGGGGGAATTAACGACAAGTCGAAGGAATTTGCCTAAGCATTTCCTTACTACATGGCCCAATGACAAGCTCATAGGTAGTGCGCGTATTTGTTGAACAGAGATAAACCCCCCTAACCAAAGCCGACCCTGCAAATTGGTCATTGGAGGTCAATGTGGATTCTGGTAGAGGACTCGGGTCGCGCTCTGTTTCCTACATTGGTCTCCCCGGACTCCCCGACCACTCTAGCGTTTCCACATTCTTAGCTTTCACACCAGCATTCGGAAAGAAGGCCCGTTTAATACGATGGTTACATTGCAAGATTGCTGAAACATGAGAAAGAACTGATATGGCATGATTAAAACAAGGCACCTGGGTTGCACACACGATACACTCATTCACCCGTAAACTCAACTTGCCAAGTTTAGATCGGAAACGCCATGGATTCTCGAATACACAGTCGCCAAGGGTGTTGTTCGCAGCCTACTATGAAACCTGTCGGCAAGAAGGTCGGTCACTTATAGTTCTCGCGAAATACATCTTACTACCTATTATAAGCTCGTAAGCTCATTATAGTAGTAGATTCGGTCAATCCATCAAAAGTGACTTACACACTTCACGGATACGAGACAGTACAAGGAACAAAGCATATTTCCGTAATCCTCATATCGATTGGCGTCTCTGGGGCTTAGCAAATGCTGATGATACTCACAGAAAACTTGCTCATGCAACAGCCTCTGGTGGTGACAATGTTCGACTCTGGGTAAGTTACCCTGAAGCTTGCTCTGGAGGCATCTTGTTGACCTTTTCAGGTGTACTCTCCAACTGCACCGTCACGCCCTACGTTCGTGGAAGTCAAATCTCAGGAGTTCAAACCCACGGAAGTAGGCGCTTCTTTCGGACCAAGTTGGTCTACCCATTGGTTTCGGGTGGAAATCGTTGTGCCACAATATATGACGAAATATTATCATCTAGAGTTCCATTGGAACTCTAATAGCGAGGCTATGGTTTGGACGGAAGATGGCGAGCCTGTGCAAGGCCTAACAGGGGGGAGTGAACGTGGAGGTGAGAGACAGGAATGGGTCTTCCCTCAACAGTGGAAGGATGGGAAAAGACATACCTTTTTCATCGAAATGGCATGCAACACCATGTTTGTAAATGCTGAAATGCACGACATTATCCAGCCTCCTCCCACGGATAAGTACTTCAAACTTGAAAAGGCAGATATTGTGGCCGTCAATGTTGATGCACGGCAGCTACTATTTGACTTTTACGTCATAAGGGGTATGCGGTCCCCTTGCTATGAAAATTCGTACTACGGTGAGCTACTAATATTTGACGATAACAGATGCGGCACTGTATCTACCTCAAGACTCGTGGCAATCGCATCGTGCTCAGCAGGCATGCGATGAAATCCTAGACACTTTCTGCTGGCGACGGTAGCTCGGGTGCTATCTCAAAGTGCAGAGAAATTGCTCGAAGCTATCTTGGTGACAGAATTGACACAGAAGAGGTTTTCAAGACAGATCAGACAGCAATAGTCTCGGCTATTGGCCACTGCCATATCGACACATGTTGGCTTTGGCCTTGGGATGAAACAAAGAGAAAAGTCGCTCGTTCCTGGGTTAGTCAATGCAACCTTATGGACCTATATCCTGAGTACCGGTTCTGCTGCTCCCAAGCACAGCAGTACAAATGGCTGGAGACTTTGTATCCAACAATCTATGAGCGGGTCAAGGAAAAGATCGCCAAGGGAACCTTCCAGCCCATTGGTGGAAGTTGGGTTGAGCACGATACAAACCTCCCCAGTGGTGAATCTCTGGTCCGTCAATTTCTATACGGACAGCGATACTTTCAGAATCGATTTGGTCACAGACATACTACATTCTGGCTACCTGACACTTTTGGTTATTCGGGTCAACTCCCCCAGATTTGTCGCTTAGCGGGAATGACGAGGTTACGCAGAAGCTAAGTTGGAACAACATCAATAACTTTCCACATACGACCTTCAACTGGGTGGCATTGGATGGTCGGAGCAAAGTGCTTTGTCATATGACACCTGCAGAGAAATACAATGCGGAGGCGACATTGCAAGACCTCGTACGCTGCGAAACGAGACACAAGTCACTGGATCAGGATAACACCTCGCTATTAGTCTATGGAAAGGGTGACGGAGGAGGCGGTCCAACAATCGCGCATTTGGAAAGCTTGAGACGATGCCGTGGCATGAGCGATCAAGTAGGTCGCCTGCCTCGCGTTCAACAGGGTAATTCTGTGGACGACTTCTTCTCTCAGTTAGAGCATAGAGAAAAGGATACCAATAATCCTTTTGCTACTTGGTTCGGTGAACTGTACTTCGAATATCATCGAGGCACTTATACTACCCAAGCTAAGACTAAGTTGAACAACCGACGGGCCGAGATCTTCCTACATGATCTGGAGTATTTGGCCACGCTTGCCAGTATACAAAAGGATTCAACTTACAGGTACCCAAAGAAGGAGATTGACGAGATGTGGGAGAAGGTTCTGCTTTGTCAATTTCATGACTGCCTTCCAGGGAGCTCGATTGAGATGTGCTACGATGATACGGATAAAGTGAGTTATTACACTCCCACTGTTTCATATTGCTAGTTGAACTGAAGACTAACGATACTAGCTCTACGACGAAGTATTCTCCGTAGGAAATACAGCACTTACGAATGTTGCGACTGCGCTTGAGCTAAACTTGCAACCAACAGATTCTGCCAACCTTGTGGTAGTAAACACGCTCGATTGGGACAGGGTTGGTCTAGTACCATTGCCAGCCATAGCTCATTCCGAGGATAACCAGAAGTATGGTTTCTACCTATGTGAACCCGGGATATCACCACTTCAGCCCCTGTCAGACGTTTCTTTCGAGGCAGCGACCATATCCGAAATCAGCAAGGGTGTCTGGATCTTGTCAAACAGCCAGTACCGTGTCACGGTGACTCAGGGCACCATCATCTCGCTCTATGACCTCCGACGAGACCGTGAAATAATCCCTGAGGGTGGAAGAGCCAATCAGCTCGTTGTGTTTGGTGATATGACCCTTTATCATCAGGCCTGGGATGTGGAAACATATCATCTCTCCCACGGCCGCGAACTGGAAGGAGGGGTCTCGTATGGCTGAAAGTGGTCCTGAGAGAGTTTCAGTGACAACAATCACAAAGATATCTGGAAACAGCTCGATCAAGACTACTATATCGCTCAATGCTGTCATTGATCCCCAAGAGGAAAGTCATATTGAATGCTCTGCAGACGAGGACTGGCACGAGAACATGAAGTTCCTCAAGGTCCAGTTCCCAGTGGATATTTACAACACAAAGGCATCATATGAGACTCAGTTCGGTATTGTGGAACGGCCAACACATTACAACACCTCCTGGGATATGGCCAAGCTCGAGGTGTGCTGTCACAAATGGGCCGACTTATCGGAAGCAGGATACGGTGTGAGCATTCTTAACGACTCCAAATATGGCTTCGCTACGAGCGGAAACATGATGCGATTGAGCCTGCTCCGTTCACCAAAGGCTCCCGATGCCAACGCTGATATAGGTCGTCATCATATTAAATGGGGCATTTTCCCTCACGAAGGACCTGTAGGTTGGCAAACAGTGAAGAAGGGCTTTGAGTTCAACATTCAAGTCCGTATTGCCTCGTGCCCTAATGGGATCCGCTCGCCGGAGTTGTCAGCGAGCCCCGTCAAATTGAGAGACGGTCTAGGACTAGTGCTGGACACCATCAAGAGAGCAGAAGATGATACGGATGTGAGTTGCGGCAATTTGCCTACAAGGGATGGCAAAAGCATCGTATGCCGAGTATATGATGCCATTGGTGGGAAGAACAGGGCTTTCTTAGAGACCGGGCACGCTAAGATTCAGAAGGCGTGGAAATGCAATCTCTTGGAAGATGACCTAGAGGAGCTGCCCATTGTGAATGGTGGTGTAGAGATAGAGCTGCAAAGATTCGAACTGGCTACCTATAGACTACTTTTAGAGTAGCTGCTAGATGTTGGAATCACTGGACGTGGTGCCTCTATGCTGAAGTCTGTCGCAAAGCAAGGGTAGAATTTAGAGGTGAATCAATTATGCGCACGAATAACATCTATAATCCATGAGCCATCATAGACTAGCCTCTCCAGATAAGTCTACTCATGGTCTTTCGTGACGTGTTTCAGGAGTGTTTCTAGCACTGGCCGTGCCTGATCAATGTATGCTGCGCGCGCTGTGCGAGCAGCAAGCACCCGGAGCGACAACGAAACCAAGGCTTGCCAGTTGTGTACATACAAAGGAGGTCCACGCAGTTGCGCAGCCAGAATCAATAGCGTTGCCGTGGAGATGGCACGATAGCTGAACCAGGTCGCCTCGTAATAATGTGGTCTTGTGAGTCGCTTGATCGTGAGAGCACAGTACTGGAGGCATTTCTGTGCTAAGGGTAATACACGATCAAAGTATGGATCTGTGTCGGGCTTGTGGAGAGCGTAATAAAGTAATGGTCTGTAAGAAATCTGGCGCCATTGGAGTTGCCTGCATTCCAAGATAAATGCTAGGTCTTCGGGAGCACCATCGTCAGCATCAAATTCCAATGTTTTGGGTAATATTGTTCGCCATTGGTCAAGCTCGTGCTCCTGGAGAATGGCCTGAGCCATTACATGCTCTACATTCGCCAGCCAAACATGTTCTCCTGGCTCGTAGAGTAGATCATTAATAGAATCAGCCTTTTTCCTCAGCGCTATACACGCTAGATAATAGTACCAGCTATGTTCTTCTTGTTGTTGTATGACGCTTGATGGCAATATCTGCCAATTTGAGTTTGTGTTGGATGAATCATCATTCACACTGCTGTGGAATGAGGTCCAGGAAGGGAGACTTGGAAACTCTCGAGGAAAGTGTAAGCTGGTAATACCCGCTGGTGGAAGGTCGAGCTCTTCTCGAAGGTCTCTGTGATACTTTTAGCATATGACATGACCTATGTCTTGGACAAGGCAGACGTACCGCTCAGTTCTACAACATGAAAAGTACAGTCGCTCTAAAACATGGAACTCTGTGTCGAGACTGTCATCTCTCACGTTCCTATGGGATAGTATAAACTGCAAACGACTGCAAGCCTGACTATAATGAACCCAGGCATTGGTAGGTCTCAACCGACACACTTCATATAGTCCAGCTAGAAAAAAGCACTGAACCGATGTGAGCGTGACGTCTAAGAGACCAAGGCGCTTCTTGGCCGCAAGGTAGAACGCATCGCCAGGTATGCAGTTCATTCCCAGGGAGTCATAGAATGTCTGATTGTAGGAACCTGGGGAAGGGTTTGAGTATTCAAACGACTCCCCGACCTGCTTCACGGTATTGGCAAGGGCACATGCCAGCATCTATTGGAATTTAGCAATTGGAATACAGTCCAAGTTGATTTCCGACGAGAAGTCAGGTTCATCTCACTACAACGCAGGAGTCTTCACCCCAATCGAACCCACCGTCTATTATCGTCTTGACCTGTAAGTTGAATCTTGAGACGTCGAATATCGGATTCTTCACGTGCGCTACTGTTAGATACCTCTGGCAGAGGTTTTGAATATGAGCCTTGTCTGTTGGTGATAATGGTGTTGTTATTTCCTCCACCAGGCCTTCAGCATTCCCCGTTCTAAACCCAGCCGGGGGCTCATCCCTCTGACTATGTGGGCTATGGTTTGACGTCGATGGACTAGATGGCAGTCTAGGTGAGATAATGCCTTGAGAAATGATGTTATGAATTATTGGCCACTTGGTTGTAGCTTCAAATGAGATCCCGGTTGCTTTGACAGCATGTGCGGGCCGTCCTAGATTAGACGCTCCTGGGAAAGTGGTGTTTTGCGCTGTGTCTAAAGAAGGCGAAGATGAATGAAGCGATTTACAGTTAGAATCAGTCGAATCTGCATAGGCTGGTCGTTGAGAAAGCTCCAAAAGTTGAGCAACATGATTGATGCGATTCATGACATCTGTCAACGTTGGCTCCCTGCTCACAAGGTAGGTTACACCAGAGTCCAGTGACTTACAGGCAAGGTACAGGTACCTTAGTCAATCACTTACTGTGGAATTTGCTGTCCATCCAGCTCCCCATATACACATTGAACGTGGTTCTCCACGCAAACACCACATGAAGGCCGGCGGTTGTCGCATTTTGTTTTCTTCGAGCGACACCGACGACAAGCCGTATGGCCTCGCTTGAAGCGCTTAGCGCGACGTACCTGAGTCACCTCTTCCTCCCAGAAGTTCATTAGGGTTATTTGGAGCAGGGCAAGGCACAATAGTTGAGGCGAGAAACAGTGCAATAACCGTGTGGCGACAGCAATCGTTTGAGGGCGTTTGTGAAAAACGGACTGTTCTTCCTTCAATTTTCTCTCAACCTGAGAACCTACTAAGTCGTGATATAACTAATTACCTACATAAGTACCTATGCATGATTGTGTAATTGAGAGTGCCGATGGTGAAATTGGCTTACCACAGTGAGTTAAGGGTGCGGGGAACTTTCGCCTGATAGGGAATCCATTTAGATATAGGGGACTCATTGATGGCTTGCAGCCATCCTCATGGTTGGCTTCTCGAGTGAAAAAAAACAAACGGCTGCAGGTGCCGGGCGTGGGATACAGGTAACTATGAATATCCTGAAGATGATGCCATTGAGAAGGGGCAGGAACTATAAAGTACTGGTAGAAGGATAATATATGGGGACAATATGTGATATTATGGATGAGAAAAAGCTCTCTCTCCGACCTGTCTAGTAAGGACATGGATATAGCGCTATAATATAGGGTTCGATGTCTTCCATTTTTTGCCTCCTGAGACTCGGCTCCAGATTAGGATCACATGGTTCCGTTTTTGGAGGACAATGAACCCCGCGCTGAGAAATTTATCACCATTAAGTCACCTTAGCAACATTGAACTTAGAAGACGGTGATTACGCCGACTGTTTTACACACGGCGGCGACATCGGTGGTATTCGTGCCTGCTGACATTTACGGGCATGGCAAGCTAAGAGTATAATGATTAGCTGCTAGGAGGAGCACAGAGTGTTGAGTAAGCCTATAAACATAGAACTAAACGCACTCTACTGAGTCCTATTGTGCTGGGCAAAGCCCCTATCATCATGAGATTAAAACTTGCATAATATGTAGATTATTTAGACATTCATTTTTATACTTCTATCTTTATTAATATTAACATTGAAGATGGGGCCAGGCGTATAACGCGTGACATGTGCTCAAAAGCACTTATCTGAAAAGACCTATGTCCCCTGTACACCAGCGGAAGTATTCGAGGAACCCGTTCCAAAATAACTGCCTTTTAACCTTAGTCTTTTCCTGCATAACAAAGTAAGGCTGCGCATTAGATCACAGTAGGTTTTCTATTTTCGGATGTCTTCATTTACATCTGCATAAAGTCAGAGATAAATCTTGGCATAAACCCAAGGAAAACATTCAACTTCGCTCTAGACGGCGCAGAAGAAGGGAATGTAAGCAGGATCCAGAGTCCTGTAAATGAAAGGCATATTCTGACTCAAACCCTGGCTGTCGAACGCACGGCTGCGGATCTGCTGGCTGAGCTTTTGCATACTGTCCAGTAAAACCTTGGAAGCACTTTTTGTGTCCTGATTTAAGCTCTGCACAGTAGTGGCATCAAAAGCATCCTTAAGTGTCCGTCCGTCGCTGCCGTAAAATGGTCGATTAAAAGAAGCCATAAATCCTAGGTAATGAACAGCGGTGGCAGGGTCTGGCAGATACGGCATGAGGTCTTTGACGCCCTTCTCCTTCGGGATAGCAGTGTAAATGGCGGGAATATGGAATGGCAGGGTGCCGGAGGCAATTGGAGCGCCCCCGTTGACGCTGTGGTGCGAGACTGAGGTAGCATAGGCGAAGTGGGTGAGGACATCGATGAGAACTTTCTTGCTTAGGTTCTTCTCTTGGGGAAAGTCCTGGGCCTTGGCCATTGTGCTGGCCTCGTTGAACCAGTTGTGGACCTCAAAGTCGCCAGAGAGGTCATACTCGCTTTTATAGTACGAGTTGACAAAAGATGTGAAGAAGATGTGGTAGTTGTCACGGATGCGCTTGGCATCGTCGTAGAAGGGGAAAGAGTTAAAGACAGACTTTCCATTATCATCAATCAAACCACGGGCTTTCAAGTTGTTTTCCAGATATCCGCTCTGGTATCGACCGTCAACGGGCCAGCTGTCAGTAACAAATTGACGGCAGCCAAACTGATTGAAGACCATGAGCTGATCCCAGTGGCCGCCAGGGTTGAAGCAAAGCTCCTCTCCAACGATACGAGAAGAATAGGCTTGCACCATGAGGCGCTCGAGAAGAATCATTATGGGGTGCTTCTCGCTAAGAGTGTGAAGAGCAGCTTGGTGAACAGATTCGGTGACGTCGTGCGACACAACAAGGTGCAGCATTTGTGCGTGGAACATATCATTGGCGTTGAACATCATCTTTGCCAGCAACCAGTCATTCGCGGAGTCAAGAGGAGTGTAAGTCAGATCGGCGTCAACATTAGTGCGGATGGCCAAAGGCAAAAAGTTGCCAGACTCTGGGTCGATGTAGAAGTAGGCGCTGCAAGCGACGGGGAAACGCTGGACGACAGTAGCAACGTCGTACTTGGCCTGATAGGAGTGGTCGACAATGAAAAGGCGGTTGCTAGCCTGAAGAGACTCAAGCGTATTTCCAGAACCGACAATCTTACTCGTTATGACATCGTCTAGTGGAAAAGGAAGAGGCTCGTCGGCCATAACGCGTCGGACGGCATGGGGGTGCTCGCTCAGGCGTTCCATGGAGAAAAGGAGATCTTGGGTCGCATTGGAAATGATACCAGGAGCAATACCTCGAGGATTTGTATTATTGAGCTGGCCATCGTAGAGGATTCTTTCGTAGTCTTGCCAACTGTTGAGGCCGCCATTCTGCAATGTGAAATTAGTACTTAAATCCATCTTCCAGTATGATGAAAGTGTGGCCGTTACAGTTTGAATAGCTCCTTGGAGGGACTGGACGTCGAGAGCAATCAGCTCATCAATGATGGCACGGTCCTGGCTCCATGCATCGTAGTCGGCCTTGCTACGAGCATTGCCAAGTGTGCCATTGGGGAAGGGGGCGGCCTCGCCGGTGAGGGACGGGCCGTAGATGAAACCATCACGACGAGCAGAGACAGCAGCGGCACGAGCTTCGGGGTTGGGATCAAGCTGAGGGATGCAAGCTGGGTAGGTTGTGGGAGCAGCCAAAGCAGAGCCGAAAAGGACCGCAGCAGCAGCGACGTAATCGGTAGATCGCATGTTGAAAGTGAAACCGAAGATAATAATTGACAAGCCTTATGACCGTGGTACTTTTCATAGTCAAATTTGGTAGCAACGAGACTCTTTTATAGAGAAATGATACCATTACCATAGATCTGCAGGAGTTGGCACTCCACTCCCTTGTATAAATTTGACGCCCCTGCATTTGGCAGTATGCTTAAAATGCTACAGTACAAATATGCCTGCTAACCAAGATTCGTGTCAGCAACCTTCCAAAAAGGGAGTTGAAGTCGGAAATTTATTCCAAGCTGGGTTTTCTTTATATCGGCTTGCCCAGCTAGCCTCGGCACTTTTATAACTGTTGGCATTTCTTAGAGTTTAAGAAGCGCACTCCTAGCGAGCATCTAAAATTTCAATTCTCACGTCAGCTGCGGCCCCTATTACCCTGCTCCGTGGCCAACTGCCATATTGAGCCGGCCCACCACATTGGATTTGTCTTCATCTTAACTCATTACCTAACGCCGTGATGCAACTCGCCTGAAAAGGTAGAAACGGATCAAGGTTAGAGCAGCGCTCGAGGACTTGATTCCAGTCCAGTTTGCGGGTCTGGCCGAGGTTCCGAGCCTCGTTCTTTGCTCCGAGTGCAGTCTCATTATACCCGAGGACAACAAAGTCATTTACGATCACAGACCACTACGCTAACAGCTGCTGAGGACAGGAAGCCGGAGACTGGACTGGAGACAGTCGCCGCCAGTCCAGTTGAGACTCATTCGGTTATAGACTGGTTCAGTTTCTTAACGAAACTTTCAATACGAACGGAACATTTATTCATGGCAGTCCGTATTCGGCCTAGATGCCGTTTCATGTCTTCAAAGGTGGCACAGGAACCACGTCTATCGACTTTAGATATAATCCACATTGCTCACCAGTCCAAGCACATACGACCATAGGTAGTGGAGAATTCGGGGTCCCGTCTGCTCCCCCATAGACAAGCCACTAACCGGCAGATTAGTAGTTGAGTGGGTGACCATCAGCGAACACCGGCTGTTGTATGTTTTTCTTTTTGGGGGTTTCTCTCTTTTTATATTATTTTGTTGCTGCGATCTGATCTTGCGGTCTCTCTGGTAGTGTGTTGGGTGTCTTGCATTTAATGCGGGTGAGAAGAGCCTAGTCTCTTTTCGGCCAAGCACATACATAGTAATTCGGGCTGTCAGCCTTCAAGACTCTTTGACTGGGAACACTCAGTAATCCCTCCCCCAAAAGAAAAATTAGAGAAAGAAAGAAAAGAAAGAAAGGAACTTATTCATCTCCCATTTGGAATACTTCTTTGTACTGCCCCTTTGTTATGTCACAAGCATCCAAGTTGTTTACCATAAGTGCTAGCTGGCGTTGTCCTATTTTTGAGTTTAACACTGGGGACCCGTATTACCTAGATTATCACTCTCGATCAATGAGGTTAAGATTTATTTATTTCTTTACAAAAGCCCACTGTATGAACCTCCTCCTCAGTATATATTTCTAACATGAACACCACGAAACTCTTAGAAGGCTCTTCTGTCCAGTCAATAGAGAATAAATTACACGTTCATTCATAGTGAATCCTATCTATTGGGAAAGCAGGTCAGCTGTTGTATAATACCCCTGATCAAAAGCGAGGTATTCTGCTGTACAGCCGTCAAGAGTAGTACTCTTTGGATCGGCGCCATTTTCCACAAGAAATTTAACTATTTTGTAGTGTCCATAATATGATGCTATATGCAACGGTGTCTCACGATTAACGGTTGTAACCGATATATTAGCACCAGATCCAATAAGCAATCTCGCAATCCTAAGATGCCCAAAACGTGAAGCGCAGTGAATTGGTGTCCAACCACTTATATCTTGACAGTTGATGTTAACATCCCTTTGGGTAAGTAGTAGCTGAACAATTTGGAAATGCCCATTTTCTGACGCATAGTGTATTGCCGTCGTACCCCCCTTATCCGTGGCTTGGGCATTAATAGTGCTGTGGCCCAGCAACAGTTGGACAATTTGATGGTATCCATGCATTGCAGCCAGATGGATTGGGGCCACAAGGTCGTTATCTTTGGAATTGATGTCGATGCCGTTCTGTTTAAGAAGATGTTGAACGATTTGGAAGTGCCCATACTTTATAGCCGAATGCAGCGCTGTACGATTTTCGATATTCTTAGCATTTAATGTAGCCTTTTCATCAAGTAGCAGCTGAACGATTTGAAGATGCCCATTTGCCGCCGCAAAGTGTAAAGAAGTCTGGCCATGGATAGTTGCAAAATTGATATCGATATCTTTGTGACTCAATAGCAGTCGAACAATCCCTAAACTACCATTGATCGAAGCTGATTGCAATGCTGTAAAGCCGTTCTTAGTCCTGAAATTGATTCGAATGTTCTCTTGCTTTAAAAGCTGTCGGACAATATGTAAATGTCCACATTTTGTTGCAATTATTAATGGCGTTAAACCTTCGTTATTCGTCGAGTTAATGTTGATATGGTCTTCAGCAAGAAGCATGTCAAAAATCTTTGAATTGCCTTGGTGAGAGGCCATAGTCAATGCAGTTTCACCTTCATCACTCCTGAGGTTGATATTCTTGATGCCTTTAGCAAGAAGGAGCCTAACCACAAGCTCGTCACCCCTTTTGACTGCTACTAGTAGCGGTGTTCACCCGATCAAGTCCGTTCCGTTTATATCGATCCCATCTTCATCGAGCAGCAATCGGAAAATCTCCGTATACCCATAGATGGTTGCGATAAGTAGCGGTGATTGATCTACATCATTTCGTGTGTTAACTTCATTATCAGCATGAGCGAGTAAGAGTGAAACTATTGACTCGGATCGGTTGTCAACCGCATGCCATAGAGCTGTTGCACCATCTTTATCTTGGAGTGTCACATCGATGTTTTCCACAGTCAGTAGACGTTCAGCCACCCCGCTTTGTCCCTTCTTTGCCGCTATTGCCAACGCAGTCCGGCTAGCAGCGTCTACTGCATTAACATTAATGCATTTAAGAAGCAACAAATCAATGATCTTTTCAGCTCCATTCGCAGCTGCTATATGCAAAAGCCTATTCCCGTCGTCGTCTTCGATGTTGGGATCGATAGTTTTCTCACTAAGCAATAGCTCTACAACTGCTTTGTGACTGTTCAGAGTCGCAATGAGAAGTGGTGTCTCATGATATCGATTCCTGGCGTTGATCTCAATATCATTTCTTGCAAGCAACTGTTGAACCGCTCCTTCACGCCCAATTGTAGCCGCCCAAGAAAGTGGGGTTTGGCCCTGATTGTCCCTCACATTAATATCAATACCATGAGCAGAAAGTAGAACACTGGCTAGTGTTTCATTCCTACTTTCCACAGCATAGAAAAGGGGAGTACGACTCCATTTGTCCCTGATATTGATATCAACATCAGGCGTAGCAAGTAGAACCTTGATTAATTCCGTATTGCGCTTCTCGATCGCAGCGATAAGGGGAGACTGGCCCTTGTCGTTCTTGATATTTATATCAATGCCCTGCGCAGCAATTAGAGCGTTGGTTGCATCCTTATTTCCACTCTCAATCGCGCAGAACAGGGGGCTCTTGCCCTCGGCGTTCTTGATGTTGACATCGACGTCATGCGCAGCAAGTAAAACATTCATTTTCTCCCTACTCCCGGTTTTTGCAACCCATCCTAACACTGTTTCGCCAGATCTATCTCTATAGTTGATGTTGGCGCCATGCTTGATCAGCAGTCGTGCTAACTCCAGGTCCGTATTTCCCTTCATAGCGTGCCAGATGGGTGTCTGACTATTCAAGTCGTGACAGTTGATATCGATATTATCAGTGTCAATCAGTAACTTTGCAACTGTTAGATTATTTCCTTGTACTGCTTCCACCAGTGGTATGTTGCCGTCGTTCTCCTTTGCGTTGACATCAATGCCTGGTTTACTCAGCAATGATTTGACAACGGCTTCATTGCCTTTGAGAACTGCGATGAAGAGTGCGGTGTAACCTATCAGGTCTTTCGCGTTTATATCAATCCCGTCTTTCGTTAATAGCAGTTCAACAATTGCAGTGTCGTTGATGAGAGCTGCTTGTAACAATGCTGTTTGATCCTCCTTGTCGGTGGCATTAATATCGATGCCGCTTCCATCACAGAGAAGGGCCCTAACCATAAGTCTATCTCTCTCAGCCACTGCCCATAGCAAAGGAGTCTGCCCCGCATGATTTCGACTGTTGATGTCGAAATTACTATGGCTTGAAAGCAATTTCACTAGAGCAGTATCTCTGTGGCTGATTGCTGACCATAAGAGATTCATCCCATCTGGCCCTTCGAAGTTGATGGAAACATCGCTTCTGGCTAGCAGTAGCTCAATCATATTCTTATATATGTCTTCCTTATTGGCTAATTTGTGCCTTTTGAGACCAACTGAACCATGTCCGTATTCCGGATTCACCGAATCTTCGGAGCCTTCTGTGTCTTCTGAAAGCTCTGAATCTTCCCAGTCATCCGAATATTCCGCGTGTTTTGAGCCATGTGAATCAAAGTGGACAGCTCGAGGACTCTTCGGAGCTCGGCGAAACCGGAAAGAATGGAAACGTCTAGATGTTGGATCATTTAGAGTATCTGGATGAAGGCTGTGCTTATTGTGAGAATGCTCACTCTCTTTTTCACGCAAAGTCCTGCTCTGCCATCGGTAGTACTCAGCTAGCAAGAGTGGCGTCCGGCCAGAGCGGTCTATCCCATTAACTTTGATTCCTTCCTCTCTCAGCAATATCGTAAGAATCGATAACCGCCCCGTACTAATAGCGCACCATAGAGGCGTCTGCCCGTGAATGCTTTTGCTATTGATATCAACGCCCTCTGAGCAAAGAAGTAGCCTGGTTATCTCCTCATTTCCCATAGTTACAGCCCACCACAGCGGAGTTCGAGGTTCTTGGCCTTGCGTATTTACGTCAAAGCTCTTGTTTAGAGCCAAAAGCGTTTTAACCGTGACAGCGTCCCCGCGCTTAGTAGCCCATAATAGAAGTGTCTGGCCATCGTCGTCTACCGCGTTAAGATCGACATCGCTTTTCGACAGGAGTGCCTCGAACATTCTTCTGTTTCCCTTATGTAGAGCCTTCCTTAGTATTGTTTGACTGATATTGTTTCGAATATTGGGGTCTCGATGGAATAGTAATTCAACTACCACCTCGTTCTCCGTCTCGACTGCCCACCATAGTGGACTTTGGCCAAAATTATCCACTGTGTGGGAATCAATACTCTCGCTATCCAGTAAGAGTTTGACTACCTCTGTATGTTCTCCCGCAGTGGCCCATAAGAGCGGGGTTTTATTAAAGTCGTCTTTTGTATTGATCTCAACGTCATCCATTTCCAGTAACGCCTTCACCAGGATACTATGACCCTTTTTAGCCGCCCATAGCAGGGGTGTTTGGCCATAATTATCTTTGATGTTCACATTGATTCCATCTGTAGCTAATAATAGCTTGAAAGCCGCCTCATATCGTTTCTTAGCTTCTCCCGATACTGGCGTTGGATGCGATTCTGTGTTGTCGTCAGGCTTCTCGTGCGATGGGGGTAATCGAGTATTTCCCTTTAGTCCCCTCGCTTTCTGTTGTCTTCTTCTTCTTCAGCGATTGAAAATCTGTTTCCTGTAGAGTATCGCATTGCCACTGTCAGAGGTGTGTGCCCATTTTTATCTGTGACATTAACATCGATACCACCCTTTGTAAGCAAGAGTTCCATTATTGCAGTATAACCCTCTTGGGTTGCAAACAGAAGTGGTGATTGACCAGATCCATTCT